>NC_034410.1:81665225-81965225 GCF_002078875.1 Numida meleagris
GTTTTGCATTCCGATATTTTATTTAGTAAATTAGTTTTGTTTCTCCTCAGATTGTTGCCGCTGTTCTTTGCTCTCAGGGCCATCTCCCTACCCTTTTCCCCTTTCCCCTTTTCCCGGGACGTGGGCCCGTGGGTCCCCCGTCCCCTTCGTCACGGAATCGGGCCTAGCGCCCGTAAACCGTTGACAAAACTCTATTTGTAGATGATTTTTAAAGTCATCCCATCAAATGTTGTTAGCAGTAGTCCAGTTCTGCAGCAGTAAGTAATCCTTCAGCTCAACCTGTTGCATTAATTTCTGGATATTTTGAAGGAATAAATACCCATTTTTCTGCGTCCAGAGTGAATTCTTGCGGATAATGACAATGCTTAGAAAACATAGGTTTCCCTACATCAAGTCAGAGGTCTTCAACTCATTTGAAGTGGAGAATGAGAAAATATAATGATTAACTGCCAACAATGTGGCAAATGTTCCAGCTCAACTTTTCACTCCATCACATCTATTCGAGTATGTATGAGAAAATGCTCTGTTAGCAAGGAGCAAAATATATCCGCGTATTTCTTGAAAATACCATGT
Source organism: Numida meleagris (assembly GCF_002078875.1). Classification (NCBI taxonomy): domain Eukaryota; kingdom Metazoa; phylum Chordata; class Aves; order Galliformes; family Numididae; genus Numida; species Numida meleagris. Next base: position 81,665,799 of record NC_034410.1, read on the forward strand.
GTCTATACAGATGTACAAATTTCTTGTTGTAACTGAAAGGCATGAAGAAAGAAAAAAGCAAGTGTGATACTTGAATTAGGTGGGGAGAAAAAAAGAAAAACATGAAAATCAGTGTTAGCTTTTAGAATTGCATTGTCTTGTTCACTGAAGTAGTTCAGATTCAGAGAGAATTTGTGAGTGACTCATTGTGCCTCAGGTCCTAACTTTTAATATTTTCTGTTAGCTACTAGTATTTTTTAACAAGCACTAAGTCCAGCTTTCCTATGAAAGAGGAAGGTGCAGGTGGAAAGCTTGTTTGTATTGAGATACATGAGTAAAGAAAATGGAACCCACTTGTTTTTAAAGCATGCCTGGAGCCACCAGTTTGAAAGATCCTTGACTATAAAATCAATTGCCTTAACAAGAAAAAGAGCAACTTTTCAACTGTAAGTTGTCAGCTGGAAAAGAGTGAAGAAATACCAAATAGTTGCTTCAAGGATAAAAAGCAGATGGAGATGGTTGTAATCCAAGTTTACAGTACATGCCATCAGATGCAAGAAGTATGCTTCCCTGAAATACTTAAACGTATCTAAACAAAGAAGTCAACTTGGCCTGCCTGTGTAAAACATTGCTGTCATAATGCCAAAGCTATTGGGATATATAAGTTGTTATTTTGCAGGTAGAAATATCATTAGTCCCAAGTCAGGATTTTAGTAAGCTGCGTTTTAAGGAAATACAACATGTTGTGAAAATAAAATAGGCAGTTGTGGCTGAATTTTATCTAGTAGTACTGTTTCATGAGTTTGGATGCATAATGCTTTAGTTTTCAGAATTACCCATCTTCCAGTCTCTGTTATTCTTAGGTGATGCATCTTTTCTGGCAATGTCTATGGTTTTTGGTAGAGTGTAGGTAGCCTATTGGAAAGTTCTGATGAAAAATGGAGGAAGTTCTTCCAGTTGGTGAAACTGGATTGATAGTTGAAATAAGTGTATACAAAAAACCCAGGTAATGCAATGAATACACTTCCTCTGAATTTCGCTAGATTTTATTGTCACGGTCATTTCCCTTTACTGCAGTTCATTCAGTTACGTCAGTGTCCAATTATGAGACTTTAGCTACTTTCAGCACTGTTTCAGAACTCAAATGTGGACTGCAGGAGTACTTCTTTGTGCACACACAATCATGTGCCTTAAGTGTAGACATCCTGGTAGGAAGCCACTCAGCAGTCCTTCCCCCCAAGTCCTGATCTTGAAATCTAATGCTGCCAAATTTGACAGCTTCTTTTATTAAAGAAGTCTTTAAACTAGCTAGTGTGCTTATCATGATTTAGTTACTTACACTCATCAGTAAATGGGAATTAAAAATCAAAGTTGTAGGCTCATGACAGTAGCAAATATCCTTCGTACTCTGTCCGTATCCCTTTGGTCTCTCATGCCTCATTTCAGCAAGCTGCTGGGCAAGCTCTTGTACTCCTCAGGTGCCATCAGCAGATGATCTGGTGTGCAGTGACAGCAGGGCCTTGAGTCTTGGTGAATGGGGAATCAGGATCTGTATCATGTGTGGCAGCAGAGAAGTACGCAACATCAGTGTGAAAAAATAAGAGAACAAAACATAGTGAATTAGTATGTTTCCATAAAGTGCCACAGAAGTAGTAAGGTCAATGTAAGGAAAAATAACTGGCATCCAGATGCTCTGAATCTTAATTAAGCATACTGTGCCTTAGATACAGCTTTTGTCTTTTCTGCCAGCAGAAAGCACAGGTGTGTGTGATGAGACCATTCCTGCGATTTTGTAGGAAGAAAGGAGATGGTCAAATTTCTGCATTCTATGTGTGCATTAACACGCTGGCTTTTATGATTGTTAGTAAGCATTGTGGTTAATTCTGATTTATTCCCTCAGGTCTGAAGAATGTAGGCAAGCTTTCCTTTTAATAGCAGATCTTTGGGTTTACCTTATGTGTTAATTATAATACCCCAAGATATTCATTCCATGGCAAGCATAGTTTAATTTATAAGATAGTCCATTTTCTCATGGTTCATAGTAAATTTCTGGAGACACAGACTTTGTTACCAAGTTGCTTCTTCATGTTATTTCTGTTTTGCTGACTGTTGAATTTCTGAGAGAAACTGCACTGTTGGGGCTGTCCCTTTTTACAAGATTTTACAATGCAAGTAACAGTTTGTACGGAAACAACAGCAGAAATTCCACACAAACTCAGCTCGAATTTTTGGCTATATGAGGATCTTGTACTCCTCCAAATGCTGGAATTGAATCCACTGTGTGTTTTGTGTCTACAGATGTGAGGCACATGGGATCCTTCTTTTTCTGTTGACCTGTGCTGCATAACCTCCTCTCTGAATCTCTTTTTCTGAATTTCCTGTCTTTCTGGAGCTAGAAAACCCAGTGAGACAGAAGCTGAGTTAATCAATACAGCATTATCTTTATTTTCCTTCTTAAATATTTCTTAATTTTCTTGTTTTCTTCTTAAATTATTCTCTGTTCTGGTTGTCATATATATGTATAGCACACTAGTGGAATCCCGCCGACAGGAAAGAAGGTGGTATGCAACATTTTTCAGATTGTCATGTAAGAGTGGGTTTCTTGTACCTTAGCCTGGAAGAATGACCCAGATATGGAAGGAGTCTATGTCTGGGTGACACAGGCTCAATCTAGATTCCAGGCGCATTCTTGAACCAAATTCCAAATCCCTTTGTTCCTCAGTGCCTCATATCGAAAATTGGCATTTGGATTTTACAGCCCTGAGGGAAGAACATGAGAGAGCTAAGGGACGTATTAAATGTGTTAAAGACAGATACGTAGGTGAAAGTTGAACCTAATACTAATTGTTACCATATCTTTTCTTCTGGCATCTCTCAAAAATGCTTGTCATTCTTTAGTTAGATATATTCATTTTTTAAAGCAACTGCTACTGGCTGAAGATACCTGGACAGCATTAAAAAATATGTCCTACAAAAAACTGAAACCATCAAAACATTTGTGATGTCTTTATATTCAACACGTAGCGCATCCCAAGAAACTTCTGAGTTGCATCCAGCTCAGGTCCCTAAAGTTATTGTGCAAGGCTGTTGCCCTAGGACTCATCATGCTTATCTCTAAGGTTTTAAGTCAGCCTCTTTGGTTACATGACTGGTATTTAGGAAGGAAGATGTCTGGTAAAATGTGTGGATTTCAATTACTTTTCATAAGATCAAGATCAAAAGAAAAGTTCTCTGCTGTGATTTTATTTTTTTCCCTCAGTCCTCTAGTAGTAGTTTATACCATATAAAGTCTTTTCAAAACAACTAGCATACCAGCTGGTTCTCTTACTGGCTCCCATGGCACACTGAAATGTTTCTCATCTGGACTCGCTGTGTACTTTCTTTCAATATTGCAATCCTCTTTGATCACAGCAATTGGACAAGGAGTTCAGATACTTTCTGATTTGCCTCCCACCCCCCTCTGTACTGTTTTCCTTCTTGAAGACTACTTTAATAAGAAAATAAGAATGCGTTCAACATAAAAATACTGTTAATACTGTAAGTAGTGTGATGTTTTTTCTAGATTGATCCCTTTTTTGAATTTCTTCTTTTCTTTAAAAGACACAGTACTGCAGCAAACGTTAGGCTTGTTTCATTTCCAGCAGCGTGTAGTTGCATCCTTTAGTAATAAAATTGAAGCATCCTCTTCAGAAGGCTTTTTTTTTTCCAGCCTCCACTGTACTTAAAATTTCACTGTGTGGTTGTGCAGGCACCTAATTTTTATGATTTTGTATGGAAAGCAACTCTTCTCTAAGTCACAGTTTGAGTGCTTCCCAGTAGAACTTTGCATATCTACAGCCTTTTGTGCAAAATGTGAACGAAAGAGTAAAATGGGCTAAGAGACCCCAGCAGGTATTAGTGTATGGGGTTGCCTCAAGATGGTTTATCCCATGTGGACTGAGTTTCTGTTCATCTTGTTTTCTTTTAAGTAGAATGAACAGAATTCCACTTCTTCAGACTTTCTTCTCTGTGTCTCTGGTAGTGGAACTTTAATGTGATTCTCAGTGGTTTTCAGGCACTCAGGTCGCTTCTTTTTTTGTCTTCCTCATTGTGGTCTACCTTGTACATGCTCTCATCCTTTGATGTCTGTTGGGCCACTCATTCATGCATGGGGGAGCTGTAGAATCTGCTATTTTAAGACTTCAGTGTGGCTACTGGGGGAAAAGACGGGGTAGACCTTCTGAAGGTGAGGTTGCTTCCAAATCTGCACTGCCTGGTGATTTGCACAGATGACCATCTGTAAAAGCTGAATATCTCATAGCAAGATTGGTGCCAGAGTTCCGGAGAGTTCTGGTAACTTCAAAATTCATCACTACCCTGCACGATATCCTTTCTGATTTCCTTGCCATTCCCTTCTGGCAGAGAAGATGCAAGGTGAATGCCCAAGTTCTGTTTTTGCCAGTGGAAGATCTAATTTCAGAATAATGTATAAGACAGAAAATATCAGTTTTACTAAGTAGAAACTGCAGTACCTATCAAAGAAGATACTGTTGTCATTTACTATCTTGGGTTTTGTGTAGGAATAGCAAGTACTCAGAGAACAGTTCAAGGAACTTGGTCACGGGACAAGGTCCAAAAACTGAATGCAAGTTTTACAATGCAAGCATCATCCCCTGATGTAGTTAGTACTACAGTTACTCATTCAGGGAGTTCTGCCTTTCTTCCTTTTTGCTCAAAAGAGTGAGTTAGGATTATTTGTCATCTTTGGCTAAACTGACATGATATTATGTGGAGGAGATGTGACAGACATCACCAGCCAGACAAATAAGGATAGCAGTTTGCCTTTACCTACAGGTCATTGGCACAGCATGTTTTGACATGAATAGTTCTGTCCTAGTTTGCACCGCTTACAAAATTATGAATGTTAGAGCACTGATAGAATCCTGACAGTTCTTAGATCCAGGAGGAGGATGAAGACTAAAGCAGCATCCTTTCAGTTACCTGTCCTTTCAACAGGTTACCTTCTAAAGCTTTTGCAGTAGGTAGCCATTCCCTGTGGAAGTGAGAAGTGGAAAACACTGCATCTGTTCTCATGTTGAAGGAAAAAAAAAAAAATGCACTGGGGAGTACAGGAGGAAAAAAAAAGATTGCTCTCTCCATGTCTCCATGTTAGAAAAGCCATCCCACAGCACCACCTAGCAGACATTGTTAGGTACAGATGGATATGAATAGATTGAGGAAAAGTCTGATAGAATATGAAGCTGAGCAAATCTTGAGAGTGTAGTTTCAAACTATGATTCCACTGTATGTCTAGCTCAGGGCATTTATACAAGCTCAGGCTCTCTGTCATTCCCTCATGCAGCTGTTAGCATCAGGCATTTGTAGCCTAGTGCAGCTAGTTAATCTCTCTGCATATTCAGTGGAAGAGATCTTCAGGTTTTGTTTTTACTCAGGACTTGTGATCTTTGGCACCAAGTATTTTTTAAAACACCTATCTTAAACAAAATGGTGGTATTATTAATTGTATTATAATTGATTTATGTTCTTCTCTGTAAAAAGTCCAAAGCACCAGGGCCAGAGCTGCCCAGCATCCTGCTGAGAAATATTGCCAGAGTACAGATTCTGAAGAGCACTGGGGGCCCAGCATGGTCCCACCCACCACAGCTGGGGAAAAAGCGTTAGAGAATATTTAAGCTGCAGCTGCTGGCAGCCTCTGTTTGTAAGAGCATTGTCCTAGAGGCAACGAGAACTTGAGCTTACTTTTGGACTTCAAAATATGAAGTATTTATTTGTGAAATTGTAGCATATTTGAGCCTATCACCTTTCTTGTGATACTTGTTTACTTTTTCTCCTCTGGCTGCCTTGAATTGCATTTTAACCTTCATCATGCCCCCTAATGGAAATGCCTACATGTGGGAAACTAGCTAGGTTCTCCAAGGACATATTCAAGGATGCACTGGTCTTCCTATGAATTGTGTTGTGGATACAGGTTACAATAAACATGACTCAAGAATGGAAAGGAGTTGCAGGACTTTCATCTTGCAAAGCTTTTGAGTTTGGCATTATACATGAAGGCAGATCTGCTTTACTATTCAGAGGTAGTACAGAGAGATTTCTGGCATTAGTGCTGAAATCCATTCCCTTCCAGGTTCTGAGATCTTATTTTCCTGGTTAAAACAGGGGACTGGCTATCAAGACTCTTAATTTACTCTATAGCATTGGGGAAACTTTTTTATTATGATTATTATTATTCAGATCCAAGAACTGTACAACTAAATCCATATGTGGACATGTAAAATATTCTGACTTTCAGATATTGTGAGACATTTTACTTTTATTAAAGGAAATGTGCCTATGCAGTACCTAGGAAAATAGAGAAAACTACTTTTTCAGGTATTTCTATGATCACTGTGATAATATCTTTCATGCCCTTCACACAGTTTTTCTCTGATACTTCCATTTATGAAACTATTTAGATGCTTAAGTAAATATTCTTTGTCAAGTGCTATGAAAGCCTACTGTGAAACATTTTCTAAAATTAGGAAAAAATAACACCAAAACTAAGAGTTCAGTGTGATTTTGTTACTCTTACTGAACTTGCATTTTCAAAAATAATACTCTTCTGAGTTGAAAGGGTCAAATCTCAATTACATTTCCTTTGGCTAAATACAAAGGAACCATTCCCATCGGACATTATACAGCTACCACGGTGCATTTCAGTTTAGCTTTCTGAGATACAAAGAGATCACGTTAGGCAGCGGTTTATTTTACTGCCTTTGTGAACTGCTGCCCCCCATTAGGGCATCATTGTATCTTCTGATTTTGCCTGCAGTAACTCTTGACTTCAGAAGGAAGTAGAAGTAATCTGTTGTGGTTACTTCAGGAAAAAGAAATTGCTGAGTGGTTTTGTTTTATTGATTTGGGTTTTTTCCTCCTTTCTCTCCTGCTTTTCTGTCTCTACAGTGTCCAAAGAACTGAAACAACAGCCCCAAAATGATCTATGATGCAAGTCAAATCACTGCTGATTATGATCTCATGCTTCTGTGGTTCAGCTCTTTGAATGACTATGGCAATTATTTGGCTAGAATTTACTCAAGTCCCAGACACTAAGTAGTTCTCAGATACTACACCACAAATACATTTCATTCTGCCAATAATGAAACTGAAATGCATGTTAAATAATGTCACTATAAATGCCCAACTTTGGCCCAAGCAGTTGCTTGGTCAAAGGTATTTCATTCTCAGGCTTATAGTAATTTGGGTTCCACTGCTCTGCCATCTGTTTCCCTGCCCTGACCTTTTCTGAAGAAAACCTGTCAGTACCTTGGTAGTTACAGACTCCTAGCAACATCAACCCTTTTCATCCCAAAAGAAGGCAATTTAATTTCATCTTGTTATATTGCTGTTTGGTATTTTTAGTTCTGTGTATTTGGCAAGAATTATCTTCAAGTGATTTGTGAACATCTTGGACATCTCTGTGGCCATCTGAGTCTTAATGCATGTAGAACTGTTCTGTTATGCCCAAGTTACATGATCACCTGTGACCTGGTAAAAAGCATTATTGACCTTTTTTGACATCCTGATGCCCATTTTGATATGTGTGTGCTGGGGGGGTGTTAGGGGTATGAGAGAGAAAGATGGAAAGAAATTGATTGGAAGATGCCAGGCTTTGTAAAAGGAAGAAGGCTTTTATAATGATATCTAGAGGTCTCCATTTATTTGCTAATGTTCTTGACACAGTTGTTATCACTTAATCACATCCAGTCGCCCAAAGTAGTACCCACATATTTATATCTCATACTTTGAAAAAAACAAGAAGTAAGATTTTTTATGTATATTATAACAAAGATATTTGTTCTCAGTAACAAGAGGTGGGAGATGGCCACGGTGATGAATCTGGATATCAAGAGTCCTCTAATGGAGGCTGATGAAGCTGAGGCTGATGTTCTCTAATCTGCCAACCTTCAGACTGCGAGTGAACAGCAGTGCAATTAGAGTTAACCCCAACTCAGGCTTGGAAAGCCTTTGCCACATCACCTAGATAGAACCATTTCCCTTTTTGTTATCCTAACAGGAGGCTCTGACTGTTCTCTTTGTACGTCTTTCTTCTTTGCTTGATTGGGAACCAAGCACTCATCTTTTAAGTTCGTGTGTTTAATTTGCTGTAGCAAGTGAGAGAGTGGGTGTGAAGAGCTTGTCTGGCACAAGTCAGTGGAAGGTAGCTTGGGGCAGAGAAATTACATTATCTCCTTGTGTGGAAACCTCAGTACATCTTTTTCTGAAGAGATCCTAATGATATTTCACGTTTTGTTTTTGAAAGTGATATGAGATTTACTTAATGAACTATCTTAGGGTTTTTTTTAAGACTTCATATTAAGTTTGCAGTACAGGCATGGTGTTCTGCAAGTCTGTTACTCTAGTTAGATATAAACTCAAAAATAAATGAAAAGTTATTGTGATAAATTTTCTTTAATTTGCAAATGCGTGTATTTCCATATATATCAAACATATGTTTATTTGCAATATATACATATATACATATGCATTTTGTAACACTAGCAAGAGCATTGCTCTGCCTGTAAAATTATTTTATTTTCAGATATGAAAAAAATAAGTTGCAGGAATGTAGCCTGAAGAACAGATGGGGTGAACCTTAGCATTATGCCTGGGAAAGCTGTGACAAATAGGTGGTGATTGCTGGAAAAATACGACTGCTTTTGATATTTATCTATGCTCCTCAGAATTCAGCTTTATTCTTCAACTTTATTTGGAAAGTTGTCCAAAGGTAAATAAATGAGTCTGGTTTTGCAGTCAAAGCACTGCTTCTAGGTTCCTTTTTGCGCCTGATAATACTCAGAAGTTTGAGAACAGAGAAAAATCTTCAGTACATACGTAAAGTGAAACACTATGGGTCTTAGTGTTCCAGTAATAAGTGGAATACATATCCTTTCTGTAGTTTTACTTTATTAGTTATTCTTTCAAGTAGGGTTTGTGGTAGTTTTGTTCCATAGTTTTATGTATGATACTTGTTCTTTCAACAATTTTATTGTTTCAGTAGTTCAAACCACGATTATTTTGCTTAAAAAAAGATAACCTGTTAACAATTATTTGCTTAAAATATTGCAATAGAGAACATATTAAACATTGAAAACTTTGTTAATACACCGTCTTTAACCACTTCCATACGTTTTATGCATAGTTTATTTTCCCTTTGTGCTTTTCCTTTTTAAAAAAAAATTGAAATATATTGTCTGTGAGATTGTACAGGGTCAGTAAAGGACTGCCAACGATATCATTAAACTTATAGGGGTTTTCAGGTGAAGTTACTTAAACCCAGCCATAGTTTTGGTATTTAATGTAAGTACTTTTTAATGGAACTGTTGAAAGAACAAATTTCACGTGCATAAAACCACAGAATAATAACAGAGTAGTTTTCCACTGTACTTAAAGACTCCAATATTTTTTTCCCCTAGAGCCTTTGAACTCAACCTTGATATTATTTAAACAGGACATGGTCAAGGCCACTAACTAGCAAGTTGTTTCATGAGCGGTAGAATTAATGAAGCGAATTGTTATCCTTTTTCTTCTCATTTCTTGCTTTTTCCTTCCTATCCCACACCCTCTTGATACTATCAGTTCTGTTGTGTGTCTTGTGCCCTTTCTGTACCATTGGCTCCACATGCTGTGGCTGATGGGAACATATATGAAGACTAATTTTCTGTCTGGCTTCCCTTCAGAATGGCTTGCTTTTGTCTGAAAGGAACACCAACTTGGGGTCTTTTCTAATGCAGTTTGCAATTTACTTAGGAATGTAACTCAGCGTTACTGGCAAGTATGACTGAATTCAGTGGGCAGATGCCATAGTTAGTCTACAAATGGACAATGAAAGAGACAACATGGCTGTCTAAGGAAGCAAAGGTAAAGATTGAGTGTTCATCATTATTATGGGTTTAATTTTGTGAGGAGACTATGACAGACAGTACTTTAATACTTTCCTTATTTCTGTGTTTACCTCTGGCTTCAGTCATAGCTCAGCGAGCCACACATTTTAATGGTGATGACTTTCACAGGCAGGGACAGGGTCATCTCTGGGCTCCACCTGAGCTACTCTGTACACTGGAGGAAAGTTCCAGCTTCAAATGAGATGCTGCTTTGTATACATCTCTCATGTCAAACATGTGGCAAGCCTGAGGCTTGTGTCATGAGGAAATTCTCTTTAGCATCACCTGCAAGCCAATTAGTACAAATCAGAGGTCTGGATATGATAGGAGCTGGGTCTCAGAAGAAAGTGATTTGGTACAGATAATTGATGGGGAGCAAGTGACTTCCTTTAAATAGTTTCTCATCCCTCATGAAAGTGATACAGTAGTGATTTCATCTTAAGTCAAAAGCTAGCATTTGGAATTAAAAATAGTTCTGAAAAAACACTAGTTCAACTGTTTATTTGGAGGCTTAAAAAATGAAATAAAAAGCAATGTTACATCTTTCACGTGCCTTCTGAAATTTCTTAGTACCGAAGTATTTCCCAGAGATAAAAAGTGGTGAATCGTTGCCTGCTTCATATTGCTTCACTTGATTAATTGTAGATACCTTTCAGATTCTTAATTGCAGAGCATGAGACAAGTAGCACATTATTATCATCTTAGTATTTTGAAATAGTAACAGTTTGTTTAGTCCCTTTTCTTTTTAAAATTGATTTGCTTTTGTCTTGAATACAATGACCTTGTATTAACATCAGATGCCTTCACAACACACAATGGCACTCAGCTGCATAATGGAAGCTAAGATAATATAATTTGAAGGGGAATCTGGAGAAGAGAATGAAAAGAAAGTCCTGTCTGGTATTAAGTTCCTAAAAACTCTTTTCCTCTCCTCATTTTTTTGGAACACAGCTAAGGAAATATCAACTTGGCCCTGCCCAAGGAAAAGAAGTTGCTGAAATTGCCATTCTCCCAAACCTTTCCTGTTGCCAGAGGTTCAGCCCAAAGAACATCTGTTGAGGACAGCATAGTTCAAGGCTAACCTCATACATCAATGTAAAGAGGTGGTGGGAAGGCTCAGCATGCAACACTTCTATCATTATAAGAAGGAAAACTGAAAAACAAGAAAAAATGCCAAATGGCCATAATTGTATTTCTCTTATGTAGACACACACTCAGTTCATGTAATCAATATAACAGTACTCAGTGGTTAAATTTTAGTTTGCAAAGTAGAGTTCCAATTGCCTGTGATTTCATATCTTGTTTCTTACTTAGTATCAAAACATGAATATCACTATTCTGTCTGTTGCTGAACAGATTATCAGTGTAATGCTCAAGAGACAAGATTATTTTTCATTCATTCTGCTCACCAGAAATGTGCATTTTATTGAAAGCATGACTAATTCCTAAACACCACTCTTGTATAAAATGTGAGATGTACTCTTTAGCTACTTTGTTTGTGACCTATAGACTTGCACTGTAGATCATGCACTTGCAGTAACTACTGAAAAATTGACTTGTCAGTATGTTACGAAATGCTAAGATACATTAGAATGACATTAGGTGCTTCGTAGTTTAGATATGTTTGGGGTTTTTATGTTTGTTTTGTTTTTGTGTAGGATTAGTTTCATATGTGGCCAGCAGAGGTTACATGAGGTTAAATGAAAGGAATAGACTTCACTAGACAGTCTTATTCTATAATCCCTAACACAGAAATGCTAGAAAACCTTTGCTCTATATATAAACTATTTGAGGTACATGTAGAAGACAAAAGAGAAGAAAAATGCCTATTCCTTATCAAAAGATAACACATTTTATGCTAGCATGAGTTTCAACAAAATCTGCTTCTCATAATACTATAGTTTCTCTTAGTGTAGTGTTTTGTACCTTATTTAAGATCACAGTCTTTACTGAAAGATGTCTAGATGTATTGATGGTGTTCATTTGCCTGGAGCTTTCGAACACACCAGCATTTGGGAATGGTTAATAAAAGCACAAACAAGTTGAAGCTGCACAATTTGAAGTGAGAAAGAAGAATGCCATTGTAGATCTTTACAACTGAAGCATAATTCCTGTTCTGGAAACAGGGTGATGGCAAGTTTCCCATGAAATATTTTTGTTTTGTGTTTTGCAGTAGAAAAAGTTAAAAATGTAATAGAAAAAAAACTCTTGTGGTTCAGCAGTTTCTGAAAGGTCAAAAGAGAATGACGTTCAAATTCAGAGAACATCTAATGTGTTTATGGTTTGGGCCTTACCACCTCAGGAGTCACGTGATACTAGAGTTTGATACTGTAGTATCCTGTAATCGCCAAGTTCTGTTCCCTCCTCCTTTCTAGCTGAATAATTATATGTAATTTTGCGACACTTCTCTCACTTTGTGTGTTTTTCTTGTAAAATTGTATGTGATGTCAGAAAAGCATAATATCTGATTGTTTCATGGGATGAGAAAATCACGTCCCCATCTTATTGGAAGATCATCATTCCAAAAGGCAAGAGGGAGGAACACCCAAAAACCCTGTAGCATTTCTTATCTCATTCCAAGTTCTGAAATGTTCAGCTTTTTTAAAATCAGCATGTATATGATGATGTGGTGATTGCTGTATGAGAAATACAGTTACTTCATTCATTCAGTACAAATGGCTTAATATAGGACCAAGTTTCACCCCCAAAATATTCTTTTAAAGCTCCCATCAGAATTTCATATATTCATCTGAAGGCCATGTTGGCTAGTAGTAATTTTTTGATTTGTTGTATGAATTGCCTGCTTCTGTGTACAGACTTTTTTCATTTTTCCCCTTCTGCCTCTTGTCCATGATTGATGATGTAAAGAATCATTTCCAGGCATGAGCCTTTTTTCTTTTTTTCTGTTGACCAGTCACTAATCACTACTTGCTCATCTCAGTGTTTTGTTGGTAAGCCAGATGAATTTCTTTTTAATGGCCTTCTTTCTCTTCATGTCAGAAATCTCACCACAGATAAATGGCAGATACATGCCACATATGTGCACAGACCTTATAATCATTATCCAGTACATTTAGAAAGTTCTGAGAAATTTCATTTTAAGAATAGTAAATGCATGCATTTGTCTGCCATCTCTACCATTTCATGGTCTACAGAGAGAAAATCTTAAAGGAACATTCTGAATTAAAAGATTGTGTAATTGATATTTTTTGAGCATCTCTCATCTATGCTTAGAGGATGTTTCATCTTGACGGAACTGAGCGTGCTAATAGAAATAGAAGTAATGTTATCCACATTTATCCCCAGAAAGTAATATTATCCACATTTTAGTTGGAAAAAGTGAGGAACAGTGTCTTGACCAGATGGTCAAGCAGCAAATCACTGCTTGTTCATAAAATCTAACCTAATCTGATAATCAAATTTCTGTACTGTCTGCACCTTCTGTCCTGAGACTGCAAAGTGCTTGGCAATGGTAAATCTGCCTTATTTAGGCAAGTTGAAAGTTGGAGAAAAAATCCCAGAATCTCAAAATGGCGTCTAGTATCATGTTAGTATACAACAACTGATGCTCAGCCAGTCCCCAAGCAGTGGCAGCCCACATGACCAACTCCTCATTGTTTTCAAGTTTTTTTCACATGATGTCATACAGTATGGACTATCCCTTTGGCCAGTTTAGATCAGCTGTCCTGGTTTTGTCTCCTCGCAAATCCTTGTGCCCCTGTAGCCTTCATTTTGCAGTTGTCTTTATTCTTTCTCATCTGTACAGAGGATTTCAAGAATTTACGTTTGTCTGAGAACAAGAGCAGAAGTATTCCAGAAACATTTTCATCTTCCAGGGAAATTAAGCAACCAAATAAACTGGTAGAGTATGGGAAACTGCCACAAACTACAGACAGCTGATTCCAGAGCATTAGCAAGATAAGATTGCCCTATAGGTGATTAGAGGCAAGCCTTCATAAACACTGCTTCTTCAGATCTTCTACTGTAATATCAAGAATGGGAAATGGCAGCGTGCTAAAGGAATAACTGAGAAGTGTCTGCATTTTGTGTTAAAATTGGCTTCTAAGGCTGTTCCTTTTACAACATCCAAGTTGAACTGTGCTTGGGAAGTAATTTCAATTTTAAAATTATTGAGAGATTACAGCAAAGCAACGGTGCCTCAGCTGTACCCTAAGAAACTCTAATGTTGCTACTAGCAGAGGTAAGAGTTATTGTAGCTCACCCAAAAGAAACTCAAAATGTAGTGTTGCTGATGTTACTGTTGGACAATTGCACCTTTTGTAGAACTTCTTGCTACACTTGCCTGAAAAAGGAGCTTGAGATGTGTGACACCAAAGTAATGTTTTCTGTACCTTTTGTACTTTTTCAACACTGAGTGTTGTTCAACACGGAGTGTTCCACATTTAGTGGAATAATCCATGTTAATATGATCCCTTCTTCTAGGAACTCTTGGAGAACTCCCTCTTGCACTTTCAGAGCACACTGTCATTTAAAGAAAACACTCTTAGCTCAGGATGAATTAAATTTCTCAGTCTTCTCTACCAAAGCTCAGAGAGTGGAAGAATCTCCCAACAGGTAAACAGAAATCCACTGCTGATGATATAGATCATCAGAGCCAGTAACAGTTATACCAATAACAGTATTTTAAAATAGTAAGAAGAATATTTTTCAAAACTAAAAGATAAGGAATATAAATTGCATATTGCCTTAATCTTCCTTGCATATGCATTTACTTGCTCTAGAGAGGTTCTAAATGAAGCTGTCCAAAGCTGTCAACCTAAAACTAGTTCTCTTTTGGCCTCCGTTTGGTGATCTTGCACCAAATCCCAAGCATCTCACAGCCTGATTCTGGCTAGAATGCCTTGAGTCAACTTAGAGTACAACTTGGCGCTTATGTGAATGAGAGAACTTCAGAGTTTTGTCCAAGTTTTAGGCAATCTGAGTAAGGATGAGGTCCTTTATAATTGGCTCCAGGACCAGCAACTTGTTTCCCATCCAAAAAGGTCTTTCCTCCTCTTCTGAATAGATTGTAGTTTTGTCCTGCTGTGAAACATGAAACTGAGCAGAACTGCAGATGCAGTTGGGACCCTCGCAGGCTATTTACATAGCATTGTGAATCTTCACATCTCGCAAGCAAGAAGGATTTTCAACTTTCCATGCACCTCTCACCAGCTGGTGTGGCACTTCTTACACTGCATGTTACTTCATTGTCACTTCTGCCTGCTTGTATCATATCAACGTGATGAATACATTGCCTTCTAGGCAGAGTCCATGTCGGGATTAGGCCTTAGGTCATTTGGCCATAGTAAAGAATTAGGGAAAATTGGATGCCTATTTCTCCTTTAAATTCGAATGATGTAAATCCAAACAACTGCATAATCCTGAGTGAAAACTCATAATCTTGAGTTTAATCAGTTGTGTTTTAACTTTCTTCCTTTTCAAAAATATACCTAAATTTTTAAATCTGATTTTTTAACAAATGTAACAGTTTTGTTAACCAATGATTTATGGCTGGGACAAACCCTTCCATGGGACGTTAATTTTGCATTCTGCTTTATGATGTGTTTGACTGGGCCTGTACCACATATCCGACTGTCTAAACGCAAAGAGATAAAAAGGAAAGGGACTGCCAAACTCCACTGTATAACATAAAGCAAGACAGAGGAAAAATGTTTATAATTTTTCTTCTTCCCTTTACAATGCTGTCCACATTCTATCTTTAGCCAGAAAATGCTCACATCATTTCCTGTCTCTAAATTGGTTTGCAAATGATACAAAAACATAAAATGGCTTTCTTTTCTAACTTTCTTAATAAAAGTTTTGATACATCAATGCTATAAAATTCAGAAATCCTGATTTAATTCCAGAATGTTTGAAATATCACTTTACTACGCCAGTGGATATCCATCTTGGTTCAATGAGCCTTCTTTTTCAACCAAGCAGTGATATTTAGAGTGGAAATTTGGAATTAATCACAACTAATGTTGACAAAGTGGTCATACCAGAGTGTTGGTGTTTCGGAGTTTTCTGGGGGAGGTTGTTTGTTTTGAGCTAGCAAAGCATATTTCTGCCTCCCCTATTACTCTTACATTTGGTCCTGATCAAACTAAGTGTGATTGCCCAGCAGATTTTAACAGAAGTGGGGCTCTGCTGAAACGAATTCAGACATCTGTCTTTGCTATTAAACGAGAGTCCAGTAGATCCCAGAAATCATCTTAAAAACATTCAGTAATTTTTTAACAGTTATTCAAATGATTAGAGATGAAATAGGAAGCTTATTTTTATTGCTCCCATTACCATGCCATCAGGGTACATTATGTAAAGGAAAATAATACCAGTGACTGGCAAAAGCTCTTATGAATTCACAGGTGAGAGCAAGAGCATCAATGATTTGTTGTTCTTTTTTCCCTGTTAAACAATCTCTCTGTTTTGAGATTTGCAGTTCTTTCATTTACAATGTAGTTGTTTACTATTGAAATAATTGAAAAGATGTGTGCAGCAGCAAACATATTTCGTAATTCACTTGTGAAGAAAGATTTAAAGATCTCCCACTTTGAAAGTCACAGTAATTAATCACAAATGGAAACTTTCTGAATACCTCTGGTATTTTTTAAAGCTGTGAAACAGTCATTCTCATTATTCATTGTAGCCGTTGAAACACTTCCCATTGCGATAACCAGTGCTTAAAGTGTCGTCAGTGGCATGCATGTGCTGCTACTGGCAGATCAAGCCCACAGGGTCATGAAGGGATGATTGCTTTGGAGGTGATGTAAGAAAATTAATGATTTCACACATATTTTGGCAACAAGTACTCCTGGTACAGGTCTTTCAGAGACTTCTTGTTGCCATACTGGATAAATAAGTTTTCATTTTATTGTGAGCATGTAAGGCTCTGGGGCTCTCCTTGCATCTGGGGATGACAGATTCTCAGATCTGGAGGGACTTGGATTGGGTGAAGACTTCATTTTCCAAGGAGCAATGCAGCTGCTCAATGATTGCCTACTATTATTAAGAAGTGTTGTTTAACCAGTATTAAAATACCCCAGTTGTAGGATGTGTGGAAAGGCTGTCAGGTCATGAGCAGCTAGTAAGTCTCAGCATTGGTGTGTAGACATTGTGCAGTTTAGTTTAGGACTGCAGTATTTTTGTTTTGTACAGAGGTTGCTCCAAAAGTAATGCCTCCTATTTCTTTGCATGGAAACTGCTACAGCTACAAAAGAGCACAGTAACCACAGTAATCCACCCACCACCTCACTGTACTAACAGACACTGTTTAGTCTCCATAAACATGCAGCAAGTATCAGTGAATGTCACTGGGGCCCGTTTTTTCCGCATGGAGGAATTCAGTGACACACTTTTGTTTCATATGTTCTTCCACGTCAGATGCCGTTTTGGCAGAGTGCCCCTCTGCTGCCATCTGTCCCACGGCAACAAAATGTAATGAAATATTGGTGGGAAGGTTCAGTCTCTACTGCCATACCACCAGCATCTACCTTTGAAGATGTAGGCAACATAATAAAACAGGATTCATTATTTCTGGAGCAGCCCTTGGACTTGCCCATAGTGTCCAAAGCAGAATGGAGGTCTAAAAGTGTCCACAGGTGTCTCGAATGCCATTGTCTACTGGCCGGGAAACAGTGTATTTTAAATGCAGTTTTATTTAAAGCCAGTGGCCATGCGGACTACATTTTCACACTATGTACATTCACCTACATCAACCTCTGTTTCCCAGAGCTGACTGTTTTGTGAGGAGCTGGAAAAGCCCTGAAGATCAGCAGTTTGAGTAAGCAAACTTAATGTTCTTCTACTAGCAAAACAGCAAGTGAAACCTCTAATCACTCTTTTTGGCCAGGACTGGTTCTGGATGGTATTACTTTAGTTGTGGTGTCATCTGCAAGCTTGGTAAGGGCAGGATTCTGGCACTCCAGCAGCCATGAGGCCCCAGCTGTAGGCAACCCTGGGCTGCCCTGAGGCCTGGTGAGACTGGTGGGGGCTGGCTGCTTTGTTACAGCACCTGCAGTGGCGAGCAGGCAGGAGTTAGAGCAAAGGCACTGCAGAAGCTCCTTCTCTTACTTTGTGAAGAAAAAGAGATTTGCAGAAAATTGATGTAAGCCCACTATGTCCCACTGATGTGAAATAGAAACATATGAAACCCTGCCTTTGAGTGCTAGCGTGTAAATAATTTGGCCAACCCTTGATGTTTTAAGGGCCTTTGTAAGCGCTATCCAATAGCAGAATTTCCTTTCTATGGAAAGGATCCTGTGCAGATTTGAATACAGCTGCATATCTGGGAAGAATGCTATTGCAAGAATTGTTTGCAGTAATCTGGTAACTCCTGTGTTAGGAAGTACCTTTACAAAGCATGTGTCCATTAAGCACTTGAACTTGAGTGTTAGGGGAAGCATGGTGGTAAAGCAGAAGGACTGTGGTATTAACATGCCAGGGAAATGTGTAAGTGTCCTGTGTGTCTTTGAGGTAGTGACATGTTGGTGTACGAACGGTGTGTTTACAACATGCAATTACACTATGTGTCATGGGATTTCAGTTTCCTTTAATTTGGATATGTATCACTGAAGTATTTTCAGCAGAAATATAAGTCAGGCTAAGCAAGAGTCATAAAGAGCCTGGTCATTTTGTCACCTGGCTGTCAGCCGTGAAAGTATCTGATGCGATGTTTAATCGAGACTGAAACAACCTAAGTTCAACAGCAGAAGATTTTATATTGCTAGCAGTACCTCTGCATTTCATTGGTGGGTTGTTAGAGAAGTATGGTTAGGTTGCGGTTGGACTTGATGATCTTTAAGGTCTTTTCCAACCTGAGCAATTCTATGATTGTAAGCTCAATTTTGCATGGGAAACCTGAGAAACTAGGGAAATACCTGGGTCATTTTTTCGCAGTAGATTTGGTGTTTATATCAGTAAGCAGCCAGCTGCATTTTAACTCATTAACTTAAACTGAGCAGTACTATGTCTCTCTGAATGGCAACATGAACAGAGGAGCATGAGCTTATGCCTGTTGCACTTGCAGTCTGTTTTAGCATATAGATACATTTTCTGTCTGCGAGTGCCTCTAAAAACAATTAACAGTGACTCCCTGGCTCTTATGAGAGTTATTTTGTGAGCAGTTGAAAAAAAAAACAACAAAAAACAAGAAAATGGGAATGATCTAATACTGGTAGCAGCTTTATGTATATACATCCCTCAAACAATTAGCAATGCAGGATAATGATGTTTTTCCTCCTTTTGTGGGTGAGGCATTTTAATGACCAGTTGGTTTTGTTTCAGGCATCTTACCAGCTTAACATGGTGAGACAAAAACAGGGATTTTCTGGAGAGTGGCTTGTCTCTACATGAATGCATGTGTATCTGTCAGTGGTGAGGGACAGTAATGATCACACTAGTATAATTACATCATTAAAACTCTCACAAGCTGTTAGACAGATTTGTTGCAATGTAGTATAGCACAGAAATACAATAAACTTAATGTTACTTGTTCTTTTGCAGCCTGATTCAGTTACAGTGGAGTTGTGTTTCTGGGACCAACAATGTATCATTTTTAGTTTGTCTTTAAATCCATGATGTAGACTGAAGATATAACAGACTTGACCAAGAATCAATTATCTTGGTAATATTGCTCTGAACTGGGCATGCAGAGCCCTGCCTATTAAGAAGTCCTCTTTTTTCATGTTTTCTTTTATTGAGAACTCCCTTAAGTGTATTTTTTTCACATACCTGATCATGCCAAGCACATACCTGAAAATTCTTACCCCGCCCTTAGAAAATTACCTAATAGTCACATGTTCTCTATGGAAACATGAGATCTGTAAAGAAACCAATACAGCTTGGCTGTTGATTTCTAGTTGGAAATGTACAAATTAAGTTTGAAAACGTACTGTCAGAGTGCTCAGTTCAAGTAAATCACAGATTCTGTGACAGGGAGGGATTGTCAGAGGTTAAATACACTTTCTTCTGAGTTGTATAAGTAGTGGATATGTTTCATGCAATAATTTATCCTTTAAGTAAAGCATTAAAAAAAAAGGTGAATCCACAAGGAGAAAATCATCCTGTCATGTGGGAATAAATGTTGTGTTGAGAAACAGATATATATTTGTTCTTAGTTCACTAGATTACATGCACATTAATCTTTGGACAAAGATGTTGGGGATAGCCATAAGTGCATGTGTAGGTGGGATGTTCAATCTTTTATTATGTTTGGCAGTGTTAAGCTTTTGTGGGATTCACTGACTACTGAGGCTTCCCAGGAGACTACTGCCAAGTGAATGAAATTTTCAGCCAAATGGCTACCTGTCATGTTTTTAGTCCTGGTGCAGCTTAATCTCTTCTGCCCGTGTGTTACTATCAGATCTGGATTGCTCTGCTTGTGTCTTGCTCAGTGTCATGTAGCACATCTGGAAATGCTGTTGTTTGCTGAATGACAAGTCGTGTTCTTTTTTTTAGTTCCGTCTGGTGGTAAAGACAGCACTGAAGCTTCTGCTGGTGTTTGTGGAGTACACTGAATCCAACGCACCGCTTTTAATCCAGGCAGTATCTACAGTTGATGAAAAGAGAGGTGAGTACCCTTATTTTGGGGGTGCAAAAACCCAGCACCACTGAGAGCACGTGGCATTTTGTCATTGATGTCAGTAATTGCAGAGTTGCTGTTGTGATGTCTGCCTTATGTGCTATGCACTTGATTTCCAAATTAGAAGTGTATTTTGAATATTCATACAACTTAAGATTGTTTTGAGGAATGAATTGTAATGGAAAAGTGAGGAGGAAAAAGCTGAACCATGCTGCTTGTGATATACCGTAGTCATTGCCTCCCCTTCCCTGCACCCGCAGGCAGTGTAAGCCCCATTGCATATCCTGTCCTTGGAGGCTCCTCTGGGCCAGACTATCTTTGCACTTCCTTCTGAGAAGAAGCAGTTTGATTTAGAAAAGAAAATGATATCTAATCGGTGTAATCCCTTTGAAGACAAGGACGAGGTCAGTAATAGTACAGGCTTTATAGTAAAAGCAAAACCATCTGTTGTTACATTAAAATAAAGCCCTTGAGCAGATATTATACTATGAAATCTGTTACCCGTCAGGCTTGTGAAAAATACTTGAATATGCATACTGTATTTTTTACAAATAAATAGAACAAAAATGTTTTTTTCTTATTCTTCCCACAAAGCTGTTGCTAAGCTCTCAGGGCACTCTGTCTTGATGCAAAACATTCCTTTGCCTCAAGGAGAGTTTTTGAGGTTGAGAGAACCATTGTTGTGGTCTCAAACACATGGAGGTTTAAAGCAAGATCCCCTCAGAGGTGCGTGCTGCCTCCATGCTGAACTTGTTTGAGCAACTTGATATGGTAAAAGTGAAATAAAAAGTTGGGGGATGGAGAGAAAGGGGGGCCCAGAATAGGAGAAAGTAGCCAGATTTTGCTTTTAACTATATAGTATGTTGAAAAGAGAATAAAAACAAACCCCAAATTGTTTCCAGTGGTAGAGGAGTAGGCAGGCATATTTCCAGAATCAGTGTAACACTTGAAATGGTGTACTCTTCAGGTTGGCTTTCAGTTTTGAATTAAACTAATGAACCTTACAATTACATAAGCAGAAAGGTAATTACAATATTCATCTAATTGTGACTCCTGTTATTTATTTTTACAGCCATTTGTTGTATTTCCTCAGCTCTCTAAACTCCCTAGTATACTCAACATGTTCAAATTACCATCGGTCCACATGCAAGTAAATCTGATTAAAGAAAGAGAAAGTAGGACCCTGAACAAGCCACCCTGGGCTGTGTACTCCCTTCTGTATTTGTAGAACAATATAGGCAAATATTTCCATGCCCCAAAGTAGTGAAAGTTCAGTATTGACCTAAGGTATGAATGAAGTCATGCAAACAGTTCAATAGCTGATATTAGGAGTTTGAGGAGAGGGTTTATGGGAATTCTGCCAAGGATTGGCAGAACTCTTGCAAATAAATCAGTTATTAATATATATTTTATTATTATTATTATTATTTAGGTAGTTATGCTTAGCTAGAAAAGGGATTTTTTTCTTCTTCTATATTTAGTTCTTTTTTCAGGTCATCAATGGAATAGCCCTCTACTTTAAGCTGTAAAAGTTCTGTATTTTAAACTACATTTATAAGTCAGTGTCTTATAACTGAAGAGTACCTACCTTTAATGACTGATTTAATGGAGTAGAAATAAAGTGGAAGAAAAGCGATGTGCCTTTTCTTGAAACATCATCATAAATCTTGCAGGTATATATAATTAAGTTTACCACTGCTTTGAAAAAAGTCCAGTGTTTCATGTACATACAAGGTGATGAGATATGACATAATTCCTCAGCATGTGTACCACATATGATTAACATAAAGAACCCCATAATAACTCAGCCTTGTTTCAAAGTGATCCCATCTGTGGTTTCTATCTAAGAACACATCCATATGCAACCTGCAGTACAGAGATCCATGGAAGTGCCTGCTTTGCTCTCAGGTACAAACAGTTTATTACTGAGTAACTGCATGGTCCTCATCATATAGGACATAGCTTTTAGTTATACTTCCATCTAGATTCCTCCCCTCAGCTTTTTCTCATTTTGTAGCCACAATGGAATTTGATCTCTTTTAAGTTTAAGCACATCAGGACTGTATGGGTTCTGGAAAATGGAGCTGGCATTGCTTGCTGTCTGGAGCTGTTTTATCATAAGCGTTTATTTGTACAGAAATTAAAGTCCTGTGACTGAACTGGACTCTGTAGCATTCTGTTTGTGAATTACATTTCTGCTGCCTGACTTCTTGTTGAATTATTTGTAAATGGCGTGCATTACCAGTTCTCTACTTTTCTTTCCAGTTCACACAAAAATAGCCAGTAGCTAGGACAGCAGGCCATATGTTCACACATATTTAAATAGGCAGCAAAAAAGGATGCTGAGGTCTTTCCATCCTATGGCAACTAGACAATGAGTCTGTATGTTGGTAGTCCTCATGTATGGTTCCTGCCTGATGCAAGTTTTTTCATGCTTTATACATTGTGTTTACATCCTGTGTAGTAGCAGTGTCAAAGTTTTGGCAAAGTGAAAGGCTTTAATCTAATCTCTCTTTTTTTTTTTTTTTAATTGGCGATTCATATGAAAAAACATTTCAAGCTGAAACTGAGAAAAGGCTGACACTTAAAACAGTGGACATCTTTGTTCAATATGCTTTATTCATTTAATACATGTTAATTATTGCAATCCCACTGTTATCCATGTGTTGATGGACCATCCGTGAATGCTCAGAATGCTGTGGTAGCATTGTGGTTAAGGCTGTAACCTTCCTGACAGAGTAGCCACAATAATAGCAGGTACCAGTGAGAAACCTGCAAAATACAGTCAAGCAATTTTCATTTTACCCAGTAGAAGGCAGGAGAACACATGCAAAACTCAAGCTTTACTGTTTTACTTTAGTGAGCCTGTTTCATCTCTCCCACCAATTAAACCACAAGTCCTGCCTGGAAGTCATAACCTTATGTGAACATCACAGTCTGCTCTCATAAAAAGAGCTTGGATGCTACACCTTCATTCTTTTATATCAACATCAAATCATAGAATCATTAAGGTTGGAAAAGACCTCTAAAATTATCTAATGCAGCTGTCCACCTACCACCAGTATCAAGTGGTAAAAGGCTGTAAAATAAGTGTTTTTGACAACTGGCATGCAAAAATTCTATTTCTGCTTTTAAAAATAGATTCAGTAACATAAATACTACATTCATTTATTTTTTTTTTTTTACTAGAACCATATATTTTTAAGTATGTCAATAGCAAAAGGAAGACTAAGGAAAACATGGGACCACTGCTGAATGAGGTGGGTCCCCTGGTAATGGAGGGTCCTGGATCAAGGATCTGATCAGAGAACATCAAGGCCAACCTGACACACACATATCCATGGGCCCTGACAAGATGCACTCACAAGTGCTGAGGGAGCTGGCAGAAGTGATTGCCAAACTACTCTCTATCACCTTTGAAAGGCCATGGAGAATGGGAGAGATGCCTGAGGACTGGAGAAGGGCCATGTCACTCCAGTCTTCAAAAAGGGCAAGAAGAAGAAGCTGGGAAACTACAGGCCAGTCAGCCTCACCTCTGTCCCTGGAAAGGTGGTGGAACAGCTTGTTCTGGAAATCATCTCCAAGCAAGTGGAAGAGAAGAAGAAGGTTATCGGGAGTAGTCAACATGAGTTCACCAAGGGTTTTCCATAGTTTGTTATATTCTGATCATTTTACAGATAATGTCAAGTTGTAGCTTTTAGCCCTGTGCTTCTTTCCTCAAAGGTTCCTCTCAATCTATAATTATTTATATATTTTACATCTATAATAATCATAATATTCTACAAAATACACATATCCTTCTAAATAAGAAGTGAAGATGTGCATCATGTTTTTCATACGTCTTGTATGAGCCTCACTGTTTTACTGCAGGAACCCATGACCTTAGAAAAATCATCAATTTTTTTAATGTGTGGCTTTCCAAGGTGTTTTTCACAAAGTCTTTCTAGGCAGTTAATTCTGGAAGGTGAACAGATTTTTTTACTGAACCATCTTATCACAAGAAAAAACATTGTCTTGGAAGTTAATTTTTTTCATGTACACTCCAGGCTACAGTCTCATCTTTAAGTGGTGACTCTCCAGGAACAATATATTTGGAAATCCAAACTTCAGCGCATGTGAGTGGATGAAAGAAGACACTTGCTGTAGATCTGCCCATGTCTCATGTTATCAGGATGATAGGTTGGAAACTGTCGACTCTGATTAGTGTAAGAAGCAAGGAATATTAACCCAAGTATACCGGTGCAGTAAGTTCATGGTGCAGCTTTCAGACCAGAACTGCCTCATCCCCATATTGATGGACAGCCTTATGCTTAATCTGGTACAAATTGGAGTAGCTCTGTCAAAGTCATTGTACAGCCTGTTGTTGATACCAACTGAAATTGAATTTCAGATCAAAAGGAATTCAAATGTAAGGCTAGAAGTTAAGGTTAGTAACAGCATTCTAATTAAAGAATTCAAAGAATGGATGAACTGTTACTGGGCTTCTTTACTAGTAAATTTTCATATCATGGTCAGAAACAGAAAAGCAGTGTGGGTAGAAAAAATCTTTGTCATCCTTGCACGGAAACAGCAAGGCAGCCCTGAAAGTACTCTGTTAGGATAATGGAGAAGTATAGAAACATACAGACAAAAAAACTCAAACGTCAGGATGCTGTCTTTAGAAAATAGAATAGGATTTGTTTCACTGTGAATAATATTTGTCTGGAAAACAACGGTATATATCCCTGGAAGAACTCTCGCTGAATAATTCAGTGTGGATTAAGTAATTAATTTTTCAAATTGTTGGCAACTCACTTTTCTCCAAGTAACTTTGTTATAGATCAGACTTGCATAGTATTCCCATTTTGTTTCTCTTTTTTTCTTCCATTTCTATTTTTCACTAGAAACCACAGGAAGGCATTTTTGTAGTAAGGATATCATTCCTACTGATCATATATCATTTGTGAGCCTAGTGAATTTGTTCCACATGTCTTTTGAACATGTACAGCACAAAATGTCTGGTAATATAGAGAAGCTGGTAAAGAGATGTCTAGTATATTCTCATTACAGCAGTATACAGGAATTAGTACTTAATCAGTAACGCACATAAATACTTCCTGAGAGATGAGAGTGAATTCCCCCTCAGATTTTGCTTTAGATAAAGAAGCTCTGTTTTATTATTCAGTAGTGAAGATCAGAGAATGTCTCAAAAGAGTGGGGAAAAGAAAAGAGGAGAAATACTGTTATCTGTGTGTTCATTAACAGATAGTTTTTTACACAGAGCTCTGCCATTGCTTTGGAAATGGAGATGCTTGGTTAGTAGAGATTTGATATCTGTGCAGGATGGCATATCTGCATATATGCACAATACCAGCAAAAATAAGTGCTGGCTATGATTACTGTGAGACCAGTGCAGTGATTTAGCCTCTATGTCATTGATCAATCAGCAACAGGTTGTTGGAATGAAACATTTCCTTTTTACTGCCTGATTGTACTCAAGCTATTGTCATCATAATTTTTGGGGGGAGATGTGATCTGTCAGAGTACTCTGCATTTCTCTATGTACTCAAAGACTGTTGCAGTTCTGCTTGTGTAGCTAATTGAGCATCTCTAAGCTAGAGCTAGTTTTCTGATTTCACCTCCTGACCTTTAATTTCACCCCAAACAAAACACTTGTTCGTGATCTTTCATTATTTACTAGATAAAATAACTATGGCTTTTTCTTTATTGAATTTTGCTATCTGCCTTTTAGCCAAATAAAATAGAATAGTTTTACAAGGTACTTTCCACACAAGACATTATCTTTAATCTGCTTGGCATTTACTGCCTGACTTGTTTGGTACAATAATTTACTAAAGCCACTTGGCTTTTTGTCTTTCTCTGCCAGACTGTTTTGTTATCAGGACTTATCTTAATGCAGTATAGCTCGGTAATATCACTAGGAATGTAAGAAACAAACTCACTGAAAGAGTAGCATATAGATTTTTGTGTAAGATTTATCTAAGCCTATGGGAACTTATGATAGGTGTAATGAAATTCCTCCCACACAATTTTTAGAAGTTCACTGTCAGCTGAGTGGGCTAACAAAACTTCTTTCATCATCAAGGAAGATAAACTGGTACCTCTCGGAAAAATCCACACAAGATTTTAGAGAAGTCTGCCTTGGAATGCACCACAGCTGTCATTGATTGTTTTAATTCTGTTCTCCACTAAGTAGAAGAGACTGTAGAGAAAGCAAGAGATAATGTTATCCAATTGATCTTCCACTTTGACACATCATTCCTACCTGTGCTGCCTCTTGGATAAATGTTGCTGCAACAGCTTTCTATTTTGGTCACCCTTACCGACGTTTTCTGCTTTACCTATAGGAGCCAAGCCTTGGTCCAACATCATGGAGATCCTGGAGGAGAAAGATGGGGTTGATACTGAACTACTGGTTTATGCAATGACTTTGGTTAACAAGGTTTGTTTCCTTCATAGCTGTAACTCATAGTAATAATATTAGTATTTTCTGTTGCGTAATGCTGGTCTGTGAGAATATATGTCAAAGACCTGTCCCAGAGAAGTTGCAGGACCAGCTATAATCAGTACAGTCATATTACTTATGTTGCAGTCATATAGAGGCTGCAGCTAGGAGCGGAATTGCTGTTTTCCTAGTTGCTGTGCATAAACATATTATGACATGATTCTTCTCCAAGAGCTGGCACTACAGTGCAAAGCAAAACCCAACAAACTAGCTCAACAAACTACCCGGGAAATAATGAAAGCAAGAACTTTGTGAAAAGATCATGTGCTCACAAAGGCTTGCGTCGTGCACAATTTTCCAGTTGCAGATCATTTAAATTATTTTTTTACTGTGAACCAAATACAGTAAATTAAGTGTGAGAGCTAGTAAGAGTGTTTCCACTTTAAAAAAGGAAGTATAAATGTGCTTTGATTTTTTTCTTCTTTCTTTATGTTTTCTGGTGCCCTTTATAGTAGCTTTGCAGTAAAATCAAACTTTTGAACTATGAGGAGGTAGAAAGGCTTGTAAAAGGAAGGGAAATATTACCGTAAATACCTTAAAAATTAGTGTCTAGTCCTCAAATTCTAAACACACCTTTGGGTAACTAAAATTAAAAGTAGATCTTTCAAAGAACACAAAAAGTCAGTGTAGTACTAGAGAATTAAAATAATTTTGTGTTCTATAATTATACTTAATAAGCTAGAGAGCTACAAAATATTATTATTATTAAAGATCCAGAGTTTGTCAGGGGATATCATAGAGCAAGATGCCAACTTTCTGTGTTCATGGCTGCATGGTTGGAGCCATGGGTTGTTTTGTGGTTTGGGGTTTTTTTAATTAAAATGGTTTCTTAATGTTTGGTATTGTCCATTCAAGGTGTCTGAGAAGGCTTGACCTTTCCTGATGACATCTCTATTGTCACTGTCTTTTTGCTTACAGCTACTCTTGTACCTGCTTACACAGTAGTAAAGTTCCTCTTAGACTTTAAAAGAGCGTCTTGCTGAGTTGATGTACTTTTTCTGAAAGGCATCACCTGCTTGTTATGCTTATGTCTTTAGCTGCTATTAAAGCTGAGGCAACTCATTTTTAATGTTTCTGTTTTATGCCTCATTATGTTGTATACTGATTCCTCTTTCTGAGATAGTTTTCTCTCTTTCTCTCTTTTTTACTTTTTTGTTACTTCTTAGCATCTAGCTTCAGCAGTTTTTTTCTACACATGATGTAGTTGATTCCTTTAGTCTGAGCTTTCAGTTTTCATTTAAAGCTATTTTTAGGAGGAGGTAGTTCTTTAAAAGCAAACAAAAGGAAAAAGCATCTCACAGTCAAAGGAGTTATGAAGATCAAGGAACAGAGGAATCCCACAATGCCACATGTATAATTATGATCTGGCCTATGGACAGCTTTATGATGTTTTTAATGGGATTTTTTTCATGATTATAGAGAAAACAGCAAGCAGCATGACACAGTTGTAATTTTTTTCCCCGCAGAGAATACAAAGAAGGCTCAGATGCTTTCAGGCTTTCAGCTTCTATAGGAGAGGAATTGACAAAGTTTTCGGTGCAGACGGAAACCTCATAGGGAGTATGTCTTAAGGAAGCATACTTCTCCTGCTCCTTTTTCTTTCTCCATGTATATACATTTACAGACTGCTTTCCTTCCTGCTCAGAAACTGACAGAAGAATTGCTTCAGTCCTTTTATCCTTCCTCTCAGTTTGTTGATGTATAATCAATTTATTTATGCTAACATTTCAGTAACCTTCTCCTAATTGTGGGAGATTTACACATTAATAAATTTCTACAATGAGATTGATCCCAGTGCTCCAGTATAGCTCCAGTATAACCTTTGTCATCTTCCGTATGTCTGTTAAATCTTATTCTAATCCCTACTTTCATTTTTATTGGTTGTTTCCCATGAGGCAACTTATTAGATGTTTTACTGAGGCCCAGATAGAATCCCTTTATATTTTCTTCTAGAGACACATGCATATACATACGTACATTTATAAAACCCCTACTCATGAAATGTAGAAAGAAAATTGTATTGAATTCAATTGACTTTTCTATTTACTTCCATACTTTGTCTTCTTTTCCAAATTTGATACGAAACCGTTTTACTATTGAGATTATACCAGTAATTTTGGAGTTGTAAAATTACTGTTGACATTCCTTTTAATACTGTTTTTCTCTCGTAACAGACAATACCTTTTTTTTAAATAGGTAGATAAAATTCCATATTGCTTGCTATGTAAAAATTAATATATTTTAGTATAATCGGATTAAGCTCTGAATGTTTTTTTTTTTTTTAACAGATCCATTGCAAGACTGGAATTTAAATACCAGCTTCCAGTCCAGTGTAACCACTGAGAGCTTAGTGTGCCACCCACCAGCAGTCCAGCAGCTGCAGCTAAAAAAGTACTGTCATGGGCTAGTGTGGTGTGAGTGCAGCAGCTGGCACAACATTTTTTCTGTGACCTGCCTTAAGGACATCATAGCTGCCACACTGGAACAATGATGTTCTTACATCCTGTGTCCAACATTGGCAGCAGTATATGTTTTAGAAGTTGTGGTTCTTGGGAAAACAAATGCACAAGAGATGCTTCTTCTCATCCCAAAGCAATTGAAAACTTGGCTAATGCCCTTAAGTGTATTTATTTACTATGTAAATTTACTATTCTTTTCACCATAACATGTAAGATTTAGATACTATCTCTCTATATAGTGTGTGGGTGCTCTACTGAAAACCAATCTGTTGGATGTTTAGTAATCAGAGCAGTACTTTTATGTTACCTGGACTTCCAAGCAAAGCATGCACACCAAACACATTTAGCTGGACTTTCTGATGTCTGTATTCTGTCTGCACCACTGCTTTATACTGTGACTGTTTCATAAATGACAAAAAATACTAATTAATTTTGCTGCCTAGTATCATCCAGGGGTACAAATCTTAACAATCATAAAGGGAGCCTTTCAGTCTGAAGCTAGGAATAGGTTAGTACTAATTTCTGTCTTTGTTAAGAAACATAACTGAGGACATGCAAATATAAGATCATTTTACTGCTACCAGTTTTATGTGTCATCTGATAGGATTTATCATCTAGGAAAATATTTGTCTTGTAATCTTTTTTTACTACCTGTACAACTTAATCAGCTTCTTCCCTTTCTTTCTATTAAGACTGTTACAGTTAGTGGGAGGTAAAATGTATTGTTTTCACTTCAGTATAAATGTGGTTAAGAAGAAATACCAAACAAAACTCTCAGGGTAGGGTTTTGGTTTTTATTTAGTTAATTATTATAACAAGCAGATGCTCAAGAGAGAAGCACTCAAAGTTGTGCAAGCGTTCCCATTAGGGCTTGAGAGCAACTTCCACAAGACCACTACAAACAAATTAAAAATCTTTATTCAAAGATGTTTCCTCAAACTAGAAATGGGTAAAGGCATAGGAATGATTCCTGACACTCATATTTGTTCTTCTTTGGTAGACCAGGATTCTAGAGAGTTTCAGATTTGAAATCTCTGTTTTGCTTTAAACTAGCAGTAACAACAAAATTCTATTAATTCTGTTAAAACACACTTCTCCAAGGGGCTAAATTTAAATTCTCTGATCAGATTTTAGTTTTTTTAAGATTCTGTCTTCAGGGTAGAAGGAAATATTTAGCATTTGTAAGAGTATTTTGATATTGGAGAATCACTTTGAACTTAACAAGGTACTTGAGAATAAGCAAAGAACGTGAAAGATCTACCCAGTTTAAGACCTCTGCTCTTCTGATTGTGCTGTACTGTTTCCTTTATATAGCCAACAAGAAAATGAGAACCCACTCTTCTAATACCACAAGCCAGCAGTCATGTATGCAGGCTCCTCAGTATTTTAATGAGTAAATAAGCAGAAGGTCTGTCCACCCTTTTGGACATAAGGCATTGCATCATACGATGCTTGAAATATGGTCAGCATAGCAGTTTGACACTCAAGTCAGCATAGTAGCTGTCTACTTCTTTTGTAAGCAAGAGAACACATCCTTTTCTCAGTATTTCCGTATCCGCATTAAAGCTACATTGAAGGTACACACTATTTTCTGCACTGTTCGGGAAAATTTAGTTCCCTCTTCTTCAGTGAGTTTTAAACAGAGGCTTCAATATTGTCCTAGATGGGCACCATTTTTTTTAATTAGAGCCTGAACATATAACCCTAACACTTCATTGGAGTTTTGTGCTAAGCATTCCTCTTACTATGAGATTTACCAGATAATCATCAGACATCAGACAATAGTTCTGTAATGACTGAATAAGGAAATGTTGTAGTTTATTAAAAAACAAAAACAAACAAACAAAACTGGCACATTTTCCAGTGTCTCATTTCACAGGCTTAAAGGGGTAGAGTACGCCAGCTGTCTATTGCTCTCTCTCATTATTCATGTAATTCTGTGTAATTTTTCTGAATGTAAAGCTTCTTGGTATAGGGATGTGGTCCAGCGCACCTGTTCTCTTTTGCATTCTGCTGCTCAGAGCAACTTTGTGAAGGCTGTGCTCCAGAAAAACAGTATTGTCACAGCACAGTTCAATGCCATTCCATTCAGGAGAAAATGAAATTCTTTCAGGAGAGTACTGCTTCTTTTCCGTTGATCTCTCCCTTTCTCCGCTTTTGTCTCCTCTAGTAGGAGTTTAGATAAATTACTTAGCTAATTATATGGTTATGAGAGCAGAGGCTACCTCAGCATGGGTATTTCTTTATAGTGCTAATCCAGAATAGCTGTGTTGCACTCTCTCATTTTGCAGAAATGGCTCTGGATAGACTGATTCTGTCAGTATAGAAGGTGCCACTCTGCAAGTAGGCCACACAATATTCAGTAGTTCCTGCTCATGTTGAGCGAAACTCATTCTTCTGTGTCATATATAAAGAGCAGTTAAAAATAAGCACAAGCTGAGCAGAAAACAATAGCAAACCAAAATAGCTGGGTTTTGTGTTGACTTTGTAAATGTCTGCAGTACTGTGGTGGATGAAGTTCACTTGTGTTCTGAACACAGTTGTCTGACACCCATGTCCTCTTGCCATGTGTCACTCCAAAGTACAGTGTTGAGTGGCTTGATTCAATCCCTACACTTCAGTGGCATACATAAAATACATGGTATACTGCAGAAAACCACCTTCCATTTCTTCTTAGTTTTCTGAGTTCACCAAATGAGAAACAACTGTGGTAGAAGTGCTTTCTCTCTTGAACATAGAGCAGGTGCCATATAAATCTCTGAGTTCAAAAAGTTTGTTTTCAATAACTATTATTATTGGCATTCTTTATTTTCTAGTGTGCTAATGCTCCAGTGTCACTGGTATCAATTTACTCCATAATCAGGAATTTGTAAAACTTTAAACATATTGGAGTTAAGAAGTCAGCATGCCTTTAGTAATATTTTTAAAGTTGAAAGGGAAGAAAGAAGTCAATACCTCTGTAATGTAAAACAGTTTGTGGATTTGGGGGAATGACCTCTGCTGCAGGTGTTGAGGACAGTTAGGCACATGGTGCAGGATGTTTCCTGCTGTCCTGACATCACACAGCTGTGCATTCAAATTTTTCTTCTTAAGGCCAAAGTTACAGGAATCAGTAGGAAATCAGCTTCACTGGTTTTAGCTAAACCATTTTTTTTTTCTCTATTTGCTTTTATCCATGTGTTTGATGCTTCAATATTCTCTGTTCTTCAAATTTGTGCTTGAATGAAGCCAGGAAGAATCCAACTGTGTATTTTAAAGACCCACATTTTCCATATTTTTTGTATGAAATAACAACATTGATTTGTTTTTCCAGTTATTCATTTTTCTACACAGAGCACAGAGTTGTTTGTTAAAAGCTGTGCCACTTGTTTTATATTTTTTAGTGGTGTCTCTAATCCCACATCATGGTTTTGTTTTATTGAAATCATACATAGCACCACTTGCCACCCGCTTTTAAAAACCTTTGTTTAATTCTCTTCAAAATAAACAGATCTAAATGTTTTTCCTTTGATTCTTAGACGCTGTCGGGGTTGCCAGATCAAGACTCTTTCTACGATGTGGTGGACTGTCTCGAAGAGCTGGGCATTGAAGCTATTTCACAGAGACACTTGAACAAGAAAGGAACAGACTTGGACTTAGTTGAGCAATTTAACATTTATGAGGTAACATAACATGCCCTGTTTTATACATCTTACAGCTTGTGCAAACTTCAAAGCTGAGAGGAGGGGGGAATGTAACCTAGGTGAAATTTGGTTATCTATTTTATTTTAAAAGAAAAACATCTGGTTGCTGGAAGTATTACACACATTTGTGTATGTGACCTGATACAAGTACATGGCTGCTCAGCTCATACAATTGCATTTCATACTAATGCTGGGGCATGCTCCAAGGCAAAACAGCACATTTACTAGCCTCTTTAGAGGCAGTTCTGCTTGCAATTAAAAGTAGAAGTTCATGTAATATGCAAAAGTATTCAACTAATGAAAAAAGTTCCTCTGAGCTCAGTACCACTTGGTCTGCAGCTGAATATCCAGCAAGTCCTTGTTTACAAGTTTACAGTGGACCAGATCCTGTAGAGTTTGCAGAAATGGAGTAATGAATGACTCCACATTCACCATCTAGGCATGAAATAATCACTGGAATAGTCATGTGCAAGAGTAGGATATCCAGTTTCTTAATAATTAGCCTTAGTTTTTAGACTTTGGGAAGTATTGACAGTGGGGAGGCTTAGGCAGAAATCAATATAATGTCAGTGTGAATTCATCTTATAGTGTTATGAAATGAAATGACTTTATCTAAGTCCAGCAAAGAATTTGGTAGATTGCATTCTCCATTTTCTTCTTCCATTATTCACCCCTGTCAGTAAAGTAACTTTATCAGAGCCACTTCCTACATAGACCAGACTGCTGGAAGACTCAGGCCTCAGGGCTGCAGGGAGCTGCTGTTGCACGGTTGCTCTTGTTTCACCCAGCTTCTCACTCTTCTCTCCCAGCTGCTGTTGCGCAGCAGTGTTTCCCTTCCTTAAATCTGCTCTCCCAGATCGCACCCAGTGTTGCTCATCACCAAGCTCTGGCAGCAGTGAGTCCCTTTAGGAGCAGCTGGAGCTGAGTCTGATGTCACATGGGGCAGTGCCAGGCTCTGCTCATATCTGCTGCCCCTCTACAGTGAAAACCTTGCCACATAAGTCCAATGCAGTTACATCCATGTATTGCTCCTCTACTGTCTCCAGCTGATGAACTTACAACTTATGTCAGATTTTACTGTCAAATGTCATTGTAGCCATGCTATTCTCAGCATTGTTCTTTCCTGAAATATGCATATGTTCCTCTGGATTTACAGTGCTTCTGAACTGGCAGGAAATGGTGAATTTTCCACTGAATGGCATATGTGAAAGTAATTATGCTAGCCTAAAAATTGGAAGCTCAGCGGAGATGTGTGGTCTGTGTTTTTTTCTTTTAATCCATTGTGGTAGGAGTTCACAGAAACAGGTTTGTTTTGTTAGTGTTTGCTTTTTTTTTTCTTTTGTTTACTTTTCAGGGAGATCTGTAAAAATTGAGATCTTTAAGAAGAATGCCATTACACAGGCATCAGCTGATCTCTTTCTTGGCTGAGAATATATTATAATTTTCTAAAGCAGTAGGCTGTCTTTCACTCAGTCATTTCTAGTGGCATGTCTGAACATCAGGAAATGTTTAATCGGTCAGTGCATAGTTTTTTTTCGGTTGATTTCAACATAGACAAGAATTTACCTATGTATTTTAGAAGGAAATAGAGAGAGCTAGGTGTCTAGCACTGCTTGGATTCCTTGTAAATTAAGTCCTAAAAAAACAAACAAAAAACCCCAAATCTAACATAAAAAAATATGTTATTTCAAGTCCTACAATGTTTCATACAAAATGTTAGTGTAGAATTACATCGCCAGAGCTGCTACAGTGCACTAATGGATAGGTAGCAACTTAGAGGGATATCTGGAGAAATGATGACTCTAATAGGAATCAATCTTGTTGAGATCAGTAAATTTTTAAAGCCTAGGTGTGAAGCACTATAGGAAACACATCAGAAACCTTGCCTCTCTTTGCTCCTCAGATGACCCTGAGGCACGAGGATGGAGATGAGACCGCTGACCCCCCTCCCAGTGGGCGCAAGGACAGAAGAAGGGCCAGTCTGGGTGGCAGTGAGCGAAGGGGCCTGGAGCGCCGGCGGAGCCGCAGGCACTCAGTACAGAACGTCAAAAGCACTTTATCAGCACCTGCCAGTCCATGCAGTCAGTCGAACCCCAGCTTCATGCTAGGTCATGGACAGCGCGTGGAAGATCTCAGTGAGAGGTAGGTGCCTGAGCTAAGGGTTGGGCCTTCCTTTTTCTCTATTACTTTCCACTATGTTTATTGCACTTTATTAATCTGCTAGACTTCCAGCATTTGTTTTCCTTTTTTTTTTTCTCACGTCTTTCCAATGAATTAAAAAAAAAGAACATCTGAAGTTTAAAAAAAGCCACACAGATTTGTAGGTGACTTGATTTACCTACAAACTCTTCGGTATGTAGGTTAAGATGGTTCTTTGACACCATCTACCCTAAGTAAATGGACCCAAAGTACATAAGGTATTCTTCAATACTGTGAACTAACCAAGGTTAATGTCATCCATTGACAGATTTGATATTCAATATAGGAACATAATGGGAGATTGTACAAGAATATAGTCACATTAATGCAGTTACTTGCTCTGTTTATGTCAACGTTTAATTGATTTTTTCCCATTGCAAAAGGCATTCCAGCATAAATGGTTTCTTTTTCTGTACTAGTGAATGTATCTGATCTTTTATAATTAACAAAAGAGAGACAGTAACGACTAGTTGAGCAGCAATCTGCAACACTGAAGTCAGTCAGGGCTAGTCATTGCCTGTACCACTATAGCTGACTTGGACTATGCATGCTTAGAACAAATGGGAGCTGCAGATCCCCAGCAGGTCTGAATACCACGCAAGAGGGCTGGAATTAATTTTGCCTCAGTAAGATGTCTGATCAGCTTGCCTCCTTTGATGTCTGTGGAGTGTAGCAAGTGCTTGTAGGACTTCAGTTATCTAATGTATTCTACATGTCTGAAATTTCAGCTAAGAGAAATCATGCTTTGAAACTGGCTGTTTCTCTCTTTTAACTATAAGGGGAATCTGGCTGAGTAGTTCACATGAAGATACATTTCTGCAGGTAACTAAAGGTGGACACATCTGTCTTCCAGTGGCTCAGGACACAATTTGCAAAAGCAAAGCGTGCTCAATGATGAGCATTTCCTGTGTTGATAACATCATTTGGGAAGTTCTTTGGGGTCCCTGTTGATTAGCACTGGGTGAAAACTTAGAGCCTTAAAACCCCGTGTTTCCTATAATGCTGCCTATCTTACAAAGTAAACTGAGTTTAAACTGGAGTTTAATGGTTGCTGTCAATATGAAAATATGAGACTCCAAATAATTTAAATAGTAGTTGAATATTGTGTACCGCAAAATGGCTTTCTTTTTTTCTTTTCCTTTTTCTTTTTTTCTTTTGTATTTGTGTTTTTTCTGTTTTTTGTTGGTGGTTTGTTTTTGTTGGGTTTTTTTTTTTTCCATTTGGCAACATATTCATGTTTTCCCATCCCATCCTATTGGCTGGGTGTTTAGCGAGCTGGAGGCCAAGAGCCCCATGGTCTTACAGACCGATGACAAGGATGACAGTGCGTCTGAGGCTGAGCTTAAAGCATCTTCAGTGTGAGTACAGCTGGGGGCTTCAGCTGCTCTGCGTGGAAAGCCTTGTGCATGATCTTGGGCTCCGTTTCATGACTTACCGATGTGACTGGGAATCTGCTTCAGACAATGCAGAGCAGATGCAACTGATTTGCTAAACTGGTGAATTTGGATTAAAAATGAGGAACTGCTTTAACTCTACAAAAATTGTTGATTCTCTTGCTGTAATTAAACAAGTCACGCAAGACAGCAGCTTCTACTAATACATTTTTCAGTGTTTGCTTACTAGTTTTATTTTACAGTCTTCCATAATTCCTAATGAATTTATGCTTGAGCTGATGTTTAGTAGCAAACTAGTAGATTACTTGGTAGATTAGTTTCATAAGTTCTTTGAAATACTTTTTCACCAATATAGTATAATTTCGTTATCTTCCTTTTCTGAAAAAATAGCCATTTCTATTCCACATCCTCCTTGAAGTTGATAATAAAGTATAATTTAAGTTTAAATCCAATAAATCTTCATTTAAACATTTACAGATATGTACTCATTTAATCATTCATTTCAAGTTTAATTTCATGTTGAAGTTGTTCTATCAAATAATATATTTTCCCTATTGGTCTTTACAGACCACAGAATACGTTTTTGTGCCCAGAGATGCAAGTCCTGTGCCCAGTGAAATTTTCTAAGTTGCTATGACAAGAAGCTAGTCAGCTGTCCATGTTGACTCCTCTGTATGTACTACTGGGTTTCTGGTAAATAAACTTTTCAGAAAAACTCTTTCTGTCATTCACATTTTTCATCTTTTTACCTAGCCAAATCCATAATTGTGGTAGGAAGAGTAAAACCAGCCTTCATTCTTTACTGTATCTCACTGAATCTCTCAACTTTCATTGAAATAGTGTAGGCAGATGAAGCAATCTACATCTGATAACTAAACTGGAACAAAAAAGAAACAGAAAAAAAATTAAATGACTTGTTCAAATTTTTTACACATTTCTGAAGTTTGAATTAACCCTAAGTTGGAAGACATTTTTATCTCTGTGGTGTTCTTATTAAAAGTTAAGTTTTCAAATTTGACCGCCTGGTCCAAGAAGCAATATTTTTATCAATTTAAAGGATTTTAATAGAGCATCTTATGTTTAGGCCTTACTACAACTTACAATGAAATTTTAAAATTGTAAGCTAAACTACGGTGCCTTGTGCTTCTTTCGAAAGAAATATTCTTGTGCCCCTTGTGCTTCCATCACTGGTGTTATAGAGAGAAATGTGTAAAAATAGATAAAAATTATTTATTGCCTTCAAAAACTGAAAATATGATTTGTTCATGCAGGAAAGATCTGTCTTTTGCTATTGACTTTCTTTTGGTTCATAACTGTAGCCTCTCTCAAGGAAGGAAAAAAGTTTGCAATAAGTTTTTGCAGTGCTGTATTTACAGAAATAGATTCTTCAAAAGGGGGTTCAGTCTCTCTACACATCCACTACATTTTCTTTACTGGTAGGAAACTGCTAAAAAGATTGCAAAGTTTGTGAAAATGTTATTGTGTAGCTCCTGCTGGTGTCTAAACTTTGTGTGTGGTTGCAGATTTCGATGTCTGTTTTTACTGTGGATTAACACCATCAAGTTCAGTGGGGGCTGAAACTCAATGATCTTTGAGGTCCTTTTCAACCCAGGCCATTCTATGATTCTATGAATTACTTCTGATGGACTTAATTAGAGATTAAAATTGTACTTCTACACTGTTTTAGACAATATTGTTGGTTATTTTTGGACTTCACTACCACAATCAGTAGAAGGTTCAAGATCCTCCTCAGATTCTCCTTCCCACAGCGTTCATGTTTCGTTTCTTTCTAACTGTGTTGGCTGGTTTGGCAGTTACTTTGCTTTTGTTTACCACATCAAACAGGTTGTTCACAGTCATCTGCTTTTTGTCAACCGATAAGTTTTCCAAAAAGAGAAAAATCTATGGTGCCGGTAAAACAAAAAGGACAATATTCGCCAAATTCTGTTCTGTCTTACAATGCTCGATACCCAGAAAAGCTGTCTGAAGTTAATGGAGTTGCTCTGATTTACGCCAGGCTAATTGAGAGCAGACTTTGGGTTTTGAGATGGGAAAAGTTGACCGTAAATGCTAAGGGCAAGCAAAACAAAAACTTGCAGGCCTTTTTCATCCATTTGGAAACCTTCTACAAAAGTAAATGTATTGCTTTTTTTGCTTGTGGCTCAAATAAATAAATAAATAAATAAAAGCCCAAGTCTGCTTTGTGTTAAAATAATTTTCTTGGAGAGTGAAACTCAGCCTAATGTGTCTGTTACAAAATAAATAAATAAGTAGATAACAACAACTTAAATAAGAAAGGCTGATAGTTGTTTTAGTGATATGTAGCTGTTGCAGCATACTTTAAATGATATGCTCCACCAGTACGTTTACTTTGCTCAAAACTCCTTTCTTTTACTGTGATGACGTAGAGCACCAAAAAGCCTGGGGGAACATCCATACCCTTAACACCTGGCACTGTAAGTGCTTTGCTGAGGGCACCTCTTAAGGTTTTCTGTCCCAGTTCAAATTCAGTTCTCTCAGTCTATGGTCTAGCATTCTGTTTCTTAAGTGGTAGAGCTTTAAACAAAAATTTTAATGGTTCTTTTGTGTGAGTGTGTTTTGTTTTTAAAGTAAAGCTAGCTTTTTCCAACCACGCAGTACATGTGTGAGGAGTGCCTTGGAACTTAGACTAGATTGCTGTTTTTATTGTATGCAAAGACTTCTGGGTAGAAGTCTTAAAATGCAAATTCCCCTCTTTCAATCTCACTGTCTGGCTTCAAGGGAGTAGAGGGCAGATAGTTTGGAACTTCTCAGTGCTGTCTTTGTGGAACAGGTGCTTTACAAGAGCCCTATATATACAAACCAGAAACAATTCTTTCTCCCAGTTTTTTGAATGAGCCTGCTTCTCATTTTGCTGACATTTCCCTTTGGTCAGTACTGCACAGAGACCATCTCTGTCTCTCTCCCTTGACATCCCATGTGAGCTGAGTCAGACAGACTTAACAAACGTACTCAGGGAAGCTTCAGTGAGATTTACTGTGACAGCTCTTATCAGCATGTGAGTGAGTGGCTCTCAAAGTTGTGTGGAATTAGTTATATTCAAAGACTCTGTGGTTTATAAAGTTGCAAATAGCTAGGATTAGATATTTACCTCATTTTGCTACACTCTCTGCTTTCTTGTTTCTTTTTTTTTTCACACAGCTCTGATTCATTTTACATCATCAGAAGCTGCAAAAAAATTAACAAAATTGCTCAATATATACATATATAATATATATATTTCTCTGAAGATAACCAATCCTTTGGTAGGAGTTTCATGTTGGTATTGCTATGTTTAGAACCTAGCATGCAGAATATCTGACTGCCACTTAACTCATCAGAGTGGAGCTTGCACCCTGATAGGGCAACAGAAACTACTTTTCACAACCTGCCTTTTTTTTTAGACCACAGGGCTAAAAAGGTGTAAGGAAGAGCAAATGTGTAGGTCCACCTGAGATGTTTAATTTGAAAAAATTTGGCCTTCAAAAGACCAGGTTCGCTGGTAGCCATGTTAGGGTCTTGCCTGGAAGGCTGTGATGACTCCTCCTCTGAGCAAAGAGTAGCGCAGGGAATTCCAAAGTTTCCTGCATGGTTGGACACGGCACTGTTGCACAGTGCACACTGAGCTCAAGCTCAAGGCTTTCACACCCTTTGCATTCCCACAGAAAATTGGAAAATTGTTGTCTAAACAAGTTAAAACTGTGCTGAGAAGTCATAAGGATCTGTTTGTCAGAAAATGCATGCTTCTGATGTTTGAGGATTGCTAAGAATCAGAAAAAAGATCTTGACATTATTTTGGTTTTACCAGAAAACAATGAACATAGCTGAGCTAAAACATTTTTTCTGCTCAACTTTGGATTCCTGTAGAGGTTTTAACCACCTACTCAGATCTTTGTTTGACTATTATGCTCCATTAACTGATTATTTAATTTGCTTGATATAAAGCCAGGCCTGCAGGGGTAGTTTGTCCAAAATACAGCTGAGACTTCTTATTTGTTTTTTAAGTGATTTTCTGTCTTCAGACGTCCTAAACCATAGCTAATTTCTGATTTTCTGTAGCATGTACCATGGCGGAATTCTAGTCTTTGTCATGATGTTTCAAGTTCTGGTGACTCCACTACACCATGTGAAATGCTTGATTATGTAAATAAATGTGGCTCTGAGTAGAAGTTCTGAGCATAGTGGTTGCTAGGTTTTCTGTGTGTGTGTTTTTTTTTAAGGATATGTAAATACTGCATTTCTTACAGTTGTTGTCCATCAGAAATACAGATACATATGAAACAGTAAAGTAGGAAGACTCCATGTTACCCTTTAGTGGAGGACTTGGGTTCTGATACAGATATTAAAGGCCCAGAAGAGAAAATAAATAATTTATTTTTATTGATTAAATAGAAGGAAACAAGTGTATGTTTTCTTAGACATTTTTCTTTAATTCCTGTTTTTTGATATTTGAACAACTGAGGCACAAATCTAGACAAAGAAGACATCTCCAGGATGAAAATGCAGTCATGTGTATGGATATGCTAAGCATCCATTTAATACATATGCGTGTGTAATCTGAGCTTCCTAGCATTATCGGTGGCTTTGAAATGGAATGACATATCATTAGTTATGGTAGAGGGGTTAACTTTTTCACATTTTTAATTAGTACAAGGTGAAATGGAAATGGTTTGTAGAGCAATGGTTTTGGATAGAAGATTTATGCATCAAATTGAAAAGATTGGTAAGGCAGAATCCACTCACAGCATCTGACCTTTATCAGCCTTTGACAGCAACAGCATACAAAAAACTATTCTGTCAAGGCAATGCTCATTTTGGGTTTGAGAAAGGGAGGCCACAACTTCTCTCACTCAGGTATGGTTATGTGCAGAATCCAGTTGGCAGTGCTGGATTTTGTTGTAGATGCAATGGTAGATTTTCCCAGTTTGAATTTAAACAGTAATGAAAAAACCCTGAGACTTAAGTGAGGTTATGGCTGCGTGACTAGTGCAAGCACAGCACAGCTTAGCCTTTTTTTCACTGCATATTTAGCTTCAAGAAACTGCCTGAGGAAATGTAATGGTGAATCAGGATTTGAATCTGTATCTCTGGAGGTCCGTGGTAGTGTCTGACTGACTGGCATATGTGTTTCAGAGAGTTTACCTCCCCAGCGTGTTCCCAGTATTTGTAAACATGACTCACTGATGCCAGGGAAGTATTTTACACATATGATGTGATGGGAATAAAAAAAGACAACGATTTGGCTGGATTCCATTTCCAGAACTCTTCCTTTGAAGTAAGGGGCAGTAACAGTGACCTTAAGGTGTCAACCAATATGCAGTTCCAAGCTCTGAAAACACTATTTCTTTTCTCTTCCTGTATATGTTTCAGTATTTATTGCTCCCAAAGCCTCTCTTCATCAGGATTCTGTTTCTTTACCTCTGCTGCTCATACTGATATAAAAACAGCAGTGCTGTTCAGTGATCGGAGAGCTGTGACTCTTGAAGTCTTTGCATAGCCTTGTCAGTATCTTAAGCAAGACTTGTCTTGCTCTGCTTTGATATGTC
This sequence comes from Numida meleagris, assembly GCF_002078875.1. NCBI lineage: Eukaryota > Metazoa > Chordata > Aves > Galliformes > Numididae > Numida > Numida meleagris. The sequence continues at coordinate 81,708,084 of NC_034410.1, forward strand.
CTATGTAAACAAACTGCAGCAATGAATAAAGTGTGAACGCATTACCTACATATTTAGGTGTGAAAAGTTCTTACTGAGCATATTTTGGGAATAAGAAAATAACAGTAATCTAAAGATAACGAGCAGCATAATATGAAGGCATGGAGAGCATATGTACTTTACACTGCTTGTGATTTCCTCGACTTTTTTTCTGATAAGTTCTTTATTTAGGGCATAAATGCTAGGATAAGTTCCCGTTTAACCATTGTAATTATGCATTTGAGTTTACTTCCTATGCAAAATGCCAAATTTGTTGGCTTTTCAAGTAACTTGTTTTCCATACCATTTCATGTGTTTTCATCTTCACATAGTTGCACAAATTCCAGTGATCTGTCACGTGGAAGAGTGGAATGGGAGCTGAGGGCTTAATAGGTGATTTCTTTTGGTTTTTTATCCTTTTGGAGGATAAAAGTACTTGTTTCTTCCAAAACAAGAAATTACAAATTTCAATTACCATCGCTTTCAGCTTTCATGAAAGACCAGTTGACTGTGTTCTGGCAGCTAGCATAGAAGAAAGGAAGAAGCAGCAGAAGTGTACCAAAGCATTTGTTTGTTTTACAAAGACTTAAGAATTTAGCTATGAATTGTGCTGTCTAACCAGTGAAAGTGGAATTTCACTGATAAATTGAAGATAATGGCAAGCAATTTCAAAAGAAAATAAAATGACATCCAGTGTAACTTATAAAGATCTCTCTTTGATGAAACATTTTTCATTTTCTGTTCAGTCACCTGTAAGGAGCTCAGAGAAGCAGTTTTCCAAGTTCTGTGCGAGAGGTAATAGGGATCAGAGGTTTGAAGTGGGAGGGACTTGAAAGAAAAACTGTACTGTTGAGTTCAACTGTAGAATTCTTCTTTTAGAATAGTATTGTAGAATGGCTAGTGGTCACTTTTCCTTAGCTAAATGTGGCCTCTATTCCTAGTAAGTAGCTGTTTCTCTAAAAAGCAGTGAAAGTTTAAATGGAAGTAATTTAAAGAAGCTAAATGGAAAAGGACTTGACTTAATTACAAAGAGAAGGAGAGAGAGAAAATTCCTAATTAGCAATTAACTGCACATAGGGTGATTTTCAGGGAGTGTGGGAATAATGGCCAATAGCTCTACAGTTCCCCAGTCCTTTATTTTCTGGGTCACTTCTTAACTTAAAGGCCCTTTTCTTCACTGAAGTCCAGTGTTCCCTTCTTGGGAATTTCAGTATAATTCTGTGGGTGGTCTAAAAAGGCTCAGAAGTACACTTACGTCCTTGTCTAATGACCTGAAAATTTTTGGAGGAAATATTTAGTAAGATTTAGTAAAGGTTAAATGAGCCTTACATGAACTGGAATCATACACCATAGTAAGATTTTTTTTCTTTTAATGTGCTGTTATCTCATTTTTTATGTTATATATGCATTGTACGTGCAGACCAAAAAGTTTGTAGTCTAAATATGGCAAGACCATCTTTTTTCATTTTGTTCTGCATTCAAATGTTAGTGGTCAAATTCATCCACACTGAATTAAAATGATACAAAGCATATCTTTTAATTTAAAAGTTTCCATTGATATCAAGCAGAGTAGAATATGTTTTCGTGTTCATGCTTCTTTTCTGGCTTTGTTTCTTTTCCTTCAGCACAGTCTTATCCTTTGTTTTTTTCTATTAGATATGTCTTTGTTTTTAAAAAATAAAATAAAATAAAAAGATTGAAAGACTGCAAGTTAGAACGACTAAAAGAGTGAGTGTCTTCAAGCTGCATTTATCAACTATAAGGGGAACTGTTACGGGGGAGGCTGAAGGGGTACTCTTGTACAGGGTAACTAGTAATTGACTGGGTGACCTTGTACACATGGTTGAGGTACGTGTCAGAGACAGTGGTTGGAGAGGGCTCATAGATTTTGAAAATCATATTTCACAATGGAAGGTCCTGATTTGTATTTTTGTGAAAAAGAAGTACATGTCAGGACTGTTAAGTGTCTCTGTGTTAGGTAAGATGTTGAGCATCTCATACATTTTGCCCCTGCTTTCTAATAACTTGCAGATTGGTCCTTTGATTATCATTTCCTTTCATCAGTCTGCGTTCGTTAGGATTTATACCTGTACATAACTTCAGGCAACTATTTAAAATCAGCAGGACAAATTTGATTGGTACTCTTTTAATTTTTTTTACATTTAAAAAAGAAGAAAAGCTAATTCATTAGCTTTAAAATCTTTGCTTAGATTTCATTTTGATGCCCCAACGATTCTTTATCCATAAACTGCACTTTTATAGTCTTTTTAAACATGCATACATTTTAAGGGGCTATAAATACTTCATTCAGCCACATTCAAACGGTGCCCTAATAGATGTTTGTTCGTTGCCATGGCTGATGATACAATTTATAAAGATTTGTAGGGTTTGGGGTTTTTGTTTGTTTGTTTGCTGACAGCCTGTAGCAGCAATCCATTTAAAGGTGAAAATAAACACAGTGAATGATTGTTAAATCTGTTTTCACTGCTGCAAAGCTTTTGTTTAAGTATTTCTAATCTGGTTCTGTTGTCATGGAACTGAAATAATCCAGTAATAGCCTTAACATTAGCTGAATATATCAGATCCTTCAGCATTAGCTGAACCCCTTCCTCCCTGTCTCAGGAAAAATATTTGCCTTGTGTTGGAGCAGGATAAGTTGCTCTATGCTACTGAAAAATGTGCTCGTTTCTGCAACCTAGTTTAATTGAATACCTCCCTATGAATCATTTTTCTTAATTTAATTCTATTATTGCACTGACACAAAATTTGCATTTGTATGTGGAGAGAAAGTTTTCCATGCCATCTCTTCTCCATTTCACACAAAAATGAACACAGAATACTTAGGTGTCCAGATGAGTTCCCAAATCTGTCTGCTGTTCTGTTTGAGCATCCCTCTGTTTGATGTTCTTTCCTTTACAAGAATGTCATCTGTCTTTTGTTAGTGTTTTCCTGTTTAATAAATATTCAAGTGGATTTTTTTATTTTCTGTCTTTTGGGAATGATTTACCTAGCGGAATACTGACAAACAACTATCATCATTGCCTTTGTTGAATGAACCATGCTCAGTTCACCAGGTCTTATGACTGTGAGCTTGTACACATGTATTTTCGTTGTGTAAATTTGCCTTGATCAAACTTGGCTTCCTTCAGCCAAGCGTGACCATGTCTTTGCATACCACTGGCCACCTGTACAGCAGATACACAAAGAACCATCTCATTCCTCTGGCTTCCCCAGCTAATTGTCATGCACATAGAGTTGATATTAGCAGAGGAAGAGAGTTTTCTAGACAAAATTTCTGCTTACCAAGAAGTTAAGGAGACTTGTGGAAGTCTTTGGCTTGACAGAAGAATTATCTGGCTGCAATTTCAGGAATAGTATGTGGAATTATCTATAATAGATAGACTTCCAACAAAATATTCAACTTCGAAACAATACCCATTAGGGATGTGTTTAATGTCTGATTATACTCTGTAATAACAAGCATGCCACACAGAGTTGCTGTGCATGCAAAGTTTATTTGAAACATGATATTCTCAAATAATGTTCAAATGCAAAGGCTGCTACTGTTGGTTGGCTCCTCTGGAATACAGCAAGTCATTATGTCTGAAAAGCAGAGCTCTTGATTTTTTGCTTCTTCAGACAAAACTGCAAATAAACATCACAGCAGACAGAAGTATTTCCTTCAAGTCACATTATTAACAATTGTGAAGCATCATGAAGGGCCTGCACATTTCCTACATCTCCATGTAGTTCATGTCACCTCCCAGTTGAAGTACTACTTCTTGTTGTAGACAATTTCAGACAGACCTGAACCAAAACAGGTCCCCAGATGATCTCTCTGAGAAGGGTTTTAAGTTCTTGTAATTGACTTAAAGGTGAAATTAATTCCCTGCCTATCGCTTAGTCTTCGGCATATGGATGCACAGGTAATCTGAAGGAAGAGTATATGTAAAAAGCTCAGGTCCTGTAAACATGGCTTTTTTACACACATTCTGAAGAGCTAGTTATATCTTAATTATGTTTTTAAGGAAATGCTAGTGGTTATGGAAAATATGTCATTGATAGCCTTGAGAATTGAGATACCATAGTTGAGCTTCCAGGTTTATTTTTTGAACTGTTGACCAATTCAAATGGATTTGATAGGAGCATTTCTATTCTAAGTCTTCAAGCTGCCTGGTTTTCTGGACATTTTTTTTTTTTTTTTTTTCCCAGAAAACTAGTTTCTCTTCTACGGTAAGATGCTGTGAATGTTTTGTAACAGAAAGGCTATATATCCAAATTTTATAAAGGCTATTATATCTAGGCTTAATTTTGGATGGTTTTGTGTTTGAACAAGGATTAGGTTTTCCCATAAATGGATTAGAAGGATGCTTTGAAAATTAGAAATTCCAAGTACTGTATTTTAATTGATTACTGGTCACCTGCAGAATTTATTGTATGGATCTCTAAAAATTGTTCACTTTTTGCTCAGGTGCTAAACATTTTCAAAAACAGATACCTAAAACAGAATTGTGAATCCCAATTGAGCTGCAAACTTTAGCTGGCTCTAGGGAAATAGACTGCAGGGTAAAAGTAGATTTGGGGGTTTAGGTACCAATTAAATATCCTAATCTGATAAATACAGATTAAAAAAACTTTGAGCGGTGGGGAATGGAGCAGCTGTCACTGATGGTAAATAAAAGACATAATATCAAGATTTAGACCATAAGTTCAAGCTTATAAACACAAGGTGCAAAAACAGGATGACAAGGTATACTCAGCACATTGCTCACCCAGCAAGCATTCATTTAGATCTTGTGCTCTGAATTGGTCTTATACTGTGCACCAGCTCTCTTGAGGTCTGGATACATTTTTCTTCTCCAGTCTTCTTCAGTTTATTGCAAATACAATATCGATGGTTCCCAGTTCAACTTGTACTGTACAACGTTTTAGTGCGTTCTCTTTATGCTCCTGTCCTTAATAGCTTTCACTCAGATGAAATAATAAAGAACTTTCAAAATTAGGTGTTCAAATGTTTCTAATAAATATTTCAATTATGATTTTGGGCATTTTGAGATGTCTGAGGAAAGTGAGGAATTTGACATCAATCTGGAAACTTGGCAGGAACCTAAAACACAATAGTGACAGGACAAATTTTGTTCATATTTTCAATAGCCACATTTTCAACATTATAGGATTCATTGTGCTCTTATCAGAGAGCCATGATCCCACAGAGGTTTGTGAGTTATTTCCCAAATATGGTTGCTTGTAGGACTGGCAGATGCAGATGTTTTACCCTTCACAGGAGAAAATAGCGAAGCTAGCGTTGATCTACTTGATAGTAAGGAGAACGGATAATATGAGTCCTTTCTGGCCTCTTTTTTTTCCATTAGATAGGGATACATACTATGATCTACAACATAGTTATGACACCGCAATAACTTAAGAACTGTTAAAAACACTATTTTGTAGATTTTTGCCAGAGTATTGGAAAAAGTTCCAAATGCTGCAATTTCCCTGATTGTTATAAGACTAACTCCATACAAATGCAACAAAATTTGGATTCACCCTTTGCACTGTCATGATGAGTTCATGCTCTCACATTGTAAATATTCCTTATCCTTATAACATGTAACCATACAAATTGTAAATGGGAAAAAATCACAAAGCATTCCTTTAGAATTAAAGAAAACCAGCTTTCAGGAAAATGCAAGAAAAGTATGAGTTTCTTACAAATTTTGTTACTGTTAAAATGCTTTATTTTTTGCATGGGACGTAAACTAATAGTATTCGTTGTTTAACTCAAATGAAGAACTGGATCAGTTGCAATTGCAAGAGAAGTCCAAAGAGAGAATATTTTCTAAATCTTCTATGAGTCTGTTGATTTGGGGAGGAAGAGGTATAAATGGGAAGGATATGAGGCAGAAAATATAGTCTTTTGTTGTGTTTAATATAGTTTTATTATTACTTATGTGGTTTGTAGGTTATGGAGGCTTTATGCGTGACTTAAAATTCCTCTCTGCCAGACTGAGAGCTGAACCAAAGCCTGCTTCAGCCGTACTAATGATTCTTTACTGATATAATTCATTTACTGGCATTCAGAAACTTGAATATTGCTATGTGCAAATAGCCCTGAACTGATTTGGTCTCTCTGTTATTTCTAACTTAATGGTTCACCCTGCTCTTTTCTGTAGTTCAGCAATTGGCTGCTTAACCAGAATGTTTTATTTGTGTTAATTTAAGGGTGTAATGTGCAGTGCCAGTTGTGCAATGTCAACGCAGTGTATTCTGTCCTTTAAGCCAGATACATCCTAACTACTAATGAGTCTAACAGTGGTATTACCATATTGAATACTTTCCATTAATGTCTGTGTAGATAGTAAATGGAAAGCCAAGCTAAGTAAATATATAAATAAATAAATTACTGCATTACTGCTACCCTTGTGACACCACCTACTTAGCATGAAGTTTAGGTGACTGTTCGGCTAGTGCCACAGCTGCTTCTCTCGGTGTTTTCTTTCCATTTCTAACCTCATTGCATTTCTCTTTCTGGGGACTCATGTCATTTTCTCTTCCAACTTTTCTCTTTCCATACCAATGCATGCCTCTTTCCTTGGTGTGACCTCAGAGAGGAGGAGGAGTATGAAGAAGAGGAAGAAGAACAGCCAGTCACAGAGCCCAATACTGAGGATGAGGGGGAGGAAGAGACCAGTAGGCAGGTCAAAGCCAGGTACTGGGATTCAGCATCATCCATGCATCTTTTCTCACTCTAGCATTAATTCACCACCAAGTGTGCAGCAGTGTCTACCTTTTCACTCACATTCCCAGCTCTCCTTTTAAAGCTACCCCTAAGGAAATCTTTTTGCATCCAAAAGCTTTGTCACTGTATGCAACTAAAGGAAATAGGTTTAGTTATGTAGGCTCAGGGCACTAAGAGGTGTTTGCATTCCCTCACTTTATTACCAAATGAGTACCAGTCACAAATCATAAGAAGACTTAGCAAAAAGTATAATTTCTAAGCATGGCATAGGTTTATCTTTTAGTGCTGAAACAATGCAGTGCATTGCTGAGTTAGGATATTGCTTGATTTCTTATGTTTTCTTCCATATTTTCACAATATAGCCTTATTAGCAATATCTGTAGGTAGGAAAAAGATTGACCTTTTTTGAATGCTGCCTATGGTTTATATCAATTTTGCACATTTTTAAATAGGAAAGAACTACTTAGAGGCAAAGCTGATAGGTATATATCATTTTGTACATACATGCCCATCTGTGTATATATGGCTATAAACAAACCACTTATCAAAACAATATTCTCATGTAAAATTTTCCACTTATTTCTGAGGATATATGGATTTGGAATCTGGTAACTTTATCCTAATAAATTGGAAGAAAGAAAATATGTTTTTACTTCCAGACAGCCATTTGATTTAGGTTAAATTGTTTGGCTTTGCAACTCGGCAAATGAGATTGGATTTTTTTTTTTAATAAACCACATTCATGCAGACGCTATACAGCACGGAAGGAAGAAAGGAAACTGTTTAATGTGCAAATTCCAAAGAAAATACTGTACTGTTGTTATTAATATCTTCCAGTCTGCAAATGTAGCCAATGGCTGCCTGAAATTTCAAAATTAAGTGATAATTTCCTCAAATCCTATTCTTAAAAGTCAAAGCTAAGACACAAGTTATTAGTAAATCACATGAAAATAATAAAACACTGAAAAAATGTTGAGCACAAGAGCCACGTAAAGAGCATAGCATGTGCATAGGACTTTGTTCTTTTAAAATAATAGTCAATTTGAGATAACTGGGTGATATTCCCATGACTTTTTAAATACCTCCCTTCACCATCGCTGTAGCGTAACAAAAATGATCCGAATCCTTTTGTTTTAAATCCTGTCAGGAAGAGTAGGAAAAGCCTAGCTTCAGGGATTCCTGTCATGCACAGCTGGTGAAATAGATGAAGGCTTCCAGATTGCCCACTGTGTTTCAGTTGTGACAACAATTACTTGGTATATACTTGATTAACTTATATTAACGTATATAGCATATATATATATATTTTTGTTGGATATTCTTTGCCAAACCTCAGATAAGGTCCATGCCTTGCATGCATGTAGGTGGATTGCAGAGGTAGTCTCAGGAAAAGTTAATTAGCCACTTGCTGAGTGATCCAGCCCTAACCTCTGCATAGTGTTTATGCTGGAGATAAAAAAAAAACAGACATCCAGGAGTGTGTATCCCATGGCTTTTCACCTGCCTTGCTGCTTCTGTCGCTCACCAGCACCTACCTTCACCAAAGCAAAGCAGATGTGTTTTCTGTTCACTCAGTGCAGGTTTCTAACATAAACACAGCAATTGATTGGGATGCTAAGAGTTAGATAAATGCTTATTTGTTTTGGGTTTGTTTTAATTTTCCTCTTTGATGGATAAAGGATTTTTATGTTTTTAGTAAAAAATATCCATTCACTGAGGGGAATGATAATCAAATTCCTGGCCTTCAAGAGGCAATCATGGAGATTGTGTCTTGAAGTATCTATACTCAGTGCAACAGATCATCTGGCATGATGAAACTGCTTTGTGCTGCTCCGACTACGTTTACAACCTAACTTGAATTACTTAAAAATTATTCAGAAAATGGTTATGAAAAGGTTTGTGAAAATTTATTCTGAAGTCTAAATCCTTTCATTTAGGCTGAGTTGCTTCCATGTCTATGTATTTCCAATCCCGAGAAGATAATAAAGATCTGCTCCTTGCATCTGGAAAAAAAATACATATATCTACAATTCAGAAGAGGTTATTTTTTGCTTGACTCTCCTAGACATTTTTTTCTTCCAAGTGATATGATTTGTTGATCTCTCTTTTCTCTGTTTCCCTTCTCTTCCCATCCTTTCCCTTCTCTTCCCTTCCTCACAATATTTTTCTCCTGCAGTGGGGTCCCAGGTGCACGGGAGGCTGTGAAGGAAAACTTTTCACAGTGTTATGATTCTTCAGCCACCTCCAGTGCCATTTCTCAAGCTGAGAGGCCTCTCCCCTGCTCTAGAGCAAAGAGCTCTTCTAGCAGCTCCTCTTTTGTGCCTGATTCATCTGTCTCTCATCATAATTCTATTCATTCATCACCATCTTCACCAGCAGCAGTTTTGCTAAACTCTTCCCAAAGTTCATCAGCATCCATTACTCCAAAGGCGTCTCCAACGGTAGAGAAATTGCCTTATGTACCACATACTCCTTTTCACCTCTTCTCATATGACTTTGAAGAGTCTCCAGCATCTGTGAAAGAAAAGGAAGCAGAGGTGGTGAGGGAAAACAGGTAGATTTTATAGCGCTGACATGAATTTTTAGATAAATGAATAACACCTTACAAGAGTTTTATAGAAGTAATAATGTTGTATTATTTCCAGAACATACTGTATTAGTTTTATTCACGTAAGCCTGTGTTTTGATTTGATTGATATTCTTCCCTCTCCTTTGTTGCTTTCATCTCATCTGATTTCCAGCGTCCTCTGTGCAGCAGTAGATAAATAACATGTGATTTGAGAGATCACATAAAGGAGCATAATTTTGCTCTCATTTAAAACAATGTAATTTGCAGGCATGATTTCATGACAATTAATGGAGCTTTTAACATATAAAACTGAGAGAGATAGGATCGATCCTTGGAATTACAGAATCGCAGAATGGTTGGGGTTGGAAGGGATTTCTGGAGATACCTAGTCCAACCTCCCTGCTAAAGCAGGTTCCCTAGAGTGGGTTGCCCAGGAAAGTGAGTTCTTTCCAATTTAGTAAGAGTTATTGTTGCACTAATTGAAATTCCTTGGTCTGAGAAAGGATTCTGCACTGTGTCAGCTTTTCAAGTAGCAAAGCAGAAGAAAAGCACAATAATTGACAAGAAGGTCTTGTATCATTTGATTGAAACTGAAGTGAAACTTTCTGTTCCTGTTTAGAATATAGTGAGTGAGCTCTGAGATGCTCTTGGGACAACTGAGTTTTGCCTTCTCACTCAATATGGACACAGGCAGGATGTTTTGTGAGTTGAGTATGCTGGAGAGAAGACCTGTGCTAGGTCTGTGCCTTTAGGACAGCTCTATCCTGCCTAGTTACACAACCCTCCAACAGGGTTGTTTCTCTAGTTGGTTTTCTTCTAGGGCAGGATTTCCGTGAAGGCAGTCATTTCCCATTCAGCAAATGCCTTTTGTAGCTTAGAAATATGCATAGCAGCATGTTTTCCCCAAATGATTCCACACTTCCTGGACTTGCAGCATGGTGTCTGGGATTTGTATTCTAGAACATAAAACTGGACTTGTAGAAAAGAAGGAGCATATTCGCTAAAGCATTATCCCTTGTATTATAAAAAATGCTAAATCAAATTAATTTTGTTTTTAACATGGGCCTTGGCAATCCGCAATGCTATTGTACCCTTAGGAATTGAAATTTTACATGACTAGATGTGTGTATTAAATGGAGCTGAAGGAAAACAACCAGTATTTTCAAGTAAAATTGCTTAGTTAAGAAAAATTACTATGTGCTGATGTGCATGGGAAAAGAAGCACCCCAGAAAGGATAAGGTAAAAGAGGATCTATTGTACATTATGAATTATAATGAAGAAAACGATGGTGCTCTTTCTTCTAAACTGAGTTTTGAATTTGAGTTGGCCTTGTGGAATACTTCACCTACCGTGCATCACATGCTTTCCAAAAGGGAAAATGGTAATTTGTGTAAAAAGAAATGTTATCATTTTTTCAAATCAGGAATCTCTGTGTCTCTAAGAAATGCTGTTTAAATACAGTGGCTAAAAGGCACATAAAAGCAACACAATTGCCTTTTCTGCTCAGTACAGGAGCCAGGATGAAAACATTGATACAAGGGACTCTGGGGAGGTGGCCATTCCAAGAGCCCTGGAAGCAATTTCTCTTTGATCAGCAAACTCACAATGAAATCAAGCGGCTATGTGTGGTTGTTTTTCTTTTTTTTTTCCCTTTCTTTCTTTCTATTTTTTTTCAATAGAGGGAATGGCTGGTAGAAATTCCTAAAGCCATTCTTCCAGAGACATGTAATTACAATCACAGTGATTTTTTACAGACATTGTAAGACATGGCACATAAGCTATGACTTACAATGGGGAAGGGAAAAGAAAATGCTGCCTGCTTTAATTGGTAAGGATGTGGATGCTTTATATTTATAATGCAAACATTCACAAATTGTATATGTCCCTGATCAGAGGATGCTCAGGAATGCTGCTGTTTGCCTTAATTTCCCTAGGAATTGCTATTGCCTGACATGGACTTCTGGGACTCCCAAAAAGCTTCTGAAACAGCTAATAAATTTGAGTAACTGAGCAGTAATTTAAGTATTTCTGCTCAGAGTAGTCACTTTAGAGGAGCATTCTGATCTCTCATTATTTTCCGTAGTAACAGTTTTGTATTTGAATTAAGTACTTCCATGACATAGTTTATATTAAAGTGAAATGATAGGTACATATTTTGAAGCTGGGGTTAGAACAATATTTTCAGGAGGTAGATAGATGAGAAAGCCTAGGATATGATGTCATTGCCAACCTCTAGAGAAGAGGATTGACTATTTCATGTCTGCTTGCTGATGGATTCTTTTTCTCTCCCTTTCTACGACACTCCTCACTTCTTCAGATACAATAGCTATGGCAGCAACTCTTACTCTTCTCCACGACCTTATTCTGGTTTGAGTGCTCCTACAACACCCACTTCTCGTTATGGGACAACTCTCTCACCGCCTCAGGAGTCCAAGTCTGACAGGTTTGTAATTTTATCACCATTTTAACACTGTTACTTTATATAGAGTACAAAGGAGATAATCGTGAGCTGCTTTGAACTATCTTACAGACAGATCTTCTTTAACATTGAAAAGAGAACATACAAAAAACTCAACATGTTCATTTCCCACTCATTCTCAAGTCATTTGCTCAGCTAATGGTAAAGACTGGATGCATTTCCATCCTAATTCTGCTTCTTCCACTCAAATGGATAAAACAGATTTCTCCCCACATGTATGTTGTTCTGCATGTCAAAAATGTGAATTAAAGCACATTTTGTTTATTTCTATTTTTTAAATTCAATTCAGCAGATGTATTTTCACATTTGTCATATTAAGTCAAGTATAAAATCACAGAAATGTGCTTAGCTCAGAGTTTCCTAGGCCTTAACTTGTCTTTCCTTGAACATGCATGATGTATCTCATTGTATTTCATTAAGGGCAGAACGTTTCTTACTGTAGGTACAGGAAGCTCATGTTAACATACCAGTTATCCTCTTACCTAGGAAAAAATAAGTAAATCCCAACAACAACAACAAAGCCAGAGTATTTTTAAGAGTCGAAATACTATTCTGAGTTATGTAATATACTTCAGGAAGAAAAAGGATGGGAAAATATTATGAATACATGAAAAGTAAAGTCTTCTTGGCAAGAAATTTGGACCACCTGAAATGAACTGACTGTTACAACCTGAAAGGAAGTGACAGCTTCAGAGGATGTCTTGCTGAGTTTAAGAAGGAGAGGTAGAAATTTTTAATTATACACGCTGTCAAGATAATCTGCTAATTCCCAGTTAGGCCAGCTGGGCTTCATATTGTTTGTTGCCAAATTGGCCTTTGATTCAAAAAAATTCCATCTCCCTCCCCTGTGTTTGTACTGGGGGCTGTTTTTTCAATATCTTTTGTCTGCATTCTAATTAATTTTTATTAGCTGTTTTTGGATATTTATGTGTATAGGAATATATATGTATGTTCTTCTGTGTACATGTGTATGTGCTTGAAGCTACCAGCTGCCACACATCTTTTTGAGTCTACTACTCAGAATGGTTCAAGTTAGGCTTTCAGCGTGTATATATTTCTACCCACGAGGTATTGATTTAATCTTTTTTTCAAGTGAGTAATTACATTAAGTTTATCCCTGGAGTGAGGCTTCATTTTTCATTTTCCCTTCTTCCACAAATAACTTGCCTTGATTTGTCTTTCCTGATCTGAGTTAAATCATTGCTGAGTGACACCATAATAAAAATCTCCATAGCGGTATTTTCACCCACTTTTACCATAGCAAAATAGATATAAGATAAGGAAGAATTAAAGATATCCCACTGCTTCTGAAGGTTTAGCTTTCTACACCCTTTCCATTTTAAAACTTCTTGTTCCTACTGAAGATAAGAAAGCCGAGTGGTCACATATTGAGATGGCTAAAGACAGTTGGGCCTGTCCTGCAAGAGGTTGATCATACTGGCTCCAATCCAGCAAAGGAAGCAAGCCTTCATTTCAGCATGTGCATAAGTGTGTTGGTGGCTGGGAGCCAAAATGCCTTGGCCCCAGAGGATGAAGCTGTAAAATTCACAAATTCATAGATAGTCCAGCCAGAGGAGAGCTGTGTGATCATCTGTTCCAACCTGTAACGTGTCTCACAGAAACTACGTGAAAGCTCCCGTACCTTCATTGACATTAAAGAGACAGTGGGTGGCTCCTTCTGGAAAGCATTCCAGTATTTATCATCATGTTAGGAAAATATTTCATGTTTTGGGGGCAATTTTGTCTAGCAGCATCTTCCAGCCATTGCACCTCGTTCTGCTTCTCTCTGAAACTGGCAAACACTTGGCCTTCCACAAATCTCTTTTACATGTTGCTGGAGTTGCATCTCTGTCTTTCCTTCAGGTTACGTTTGCCACTTTTCACCTCACCTGATAAAATCTCTTTCCTCTTGTTTAAATTTGTAGCTTACTATTTATGGTAGTTGATCTCACCAGTCTTTCCATATTCTTGAGTTTGACACATTTTGTTTATGAGTCTCTGAGAAGTGTGAAAAATGCCTGCACGTCACAGCTGCATGTTGCCAGCAGAATAGATGCAATTTTTCTTGAAAGATAATGAAATCTACAGATTTGGATCCCATTTTGCATCAAGACATTATTTTTTGCTGTGCTGCCATTCCAGACATAGCGTTCAGCAGGTTCTAATGACACAACTATTTTGAAGGGCAGTTGTCTGCTTTCATTTCATTGTCCTGAAACATATGAGTTACAGAAATGCCCATTTATAGATCCATGGGTAGCATTTTGCTCATTAGAGAGTAAGCTGTGTAGTACATAACGTGCTGCTCATCAGTAACTACTAGGTGGAAAATATTGTGGAACCTTTTGCAGATTTCTGTCAATTGTATTTGCCTTAGACTATGACAAAAATTTGCACAGGAAAAAATGTTAAAAGATGGGGAGAGAGGAAGACTTGATAAGAAGATGCCCATCTGTGGTTAGCTCCAAGGTGAATTTTCTGCTTTCAGTTTAGGATTGCAGTTTAGGACTGCACAGAAGGACCTCTGTCTTTTGTTATGTAGGGGCAAGCTTCAGAGGCAGTTCCTGGTACTGTTTATCTGACCTCCAAAAGGAGGAGGAAGAAAGAGGCAGCACATGGATCAGTGCCCTGGAGAATGATTCATGCTCCGTCCAATTGTCCTGACAGGCCTTTCCAAACCTTAGTTGCATTTTACTTACAAAAACTTAGGTGGAAAGGAGCAGAGTGGTTTATATTTTGACATTCATACTTTTAAAACCCTGTTTGGCTAAGAACCAGAGGAAATCCAAAAGAGCAGTATGATTCAGTGCAAAAGTAACCAGATTTTGTACTTTGAAATACGCATAATGTATGTATTTTTGATTGTACAGCAGAAGAAAAGGCTTACTTGACTGTTTCTTGGTTTCTAAATTCAGCTGCCGCCTTTTGCCAACTTCTTGCAATACTGTCCTTCTTTCTCATTTCTCTGGTCTCCTGTGGAGAGCCTTGTTTCTGAAGTGCATATTGCAGCCATGGGAATCCTGCTGAAGAAGGGCAAATTGTAGGGCCCTTTCAGCCCGGCCCTTTATTGAGAAAGAAGTGTTATTGATTCTCTCATATCTCTCTGGTTATGAAAGTTGTTCCTAATGCATACCAGTATAACCCAGTCCTCCTGTTTCTAACTGCTAAAGACCGCTTTGCTCTAGAAATATACTGCTCCCTGTCTTCATGATTTAAATCACCAGTTAACTCTTTCCTCCAGTCCCAAAGGAAAAAAATCTAAATTTCAACTTCAAAGCTTCAGAAATTTTGCTCACAAAGGGGAATAGCCAGACATTGGAGCACATCAAGGAGAAAAGCATTTTTCTGTACATCTGATGAGTTATGTTCTTGTCCAGGGGACAAAGGTGTCTGTTGCAAGACTGTTCTGTATTTCCTTGCCTTATCTTCACGTCTATGATACTTCTGTTTAGCCAGAGATTGCTTCCTCAGACTTTGAATCTTATGGTCACTGAAACTGAAAACTGCAGCCTAAGTCTGCAGTTCTCAGGAGTCACTGACAACTTGGAACAGCTCTATTTGCAAAGCTTGCCAGCTCCTCACAGTGGGTTTCTGGTGCTGAGGTGTCTGCATTGTTGGAGTAGCTATAGTTAGAGGAGACCCTGAAAGAGTCTAACTTATGTGGCAAGAGTACCTGACTTTGACATCGGCTTTTCATTGCCAGGAAAATGTATTTTGTTTTCTGCTGCTGTGTTTGCCAAGGTAGGCTTATTCTGAAGCATTTGCCCGGAGACAGTTCCCACAGGGCTTGGTAGTCACACAGTTATGCAATTAACCAAGCTAGCACTGTATGCTAGGAACAGGAGCTCATAGTCCCCATTCTCTTGCCTTTATCTGATCATTCAAATGCCAGAAAGTTCAATTTGCAAACCTTGACTTCTGGATCCCCTTGGCCAGTTGGTGTGGACTTAGTCTCCAGCTCTGGCTGATCATTCTGATGTTCCTCTGATTGTCCAAGTTTGGTAAAGCACTGCTAGAACACTTGCAAATTATTCCAGTTTGATGCACCCTCCAGCATCTCCAGACTAATAGAAAATAGACTTAAGAAAGAAGAAAGGCTTCATAATCCCTTAACCTGTCTTCTCTCTTACTTGCATTATGATCTACAGCAGTAGGCTCTTTTGCTGAACCTTGAACACTGACTCAGCTCAATGTTTTTATATGTTTTTTAGATGTAATGTACCTCCCAGTTTATCCTTAAAGCATTTATTTCTACTCAAGGTGCACAGAGACAGAGTTTAGCATGGCTGGATTATAGATTATTTTTTTCTCCACTGATCTTAAAGATATATTAAATATCATACTGGAAGCTTAAGCAAGAATTTCAGAAAAAGTCTATAAATACTTTTCCTTATAATTTTGTTTCCTCTCCAGATGCTTGAAAGTGATTTTCTGGCAATCTGATGGTATTTCAAATTTGTGTCTCTTAAAAACAAAACAGAAATGCTTGAGGATGGTAAACAATTTTTCATGTATATTTTCTACTAAAATTCTAAAATTAGATGTTGTAATTGACCTCATTAGGGAAGTGCTGCTGGATGAGACTTCTTGGCAGGTTCCCTCCCTTTTTTATTTCTTTTTTTCAATTAGCTATCTATCACTAAACTGCACTCTGGATTGACTTAAACACTGAAGAAAAGCAAGAAATCTATGAAATAAAACCCACTGTACACTCTATAAAGCTGCTGCCCTCCCAAGAACAGTTCCTCTTTCCTTGGCTTTATTTTCCTTCTGCTTCTACCATCTTTTATGTGTCTTAATATGTACTTCTGGACTTCCAGACCAAAGACTGTGGCTGTTTTCTCTTGTGGTAAATGCCAAGCACATCTTTCACTCTGAATAACATAATGAGGAAGGGATAGCTTGGTAGTTGATAATACTGGCCCAGGGCAAAAGCCTCAACTTTATTACTGAAATTTTACTAGGGAAAGCGACCTTAGGAATTACTGGATGATTTACAGTTTGGGAAGCGGTGGTGGCTTACACTGGCCTAGCTGCTCATTGAACTACTGTGTAAGCAGTATTCTTGATTGCAGCTTTGCCTGCTTTGTTATATGGCAGCGGCATAGGTTTAAACAAAAAACATGAGACAATTTACAGCCTGAGACTAAAACATAAGCATTACTGGCTGAACACACAGTGCACATGGAGGATGCGGACACTCCCAAATACCGGCAGTACTGGTATTTAGGGAAACACGTATGTTAGCCTCTGTCTAGAGGGTGGCTTTACAAATCACTTCCACATGATTTGTGACTCAAAAGGGGCTCAGGAGCTACAGGTTGGCCACTGTGTCACACAGAGACAGAAACACAATTTAAAAACTGTAAATGTCAGTCTGCAAGACTTCTGCGTGTGCATAAAGTCCTGGTGCATTGCTCCAGCTCTGCACAGCAGTGTCTTGTTATAGCTTCATTTTATGGAGCCTTTCAGGCCAGTTAAAAGTCCAACGCTAATCAGTTCTTCTTTTGGTCATTCTCAAGTTTCTTCCTCAAAGGAAGCATTAGTCAGTAGTTTTATCTCTCAAATTATTGTTTATTTTTTGAGAGAAGTTTTGTAAAGTTTCCTCAAGTAATGTTTAGTCTGTTTGCTAAATCTTCTATCAACACACTTCTGAATTTGCCATGTCATGTAGAGAGACATAACACAAGGAGAGTTTCTTTAACTACGAAAAGCAATATGGTTCTTGGCAGCTTTGCCTCCTCTTTGGTCCCTTTTTAAGCTGGAAAGCGGATTTATTTTCTTAAAGCCAAGAGGCATTTAGAGTTACTTGAGGCCTGTCTCGGACGGGAACTTCTGGCTGTCCCCTTTGCAACCTTCCCATGACTGCTGGGGTAGGAGCATGCTGGAAGGATGGGTGATTAGTGCTTGCTTATTAAAGTTATTAATGATTCTGACCCTTGTTTTATTCAAGAAAATCCTGAATATTAATCTCTTGACCTAAGGGGATTTCCCCTCATGTGTCAATTGATCACTTTTCAGCTCCTAAAATAAGCTTTTGTATTTGGTATTCTTGCTATAGATATGACTTCCATTTCATAAATTTTAGAAATTCAACTAACAGAGAAAAATACAGAAGATTCTGTCCAACTTTAATGAAGAACATTTTAAGCTGATAAATGCAATTTCGGTGTAACAAAGTGGCTTAGAATAAGACAGACATTCTGTCTTTATTTTTCAACAAAATTATAATAATTCAGGTCCCTTTTTCACTTTTGCAAGATATAGTCTGTGATGGAGTATTGTCAGAAAACCATTAGATATCTTGTCTCAACGAGTTTTTTTGTTTTTTTTTTATAATGATGACGATTTCACTTGGTGATAAATGCAGCAGTAGGCCAGATGAGCTGAATTTTTCTTCAAAAGAGTTTTTGCTGACAAAGTTTTTGCTTTGTATCCTCAACCCTGTGTGCATTTTGTCACCTGTTATTTCTATTTATTTATTTTTTGTTCCAAGGTCAAAATGATATGGCATGGAGCTATGTTCACAAATTCCTGGACTTTAACGTGTTCTTTCTGAATGTTTTCTCGAGATTGTAATAGCCTATCTTGTTTAGCTTTTGCTGATTTTAACGAGTAGAACAAAGCTTTTCTTAGTATTTTTATACTAGCAATCCATTCTTAGTACCCTTAAGTTCTCTTCAGGAACGAAAATAGTTTTCAGAGTAAGGATCTTTCTGGATTATGTTTGTGGAATTGAACAAATGGCTGATGTTACCATTTTGTAATATATGACACCAACATTAAAATGCTGGCAAATATTAGCTATAACTCAATTTTGTGGGTCATCACTCTATTATGTTTTTATTGAGTATTCACATATTAGTTTCTTTTAAAATCTCTTACCACCTTTAATTCAGTGCAAGATTCTTTTTCTTTCTTTCTTTTTAATCTTTTCCTTACTTATCTATTTTTAAAATGCAGCCTAGAGCAGTAAGACTTGAGCCTTCCTGAGGCCCAGAGGTGTCATCACCCTGCAGACAGCAACAACGTATTGAAATTATGGAAAGTCTTATCCCAGGGATTCCTACAAGCTCATTTGTCTGATCCCACTTCCATTTGCCACTCAACTATGAGTTTACTTTAGCCATTATTGCCACGAGGATAGAAAAAAAATAGATTTTACAGACCAACCAGACATACACAAATCCATTTTCAAATTGCTTAGAATGTTTGAGGAGTACATCTTACCACTTGCCTTTCCTTCTGGATGTTCTGCAGTCCTGTAAAACGTGAAAATAACATCTGTTTCCTCCAGTTTTAGTTTATACACATGTAGAAAAACAAAGATAGAATACTTGAAGCACTAAAATCTACTCATTTGCAGTTAACATTTATAAGAGGTTTGATGCATCTGAATGATGTTTCATTGTTCGATAGCAACAGTGAAGCTGTGAGTTCATTACATTTCATAATGCAAATGAACTCAGCATTTGGTGTGAGGTGTCTTCAGGTAGGAGAAAGGGTCCTGTTGAGTGGGCTGGACAGTGCAGGATCTAACCACTAAGCAAGCACTAACTCAGCTCAATCAGCGTTTTTTCATTGACTGCTGCTTTCTAAATGTGACTGGAAACCCAAATCCTGGTTGCGTTTCAAGAAGTCAATGCCACAGAAGGAGTGAACTAGCTACATTTCTATGTGTTTACTTACAGTTTATTTCAACAGAACCTTCTCACAACTTCAGCTGTTCATTTTAACCATTTCTCACAATAAACTGTAATAGGTAATATGGCAGTCTGGAACTGACTGTTTGAAACAAATGCTTTGATACAAAAGCATGTGTGTGCTACACTCTAATTTGCAACTCAGAAAATGTATGGAGTCCTAAAAAAACTAGTGGGAAGTAACAAGTTTTGGATAGTTAATATTGATTTGACTAGTTTCCAAGAGTTGGCAAAACTAATACGGCACATGGATATATTAGATGTTGCCTTTTTTTCTGAGTGTATGGCTCTGAATCTTTTACTTAGATTTCAGAGCTGCTATTTGTAAGTCTGCAAATGTTAACCAAGTGAACAGTGCTAGCCAAACTGCTCTAGATCAAACCTCCAAACAAGGTGTTGGCACATGGAGGCATTCTACTACTAGGGTCATGTTAGAATTCCATATGCAGGACTGAGCTGCACATCTCCATAGAATTTCCCTGTAATAAGATGATAAGAATTTGTATTCACTCAAGAGCCCCAGAGAGCTTAGTCAGTGCTGAAGGTTTTCAACCTGCTAGATGCTATGCAGACTACAATCGCTGTGTGTCCCTCAGCATCACCCCACCCTTCATTTAAGTTTCCTTCATGTTTTATTAAGCCATAACTTCCTTTGACTCTAAATGGAGATTGCAGACTTAAGGAAGCTGGATGGAATGGGATGGCAAGTTAAATAACTGGAACAGACATAAGCATAGACTTGGTAGGAACCCTCATCTTGCCATCTCTTCCTGATCCTAGATGGTTTCAAGTGAAGACAGTGTCCAGTTTTCCACTTTCCAGAGCATTTTCTGATGATATACTCAATCTTATGGTGGTGATTTTTCAACAGTGTCGGTGTTCCTGCTGAGAGCTTTCTCTTGCAGCATGCACTAGAAGGTCAAAAGTTAAAATCAATTTAAAGTAAATTCAAGGAAAAAATCACCACACGTACTTGACTGTCAGGGTTTGGGGA
The DNA here is from genome assembly GCF_002078875.1 of Numida meleagris. Taxonomy (NCBI): domain Eukaryota; kingdom Metazoa; phylum Chordata; class Aves; order Galliformes; family Numididae; genus Numida; species Numida meleagris. Next base: position 81,728,587 of record NC_034410.1, read on the forward strand.
ATTATTTTCCCTCTTTCTTAGCACTGAGGAATATTGTAGATTTTTATGGTTTTGAGCATGATCCAGCATTGATACTATAGCTCTGGACGAGTTCCAGAAAGGAGGCTTACAGAATATCAAGTTTTATACCATCTTATGTAATGTTTGTGCTGGTGGATAGAACATATTGAAATTCAATTTATTGAAATTATTGAAATTATATTCATGCTACCCTGCTGCCAGTTGGGCTGAAATGACTAAGTTCTGTGGCATTGCTGCTCTCATAGACATAGGCACTTGGAAGATAAGTTTGCATTAGCGTTTTTGTCTTCTCCTACACCTGTTTTCACTGGCAAACCAGTGCCCTTACACAAAAGGCCTTCACTATGTGCTGTAGGCATGTAAATCAAAAAGGGAAATGATCTGACCCATCCTTTATGCAGAGTTCAGTCTTTTCAAAAAAGGCAGTATATATTTCTTTAATGCTTTAATTACCAAACTCATGTTACAACAATGCACAGAATCTGCCCTACATCAGTTATGTCTGTTTGACTTTATCAGTCTAATTCAATCAGTGTGGATACATTTACATCTGTATAAAGCTGTCCTCTACTATTTAGATATTTCCTGTCTAAGAGACAGAAAGAAAAGCACGTTTCTTCTGAGGGAGCTTTCTTGCCATGTGAAAGGTTGGTAGTACCATTACCACCGCTTTGGGGAAAAGGTGTATGAGAGAAACCACTCTCCTATCTGAAGCAGAAGTTATAGTAAAAAAAGAAAAAAGAAAAAAAAAAGAAAAATCTGTGTCCAGACCAAACTATAAGAATTTATAAATGTAGCTTTTTAAAGTACATTTACTGCCTGGAGCTGTTTCGTCTGAAAGGAAAAATCAATTTCATATCTGAGAAGCCTTTACTGTAGAGGCTGCCCTTTCTGATGAAAAAAAGTCCCACATTATTGGCTGGGCATTTCCATGGCCATGCATTTTAACAGCCTTCTGAACAGCAGCCAAAAATTTGATGTGCATTGCTAGTGGTGACGTTTAGAGCTTTTCATTATAGTAACCTACTGTGGAGCATCTAGTTCTAAGTTGTGGTAAGAGAACTGCAGAGAAAGTTACCTTTCAGACTAATTCTTCTTTAGTCATAAGGCATGTGTTGGTAAGTTGTTCTTTTTGTTCACTGTGGACAAAATGAGAACAAAACAGGCTAAATAATCAGAAAAAAAATAAAAAATAAAAAATAAAAAACTTTCTTACTGTTAAGAATAGTTAAGCTCTGAAATGACTGGATGTGATACATCCATCATGGGCTTTGAGGGCAGGTCAGACAAACACTTTTCAGGAATGGATTAAAAAGACTATATCCTGCCTTGGACAAGGGAAGGAACATGGGTAATTCGTCAGCCGCATTTCAACTAATTTTGTTATAGCTATTTTGATGGCACTTCATGTTTGTTATAACTAGTTGTGCAGTCTCTGGGTATTTTATTGATATGTTCCTACACATTATTAATTGTACCCTTGCATCACATGCAGCAAGAAAATCATAATAACAGAATTTGATAGTGTGTAAAGAAAAAGTAAGCCCCTACTTAAGAGAGCATTAAAATGTTAATGGGCAATTCTGAGGTCTTCTTTTGTTTTTCTGTGTACAGGAATCTCAAGTGCTTATAACGCGTCTGTTTTTAACATTATTGCATAAGATGTATGGAAAGTGCTTGTAAAGTGTTCCAGCTTTTTTTTTTTTCTTCTAAATTTCAAAAATCCATTATAGGGTTCAGCTTTTTGTTAGCAGGATTACAAATTCGAAAAAACATAAGAAACACCAAAGTTTAAGAGTAGAGAATATTGCAACTGAAATATTCTGGAGAGTTCTTACAGGTACTTTAAAACTTGGCAATATAGGAAGCCTACCCTATCTGCCATTCTTAAGCTCATCATAGTATCTAAAATCAATTTAGCAAGAAGATACTTAGTCAGTAGTTTGAAACATCCATATGTAAATGTTGCCGTGTCATTCCCTTGGCTGGGTTTATGTTACTTGCTGAATGACTGCTACTAATTTTTTGCCAGTATAATCAATAACAGTGACATTGAGAAACCTGATTCCCCTTTTCTGCAGGCCAGCTTTGGGTGGTCTCCTTACATCATCTTTCCGGCAGCACCAGGAGTCCTTGGCAGCAGAAAGAGAAAGACGACGTCAAGAGAGAGAAGAAAGGTTGCAGAGGATAGAACGTGAAGAACGAAACAAATTCAAGTAAGAATCATATTTACTGTCACTCTGTTGTCTTAATATGAGGTGGGTCTGCAAATTATTGAGACATTTAATTGTGAAATAATTGAATTGTTGAATATTTCCTGGGTATCTTTGGATACCTTTCTTGATACAAATGTCTGAAGAACTGGTGTATTAAACATTATAATGAATTTTATCATTTAAAAATTTGCATTTTTTAAGACAGCTATACATTAGCCAATTATTCTGTTTGGGTATCCTTAAAAGCCAATTTTTAATAGCTAAAGTGCCCTTTTCAAAGTATGATCTCAGTGAGGCATAAGTTTGAAGGTGAAATTAGGAGGAACTAATCAAGAAAGGAGTAAGAGACACCACTGAGATATATTTTGCTTTTATGTTTTGCAAAGTAAAAGCATTTTGCTGTCTTAGAATGTATAGTAGTGTTTGAATAGCTATATATTTTCCTGCTTTTCTGAGCATACATCTCTCTCCTGGAAACAGTAAGTGACAGAAAATAATTATCAGAATTATTGCTCAGACTGTGGCCAGACAAAGACCCCAGCTGAATACAGGACTCTGCATTTCCACATCAGAGTCCATGTCATGTGTTGTGGGATGCCAAGATGTTCTGCCTGCAGATGGTACGAGCCAAGTTCTCACTTCCTGTTTGATTCATGGCTGGAAATCCCAGTATAGCCATCAGCAAAGATTGCAGTGGGCTACATTTTCAGTAGTCAGAAGTTATAATACAGTAATATAAATAATGGTAAGATATATGTTTTGTTGCCTGAGAGATGCTATTTATGGGAAAGATGCCCCCAGGTTTCATGTGAGTTTGTGTATTAGTATGCAGGATTGTTTTCACTGTAATCATCTCTTTAGTAAGCAAGAAGTGGAGATGGTCTGTGTCATAGTGAATTTAGAAAGAGGAATAACTTGCTAGTTGTTGGCTGCTTGCTTGGTTGAAGGAGATATTCTACTGGCTCCAGAAGATAGCTAGTTTGGAAGAAAATGAGAGATAGAGGGAAGGTGGAAGAGCACCATAATAGGATCTTTGGCAGCCAATAACTGCCCACGTTCTCCTGAAACAGAAACAATCAGGTCATAGTCCTCAAGCATCTTCCAAAAACCTTCCCTCTAAGTGGTATCATCAGTCTGCAGCAAGCTGTCTTGAAAAGCCAACATGATCTTTCAGAAAGGAAACTCCCAGACCAAAAAAAACCACTAGGACATTTGGCAGCTTGACCTGTTTGAATAACAGATCTACACATTTCAGCCAAAGTTGGCTAAAGTAGTTGTTCAGTCACAGAAAGAGCTATAAAATAAAGCACAATTTTTTTTAATTTACATCTTCATCCCATTACTCTAGAGTCAGAAAGTGTTTAACTAAATGTCATGGCTGTTACATATTTGAGACAACAATTTTTCAGTGCCCAGTGTTTTCAACTTCAATATTTGAGTTCCCTGTTCACCCAAAAAAGTTAGAGGTTGTGTTTGAGAAGAGGGTCTCCCAAGCCACTAAGCTTTGCAGGCAGCATCCCAGAGCTGATTAACCAGTCTGGAAAGAGGAGGACAAAGCCACAGCAAACAGTTGTGGACAGTTTCATAAGAGTTCATAGGATTTAATTACTGTATCATCAGTCTGGCTGGAATCTCAGTCTCTGAAGATGTATTTTTGATTAAAAATAACACTTCAATTCACAGCCTTTAAACTCGTGAGCAGTACTGGATTTACCATCATGACTCATTTGTTATCTCATTCTTTCCAATTTTGCCTTGACAACGTTGCCATAGATTCTGGCACCATTATTGAGAAATTGAGAATAATTTAGGAGAGAGCATCACCACTTGTGAAAGACATTGTTTTTAGAAGTGTTAAAATGCTTTGAAAGCGACTACTAGCAAAAGGAATGCTTTACAAAATTGATGTTTTTCTCAGTAGAAGGTCTGTTGTCCCTATTTGCATACGTAGTACAATATGTCCTAAAATGAGAGGATTATTCTTCAGCTGTACTTAGAGATGAAAGTAGTCAGAGGGGAGTGAGTAATGTTCACATTTCACTGAAAAATTCTTTGGGTTTTTGTTGTTGTTGTTGTGTTGTTGGTTTTTTTTCCTTGAGGTTATTCCCATAGCTATTGTAATTGTAAAGAATACTCTGAAAATGTTGTAAAAGTATCACCAGTAGTGACTCAGAAGTATGTGGAGGATAGCCTGAAACAATGTATGTTTCATGTTAATGCTGACCTTTGAAGAGTAGATTTTTAATAGCTGTTGGAGCAATTAGTACTGTTGTTACTGTATGATTACTGTTATAGATGGCAAGTAATTCATTTGATATAAAAAGCAGTGTTTTACTGGAAAAGTTCTGAAAGTCTTTCTGGTACTCATAGGTTGTGATGGGAAAGAACTTAACAGCTATAATGTCATCCTTTGTGTCAGCAGGTTCAATATTAAAACTATTTAGCTGCTGCATGAAGGCAGATTTGGATGCTTATTGGGTTCTACTATTACCTGAATAAAATTTGTTTGCCAAGGAATTATTCACTTATTTGCTTGCTGACAAATTTTTCATTTGTGGATATAACAGACCTACTTGAAATTACAGAGTCCAGGCATTATGCAAAGCTGACTTGGCAGAAGTTAAATGTATGGGGGCTGCTCTGAAAGTAATGACTCCTGTTTTATTAGGTTGGCCCACAACATCAGAGGCGAATGTTGATGGTATGGCAGTAGTGGTTGAACCTTCCCACCAATATTTTGTTATATTTTGTTGCTGTGCTACAGATAGTAGCAGAGGGGGAGTCTGAAAAAATGGCATCTGACATGGAAGTGCATGTGGAGCAGAAGTGTGTCATTCAATTCCTCCATGCAAAAAAAAAAGGCACTTATTGACATTCATCAACCCTTGTTGAACATTTAAGGAGACCAGAGAATGGACATGAGCACAGTGAGGCATTGGGTGGTGTGTTTCAGCAGTGGTGACAGCAACAGCGGGTCACCTCTGCTGGTACAGATTTTTATAAGCGTGGCATACAGGCTTTTGTTCAGCTCTGGCAAAAATGCAGAGCTGACAGTAGTGACTATGTTAAAAAATAATGTTGGGTAGCTGGAAGTTTGCTCTATCAAATAGTGTTATAGTGATCTTTCTATCTGTAGTAGTTTCCATGGAAATAAATAGGAGGCATTACTTTTGGAGAGACCTACATACGAGTTACTTGACAAGATGAGATAGATGAAGTTTTGTGTCTAAAATTCAGGGTGAAAAATAAGTAGCAAAAGAACATCACCATTGGATGATCCTGAATGTGCCCTTTAAGAACAAAGAACTGTCCTACTTGGTAAAGCCAAATACTTGGCCAGTTTGCTGTCACATTTGCAGCTGTGTCAACTGAAATACACTTAGGAAAGGTATATTAGAAACAGGACGCATAATGTCTGCTCCTTTCTTTGGTATAACCTGCCAGATACAAGCAGTCCTTGTTTCAGGGTATTCCATATGGGGCCAATGAGTAATTGTTTTACAGCCACTAATGGGCTTGTTCCTTAAGAAGTTGTTATTTTTTTTTTAATTACTCCAAACTATGTATTTGGTGTACACATATATGTCGTATATGCATAGATACACTTACATACATAGATTTCATAATTTTTTCAAAGGAGTCTATAGTTTTTGTTGAAAACAGCCTTCATTGTCCCTGATCACCTTTCTTAAACTGCTCTTGGTTTCTTCTGTTGTACATATAATTCTGTAACCTGCCTTATTCTTTTGGTTTCCTCTGCAATTTACTACAATTTTCTTTTTAGCCGTGATTATTTAGACAAAAGAGAAGAACTAAGACAAGCAAGAGAAGAGAGGTCTGTATATGCTGCATTCATCCTTCCCTTTGATTGTTTCCACTTCCTATATTCTGTATTGTTCTGTATTTACACTGTTAACTGTGCATGCTCAGGACACTTCCATTAAAAAGAAGTCTGTAAGGAAGCTGTTGTGTTATTAAAGAGGAGAATCAAGTCCAGCTGAAAGCACAGCAATAAATAAGGAGTAGTGGGACTGGAATGCATAAGAGTGATTGATGATCTATCTTTAATCTGTTTGTGTGGGAAATAAGTTTACTCCATTTGCCTCAGAAATTTGCCCAAATCTAGTGTAGTTATAAATCTGATAAGCCTGTGTTTCTCACTCAGTAGGCCCCAAGCTTTCTGGAGGGTCAGAAAAGGCAGCTGTGGATATAGCAAAGAAAGTGGGGTAACAAACACTGGAAAATTGGGTGATGGAAATGAGTCTAACACCTACTCCCAACGTAGTTTTGTGTTTCAGGGTCAGGTTTTCTTTGCTCATCTCTCTTAAGTGAGTAAATTATAAAGCGTAGCAGCGTTTGTCTTAAATTAAGAGTTTGATTTAGTTTTTAGATAGCTTATTTAAACAGACTGAACTTTCTTCTTTTTTTTTCTTTTTCTTTTTTTTGATTCAGTTAGAGAATTTAAAAGCTTTGGGCTCGACTGGGAGTTATGTGCTTATGAAAGCACATTTTTCAAGGAATACTTGACTGAAGACCTTTGCCTTTCAGTAGCTTCATCTCTACATTCACTAGTAATTATACCCTGGAGGGATTTCTTGTTTTTACCTGGAAAATATGCATGTTACTGAACAAATAATAGATGAAAAATCATCCAGATTGCCTCAGTTCTGCTTTTATGGTCCTCTAGAGGTTGCTCTACAGGGATGCTTTTGGAATTGTCAAGAACTGGAATTATATTATCAAACTATGAGAGCAGCCATCTCACAAATTGTCGTGGTGCTGTTGTTTTTTCATCATATCATCAGACATGAGGCAGTCATGTCAGACTGAAGTCTGATCTGCCGGCATGTCTATTGTGGGTGAAGTAAGTAGTATTAAAACATGATTTTGACATCTCTAAGAGTAACAGAAGTTGGGTGGTCATTCTTTGTTGCTCTGGACAAAACAACTGCTGTGCAGTCTGATACAATTTCACTGGTCAAGAGGAGTGTGCCTCTATCATTAGGGTGTTTTTGAACTGAGATGTTAAACTAGTTTTAAGTTCTTCCCTTAAAGAAGAAAGATGCATTTGCTTTGACAACAAGTAAACATTGGAGCACCATTCATTTCATGTGTTCTGTTTGTTTGATGGTTTGAGGCTTTTTTATTTTGCTTGGTTGGGTATTTTCCAGTGGTAGTTTAACCCTATAAAGGTGAGCTTCCAAACCCTCTCTACTGTGATTTACAGATCAGATTGTATGGTTCTACTCTCCACCCACTGACTTTGTTGGTACAGAAAAAAATTCAAGTTGACCTAAGGGCATTGCTCAGAGACCTAGTCAACTCAAAATATTTTTTATCTACCTGAAGGAGTTCAATGTAATGTTCATGAGGCATACCAAATGGGTAGCCCACAAATATTTGGCTCTTTTGGCTCTTGACTATAGAAAGGAGTCAGCATAGGCATGATGGTGACTGCAGATTTCCATGATTTGAAGGAATGTGGCAGTATTGCTTCTGTATAGAATCAGTGTGTCCATCCTGTACTGGAGGAACTAAATGTAGCAGAAGGATGGTACCTCATCCTTTCAGCTGCTTCAGCTCAAACTCCTATAGATAAATATACGTTCTTTGTCAAGTCTGAAGCATTAATAACTGATGATAGAATGATTTTAGTTCCTGGTTAAGTTGCCACATCTGCTTATTAGTTTGCCCTTTTGCTAAGTAGTTCTGCCTCTGTCCTGCCATGGGAATCGCTGGTCTGGTTCCCTTTTTTCTTTCAGTATAATAAGCAGATATAATTTGAGAAGATGCGTCTTGATGATAGTCCTCTGCTCTGCTGGCTAACTGTGTAGTGCACAGCAGCAGAAGCTAAAATGTTAAAATATGACAAAGAACTTAGGACAATAAAGCATTGTAGTTCCCCTGTTACAGAAGGATCTGTCCAGATCTTGGTTGCAGCGTGTTGGCAAACAGAAAAAGCTTCCATTGCAGCCAGCTAGGCTGTACCTGTTTTAGCTAAGTGATCAATTTGAATGGCTCTTTATGAGGCTTAAGTACCTTCTGCTCTATTTGTGAGAAGGTGGAAAACAGTCTGTAAGCGACCAAAGTTAAAAGGAAGACTGGCTTCATTAACTGTAACAAAACATTATGCTAATGCCAGCAGAAGGCTTTCTCCTCCATTGAAAAGACAAAAATCATTCTTTAGAATTGGCTTCATGTTAGAACTGTAAACAGTTTCTATTTTATAGCCATACAAGTATGTGGCTTATTATATTTTCATCCAGAATCTGTAGGGGTTCTTTTTTTCTTGCAAAATTTGTTCAAAGCATGTGCATACCTCTGGAGGAAAAAAAGAAAATGAGTTTGTTCTTCATTATTGCTCTTTGCAATAAAGCAAATTGCCTCTGAAAACACAAGAACAGCTCTTCAAAGACACATTTTCTATGCTCCGTATGGATGTTTGCAAATGTGCATGTGTGTGTGCTTACCATATGTACTAAGCATGTTTGTTGCCCCATGGTGCTGACTTCTTTACCCTTCCTGCTTTTAATGCACACTTGTACACTAATTCAGGCTGTCAGTGAGGCAGGCTGGAGGAGGAGAGGTGTTCCCTGTTATGAAGTGTTCACAGCAGTGGGTTAGAGGAGGATGACCACAGCATTTCAGAGACGTAAACAGTAGTCTTGATTAACCTGTTTAACAGTTCACTCGTGGGTAAGACAAACAGTACGAAGCCTGATCCAGCTGTATTCATGAATTTATTCGTTAGCAAATAATGGTGGATAAAATTAGCAGGCATCTGGTAGAGGCACGTATTTCAAAGTTATTTTGGTCACAATGTATAAAGCGCACTATGAAGAATATGATTGGTAGCTGGTCTTAATAAACAGTTAGTGAGTTCTGCCTGCCTAAAATGCAAAACAGATGTATCTTTGTTCTTTTAAAGTGACTTTGATGAATAAACTACATGTGACGTCAGGTCCAAGCTATTGGATGTCTGAGTCCGGCGGAGAAATTTTTTAGAATAGAAAAAAGAAAACTTTCCATTGTAGGCTCTGGAGAGAACAAAGTGAATTCCAGTGCATTGCTCTCAGAGCAAATAGGAGCAGGTTCAGAGACTTCAGATAGTCAATCCAACATTTATGATTGGTATTATTTTCAGGGAGATCTGTTTTTGTCTGCTGCACTGAACCATTTTCCTCTCCTTGCAGCAAGCCTCAGACTTTGGCTGCTTGCATCGGTATTAAGGGGGTCTGGCTTTGGAGGTTGTTCTTTTTTTTTTTCCTCCCATTTTAGTTTTGGGAGAGGGAGGGCTGGGAGGAGCAGGAGGTGAAGGAGGAGGGTGAAGAGGAGGACAGACAAATGCTTCCAAAAGGAGAAGTACTATGCAGACTCAATACTATATCTAAACACTCTCTAATTCTGCTTCCTTTTGCTTTTGTTTTGTCATGAGCAATTTAACTTTTTTCAGGGCAACAGTCTTTGCTTTGGTGTGCATTTTTTGGCAGATTGACCAGGCAACCAGTTTAGTGCCGTACCCCTTGTGTCTGGAAGTCCGCTCACTCTCTGCAGGTGTTTCATCCATAAACAAGCATCAGCCACAGACTTCTTTTTCTTTACGGAAACCCTTTGGAATTTAACTTTCAGATACAAATACTTGGAGAGATTGGCAGCCGAGGAGTATGAGAAGGAGCTGAAGAGTCGAAGTGTAAGCCGAGGCAGAAGTGAGCTGTCCTTGAACCTGAGATCTCCTTCAGCCCCATCCTCACCTGTACCCAAGTGTGTCAGCCCAGCATCCATAGAGTCCCAGGAAGAGCTGAAGACCCCATCCACCCCCTGTGGAACTCCTCAGCACTCAGAAGGTAAGTGAAAAGCAGGGCAACGGGAAAAGAAGGATGCTTTTATGATTGTTCTCTCTGGCTAGCAGTGATTTTTCATACATGAGTGCAAGAATATTACTTCTGAGATGCCAAAGTAGAGGGTCTTGTTATATTGGTCCTTGCTGTCTTCCTAAATTTCCTTTTTTTTTTTTTTGCATAGATTTGGATGTCTTGTAGTCTATTCAAGCAAAGAATACACTGCTATTCATTGCTATGATTTACATTAGCGTTGTCTGATGGTATTAGAATGGATTAACTGGAAAATATATCCTACAGAGGGTCTTAATTTTAGCATCATGTTCCTTCTATATTAGAAGTTTCTGAATACTAAACCAACAATATTCCTGCCAACAGATTTTGCTTGTGTGGATTCTCTGAAACAACAGATGAATGCCAAGATTATAATAATCTTCCAGTAGAGCACAGGCTGAATGGGGCAAACAGAAAGGCTCTTTAATTGAAGGCAGGGAGGGTGTGTTGGTTATTTTTAACACCAACAAAAGCTTTTAAAATTGTAGCAGAAGTAGTAAAGGACTTAAAAGAGACCACAGACAATTAGTGAAAAGGAAAGTATAATTAGTGTTTGCACGGTTGGTTTGCTGTCATATAATTTATTGGTGTACAGAGCAATATTTTTTGTGTGTGCACGTCATTCTGCCATTTCCAACACGTACCCCTCCTTCAGTCTTGAAAAAAAACACCCACCATACGGTTTTATATTTGCACCACACAATATTGCATTAACTTTGGGAGCTAGAGTGCATGTTGAGGGTGAATTATTGCCATCATTCATTTTTATTTTATTTTATTTCCTGCTACATGCTATTGGTGATTAATGCATTTGTAACTTGCACTGCTTGGTTTTATTGAGTGTTATGGCTAGTAGCATGCTGTAAAGCAAGGGAGTTTAAGAAAAAAGTTACAAATACCGAGTGTTACGTATGTTTATTCTCACTGTATTAAGTAGGTGAAGTTTATTTAATTTAGGTTTATATGTTTTCTCAATTATATTCCCAGTTTTATTATCTAACACCTTAAAAGTCTCAGTGGAATTATTTGAATTTAAAAACATGGATATTTTCCTGTAAATTTGATAGTCAGAAACATCCAGATACCCATTTCTTTGAGCTCAATATTACCTTTAGAGCAAGTAAGCTGGATTTTTCCACCATTACGATTTCAGAGCTGGGTAGGGAGCAAGTATCTCTTTTATGATGATTATTTTAACATATTTCTCCTGGAAGCATTCAAAAAAATGTATGAAATGGAGCAGTACAGTCCATTTGGAGAGTACATTTAGAGCAGGTGTACAGGGAAACGTTAGGCAGCCTGGTTGTGGCAAACCTATCAACACGTGGGTAGGCAGGGCCTCTGTACTGAAAATCCTGGCAACATCAGTAGGCATCAGAGAGCAACACCTGGAAGCTTAGCAGTAAACTACAAGGAGAAAGAATATGGATAGGCAGGGTAAGCCTTCAGCCAAGGGCAACTGAAGGCTGACAGCCAGGACAGCACCCTAACATGAGCTTGAAATCTGCATTCTTCAGTGGAAGCTGTGCATGAGGAAGGGCAGCTCTTTCAGACCTAACAAAAATATTGGGAAGGTCATTTGAAATAATGAGCACATGGGCAGGGCAAGTTCTCTTGTTCTGTGGAGGTGGACAGATGATTGGATCAACCAACAGCTGGCAGGCTTCTTTGCAGATTTTGTGCCATGGCCTCTAGACTGTTTATTATCTGAGTTCCTTATGTTCTTTTTCTGTCCTTAGGAAATGTTATGAATCGCACTTAATAGAGAATGAAACTGAGACATTAACTTGCTTAAGCAAGTTGTAGGAAAGCTGAAATAGAGCCCTGGACAGAGCCAATTTACATTAACCCCAAACAGTTGTGTTGAACATGGGAGTCATCATCCTCTCAAACAAGCATAAAACTGCAGAAGGAAAATACTTACTCAGTTCTGTTCATAGGACCCTCCAAAGACTCTGCAAGAGTAGCGTTAACAGATGTGTGATATTTGCCTGCAGAATTCAGACATGATGTCAGATGAGAAGTGTGTTCCTCTAGTAGCAAAACAATATCTGGTCTTAGAAGTTAAATTATTTTACACTGCTTGTGTTAGAGTATCCTTTGGCCATGCAGTATCTACTGGGCTGAAGTAGGAAACAGATTTTGTCTGTGAAACTTTCTCTCACACTGTGAAGCATCTCAATATCTCTACCCAACATAAAAATCTGGACTTCATGATCTGGAGTGTTTTCTCATATAAAACAATTGGTTCCACTAAAGTAATCAAGTCTTATACAACTTACTCTTGTAAAACTTGTGGTAAGGCATTCAGAGGAAATGAAGGCAGTCCCATAACTGCGAAATAGAACTTAATTTTTTTTTTAAAGGAACTACTACTTCTTTTTTAATTTCATTGGATAATATTTTATGAAATGCACATGTGCATTAAAGGAAAGCAACAGTAACCAAGAAATTTCTAAAATCAATCCACAAAAGCATCAGAGACAAACCCTTCTCTGAGAGGGGCAGCTTTATTCAGTACTCAGGGAAGTAAACAGGTCAACCCAAATGTGCCTTCTGGACAGCAGGAAAACTTCTGAACATGTCAGTAGCAGAGCAAGGTTCAAATACTGCATATGAAGTATGACTAGTGAAAATGTCTGGACATGGAGAAGCACTGAAGCATGAAGGTGCAGTGAGTCCATTACAGCCACAGCTGTACAGTAGGTCAGAGGATGAGGAGGTGTGGGGGGACAAAGGAAGGAAGAGCCAGTTCCCTCCCGGCAATCACTCTATACTAATTTTTACCATTGCAAAGGATGGGAGAAAAGATTGGAGGTTGGGGGCAGAGAAAGAAAGAGAAAATGAGGTGAGCCCTGCTGAATTCACAGCAAGATGAATCCTGTTCTGGAAGAGCTGAAGGGAGATCCAGCCAAGACTTTAAGCTTTAACTTTTTGTTGAATTGCCTGAAGAATTCAGCCAACCTTCTTCAGGCTTATTGTATGTTTTCTCAAGAGACACCATTTCCCAGCTCCAAGCAGACAGCAAGGAAAAGAGGTGAAGATGAGGTTGTCTAATTTATTACAATGGCAAGGGATTAGGTGTAGGCCTGGAGGGATATTTGTTCTCTCTGAGGGTTTATCAGCCTGAGGGATTGAGGTCTTATCAGCAGCTAGAAAGCATATGACAACCTGTGTCTGTTCAGAGTTCTTTAATAGCTGAGTATCAAAAGTAATTTCCTTCTATGTCACTGTGCAGCATTGTGAGTTCGTAGTTATTTTCAGAAGGAAGCAGCCTGCTGTTTGCTCAACCTTATTCAGAAGAGAGCTATCACCAATATGTGATCATAACATAGCAGATCACGTTGTTGTGGGTTTTGTGTGTGTGTGTGTGTGAGACAAAGTCTTAAAAATGTCAGAAGATGAAAATTCTCAAACCAGAAAAATCTTTACACATTCCTTGAGGGGCTCTGCTACCATCTCAGTCAGTGCTGAGGATACATAGCTGCTTTGGGAGATCTCATTCTCCTGAGAAATCTTTTTTTCCAACAGTGCATTTTCAGAGATTAACTTTTGGGAGAAAAAAAGAAATAGGCATAAGATTCAAAAACTACTCCTTAAAGCCATGTTCAGTTTTCTTCCCCCTTGTGAATCCGTACTAGTCTGAAAGTGCCATCTCATTTCACTCAACAAGAATTTTATTTGTTAACATCTTTAGAAGTTCTCACCAGTATCAACCCATGGATGGAACTGCAAGTGATAGATATATGGCTGGCTTAGTAGCTTCGTTTTTGGGCTAGTGTTTGTTGACAAAATTGTTTTCTGAACTGTTTTTTTGAAGTTAGCACTACTGGATATAGCTCACTATTTATAGTTTGGGTTATAGGTAGATTCTTTGACATGATCCCAGAAGAGAGAGAGAGAGTTTCAAGATGAGTATCAGTGTACCCGTTTTGTTCTAGAGGTGTTCAGATTTTGATATTCCTTGAACTCAAAAAGGCAGCTTGTGTCCGCATATTGCTGTCTACTCTTTGGCATATATTAGGATCTCCTAAGACACTGCATCTTTCTGGTATGTGTGGAATATTTCTGGTTTGCAGAGGATTCAGAATTCTTTTGAAAACTGCTTTTGTAGGCTTACATTCTCATTTTCTCAAGCACTTTTCATGTCTTCCCTGACTGCATCCTATTAAATCTTAAGTGCAGCTTCATGATGACAAAATGTTAGTGGTCCTAGCTGTATTTTAGTCAGCTTCTTTCTCCACCTGAGCTGTTGGAGTTGACCTTCCTGGTCACTACACTTTTTGTTCTTGGAGAGAAAAATCTAGAATTCACACAGGCAAAAAAAGATGGCTAGTTAAGGAAGCTGAAGATGTTTATGTATATCTATGTAGTCATCGTGGACCATTGCAGAATGACAAGTTCAGAGTCTCTCATTATACAGTACCATGCTAGTTCCAGGATACCTAAGGTTGTACCCCAGTTATATTCAAATCTTGTCTTGACTTGAAAATACTCTTCTGTTACACCTTCAAACTAACAGCTGTAGTCAGATATACACCACTGAGTATTTGCCCAACTCCTTGCCAGCTTTCTAAAATTTTGATTCTCTCACAGGCAATGCCAAGAGTAGAGTTGTAAGTAAGACAGATTTAAAGAGACAAAGCCTGTGCAGAGCTGCTCACAAATCAAATGTTAGACTTTTAAATGTTCTTTGTGTAAAGGAGGGAGAAAGGTAAGCTTCTAATTGTGTTTTAAAACATCTTAAAGGGGGTTGAGTATGCACAGACTATTTATTAAACATACTATGCAAACATTTCTTTTATATATATGTTTTTTATATTTATTTTATATATATGTTTTATATATGCATAGATGGCTGTTTAACTACGCATCATTTGTGAATGTGTAAAAGTTTAACTCCAACAAAATCAATGACAAAATTAATTTGCAATTTTTTACACTAAAATTATATAAAATGAAGTGGAATAGTGTGATATTGAAGATGCGTTCCTCAAAGATAGTTCAAAAATGTGTGTTATTGTAAAGATAAGGCATAGGCATTGTTAGTAATCATCATTCTTTGTGTGAGTGTCACAGAAAAAAGAACAGGCACTCAACGTGAAGCAGTCTTTGGAAAATGTTGTGACTCTTGTTATTTTGGCTTCCACTGTCTTTGGATAAATCCATTACCTGCTCCCTAGAGGACTGACCTGTTTCAGTTACATTCCAGTGTGATACTATTTGCCTTTAAAAGATCATTTCGTTCTTGAAGAAAGACTCATCGTACATTATGTGATCCAGAGATCATGACAAGTCCAGAAGCCTATTTCACAATATTGCAATGACAAGCAGTTAGTAGAAGGAAAAACAAGTATGACTTGGTCATCATTGTCACCTGTCACAAAATTTAGTACAAAGGGATTTTGGGGAGTATGCAAAACTAACATGCATGGCTATTTTCATCACTCCTGCATGGCAATTTCAGCGTTCATAAAATTGTGAGCTGCTTTATGTGAATATGAGTGGATGCTCTTCAGTTTCTTTGCCGCATGCAGAGAACATTTGCATGTGAAAATCAGATGTTTTAGCTAAAAAAGTAAAGAAGAATGAAGTTCACTGTCAGCGATAAAGCAGGGAAGAAGAAACCAGGTGTGCTATCAACAGTATTCACCACGTTGCCAACTGATAAAAACCTCAATGTATGACATATGCCAACCAATTGGAAACTAAATTTGTGCCATATGCCAAGCATTTGGAAACTGTTCAATTTTGATGTGGCTATTCTGAAGTAAATGTGCATGAAAAAAACCATATGTTTTTCGTCAAACAGATGTGTGTCAGTGCCATTTCCAGACTATGCCATTTCATTGTGTTAATAAAACTAATATTGTATTTTTTGTTGAAATGTTCCTCATCAGGTGAAAAAAGAATTCCTCCAGAAACCAAAGAAAATTCAACCCAAAAGCCACAATCTCTCTCCTTTTTGCTTTTTACAAGATCTCTTGCTTCCTGACTCTAGGCACTGAGTTTTCAATGTCATGGGTGGGATGCCCATTTTCTGCTGGTTCAAATCCTTATGCGATTCCAACACTCCAGCTGTGGAAGTATGTATAAAAACAGTGGATTGGCTCCAGACAGTAAGCAAAGGGGTTTGCCAGGCCACTCTCATGTGCAACGCTGTCGTCACACAACATTCATCAATCTGTTGCTCATAATGTTAAGCATGCCATGGACTTGCTTTTTATTTTCTTTCCATAAGGCACTTGTACAGTTTTCACGTCGTTCTCATTTGGACGGGTGAGCCTGACACAACTCTGCTGTTAAGTGCATCTCTTTCTCCCATTGTTCTCTCCACCAGTGAGTGCCAGTGAACCCGAACCAGAGACAGAGACAGAACCAGAAGCAGAGCAGGAGACTGAGGCAGAGCCTGAGCAGGGAACGGAGACACCCAAGGAAATAGAGGCTACAGAGGTGGGACCAGAGAGTGAGGTGGAGCAAGGACCAGAGAGAGAGCCAGAAGAAAGTGCAATACTCAGTGAAAAAGAGAGGCAGAATGAGGAAGTGAATGAAAAAGACAACTGCTCTGCATCCAGCATATCCTCAGCAAGCAGCACTTTAGAGAGGGAAGAGAGAGAGGACAAGTTAACCAGTGACAATGAAACTGGTAAATTGAAATTTTTTTTCAATAATGAAGGATTTCTGGCGGAAAAAAAAATGTAAAATTTGCAGCTCTTTTGTTTTGTTAAATAGCAAACAAACCCTTTGCACCTATTGAAGACTTCCTTCTCAGTGGCCAAATCGCTGTCTTTTCCCTGCTTGGAAATCCACAGGCTTTGATGGGGTTTCTGCCTTTGAGGGGCAAACATGCCATGATGAAATGAGGCTTCCTTTAACTCGAGACCATTTTCTCCCTTAAGTTTAATGTAGTAACTGCTGAATCGTGATGTTGTAGTGATTTGCATCTCTACCTCCCAAGGAATTGTCTTTTCTGCACATAAAACAATGAGATAAGAGGCCTTGCTGATTCAGTTTTTCATGAGATTCTAAACAAATTTTCACATGCCATTAGCTTTTAGTTCAGTAGGAAGAAAAATGAGGGCTGAGCTGTTTGTTCCATCCTTCCAATTTTCCTATCCTATGATTCAAAAAGCAGAGAGAGATACATAGGAGCTGCAGACTACAGTTCTAGGCTGTGACCATCATTAGCTCAGGTGGAGAAGCCCATAAAATATACATTGCCTCAAAGACCACAGCTCTGTAGTGATCAGTGTTTCTGGTTACACATGTAAAGGGTAGCCCCGACTGGAAAACACCGTAAGAATCTTAAGAACCAGTTTTCTGCCCTAGAGAGATAATTATAACCAGAGTTTGTCATGCAGTCCAGGCAGGGAGAAAAAGGCAGATTTTGACCTTCGCTGATTAATTATACTTTTCCTTTTTTGTTTGTTTGTTTGCTGGCTTTTATAGAGAGGTAAAGGAACGAAGTGTAATTAGGGCATTTCCAAGTCTTCTTCTTGATCCTTTCACTCTAAATAAATGCTTATGTACTTTCTTTGTTAAAAGCTAATAACTATACCCTGGTAATCAAATATCAGCATGTTAAAAATTGAAGTATTTTACCAGTAGGCCAAAGATTTATTAGGTTGTGCTATGAAGGACTTCTCATATAGTGAGTCATTTCCATTCTAGTAGATAAGAAGAATCAGAAAGCAAAGGGAAGCACTGTTTTCCAGCAGCTATCAGATTCCCAGCAGACATTTTACCCATTGGTTCTACTCAGATGCATTAAGGGCAAAGAAATAAAGCCTTTGGTTCCAGCTTCTTCGTCAGCCATGCTGCTGAACCTGTCTTCTTATAGTTCTCATTTCTCTAATAGCATTTCACAGCTTTACCACTGTGGAGGGAGGGAGAGAACTGAGCAACTCTAAGTAGCAAGAGCAAGAGTATGCAAAGCAATAACATTTGAATAGATAGGGGAACCGCAGGTAGACTATGAGACCCCATCTTACTTACTTTGGGGAGTTTTTGATGAGAGCACAGGGGTAGCTGTCATGGTAAGAAAGCAGCTCAATTGATAGCAGAAACCTAAAAAGATATTTAAAACTCTGAAGTATTTAAAATGTCAGGAACATATGAGGAAAGATAAACATGAAATGGAATTATAAGTGAAAAGGCAACTGCAATGTATAAATTGAAACCTTTAACCATAACTGACCAAAAGGACAGCATAACAATCAAAATAAAATGTTTAAAAAGTAGAATTTATAAAAATATGTTAATAAAATGTGTAAAGACTATGGGGAACAGAAAGAATCCCATAAAGAAGATATATTAAGTGTGAAGAATGATCTTTGTCCATATTTAATCACTTCATCTTTTGCCCTTTGGAAAAAAAAAAGCATAATTTTTTCTCAAATTATCCACATTGGTTAGCAGTATTATATTCAGGAAAATGCAGTCTAAGATTCTTGCATCATTTATTTTTACAAATTGACTGCTATGGTTTGTTATTTACAGTGCTGTCTTAAACAGATTATTCTGCAGATTATAGTTTTAAAAAGCAGTAGTCAGAAAAATAAAACTTCATTACAGTGACATTCTAAACGGTTGTGATGTGTGAAGAAGGCCATTAGGTTTTCAATTCCATCATATGCTACAGAAGAGTAACAGCATCTGATGAGCAGCACTTTCAGAAATCACTAGAAGACTTGATTTAGGTGCTTGTATTCCTACAAGTAACTTTGAAAATCTTGCTTTTATGATTCTACTCATGAAGTTGCCATGAGAGCTGTACCCTGGGTATACAATCAGGTCTGTGATTCAAGTAGCTCCTGTCATGAAGGCAGCCCAGGTACCAGCCAAGAGGTCCAAAGTGCAGCCAGATGTGAAAGCTGTCCTCCCCTACGGGTCAGAGAGGGAGGAGGGGGAGGAGGAAGCAGTTACATGTTGACCTTGAAGGCAGGCAGGTAAACTTCCTCTCTTAAGGAAGTTTTCCTTCCAGCTTATGGGTAGATCAAAAGTATGATGGCAACCTGTCTTGTGCCATGGTCACAATATTTAAGCCCCACTTCAGATTACAAAATATTCTGAGCTTTTATGCACTGTGTAAAATGAGCTGGGATAGTACAAAATGTAATCTGACAGATTTCAGAAGAAACCCTAAATCTCAAAATCCTGACATTTATGAAGTCCCTCCTGAGCTGAACAGATTATTTTCTGCTCCCGCTCCTTCTTAGAGAAGTACTCCCAGCCCACTGGGATCGAGCCATATATCAGCACTGTCACTAATTGCAAAATTTCCAAACCCATTGCTTACCCAGTTTCAGAGTAGTTGTGCATGCATCCCAAAAATGTTTTTCTTGTGGTGGGGAACGTTCTTGGTGTTCTGGCTCCCTTCTCCTGACTTTTCCCATCTGTGTGTGTGTGATTGCAGGTCCATGGTCCCAGACCATTCAGGATGCTGGCGTGAATGAGCAGTGCAGCAACATCCTCAACAACAAGCGGTTTATGCTGGACATGCTGTATGCGCATAACAAAAAGCCCAAGGATGAAGACGAGAAAGAGCTGGAGGCGAAGGAGGAAAAGAAGGAGACGGAGGAAAACGAGGAGTCCCTCACTAGTCTAGCCAGTAGGATCTCTATCCTTCAGGCCACAAAGCAGGCCAAAGATGAAAGTGTCAAAAAGATGGAGATCGGAAACCTGGACAACCAAGGCAGTGTGAAAGCCTTTGCGGAAAAATTCAACAGTGGTGAGCTGGCCAAGGGGACAGCCTTGCCTGAAGATGAAAGCAGTGAACAGGTCCCTGAGAAAACACCAGCACAGCCAAAGAAGGAATCTGACTACATCTGGGATCAACTCATGGCTAATCCTAGAGAACTTAAAATCAAAGACATGGATTTTACAGACTTGGGGGAGGAGGATGATGTAGATGTGTTGGACATGGATATGGGTCCTGGGGACTCCCTTGTTCCCCCTCCTCCACCTCCGCCTTCTTTCCTGGGTTTGCCTCCTCCACCACCTCCCCCACTGTTTGGATGTCCGCCTCCACCTCCACCCTCTGCTAATTTATTGGCTCCTCCTCCGCTATTCAGCACTCCTCAGGGTTTAGGGTCACCCCAGGTTTCTAGGGGTCAGCCAGCATTTATAAAGAAGAAGAAAACCATCCGTCTGTTTTGGAATGAGGTACGGCCATTTGAGTGGCAGTGTAAAAACAACAAACGCTGCAGAGAATTCCTGTGGTCGAAACTGGAACCCATTAAGGTGGACACTTCCAAACTGGAGCATCTCTTTGAGTCGAAGTCCAAGGAACTGCCTGTCACAAAGGTACAGCTTATATTCAGCTCACTCTTACTTTGCTATTGTATTGGTATTCATTTTGACTTAGATGTTGATGATTTATGCTGTTTATATGAAAACAGTGGAAATTACGGGATGTGTTTCTAGCTTGGTCTATGACAGAAGATATTCCATAACCTGAAACTAGGAAATGAGCCTACAGTGGTGTCGGTGCCAAGCCTGGCCTCTTGTCTCAGGTCTGCCAGTTTGGGGATATCACTTCAGGTGGGGAATGCCAACAAACTTTACATTGGCATGTTCGTAGTTGAATGCCAAAACCAGGTATTTAAATATGAAATATTTTCTGTTACATTTAACTAAAGGTCAGAGCATGATGATTCATATCTGTATTTGACAGTTCTTCACTTGGTAATATTTTCCTAATCATTGCATAGAAAGGTTAGAATATCAGATTTGTTCTGCAGCAAAATGCCTATTCATGTACTTTATTGTGCAGGATTGCTTTATAAGCTAGACCAAGTTTACAGTTAAACTCTGCAGGATTTTGTGAGGAAGGGTGATTTTTTTTTTTTAATAGTGGTAAACAGGCACATTTCAAATCCTTAAATTTGACAGTAGGGCTATCCAAACTTTAGGACAGAAGCTGGCACAGGAAATATCACAGTAACTAGGATCTCCAGATCCTTAGGAGCATTGTTATGAAATAAATTGGTGAAAGCTGTTTTCATGGTTGTTTGGCATTGAACTCAACAACAAAGTAAAGTCTCTTATATTTACATTTAGTAGGTATTTGAAGCAGCATTTAAAAAGTTATTAGCTGAAACGTTTGTTTTTCATGGCTTCATAAACTCACTTCTAATCAGAGCAATTAACGTTAGGAAAACGACTTTCCTCTCCAATTAAAATACTAGTGAAATATATCCATCTCTCTTCTTTAAAATAAATAAATAACTTTCTTGTATGTTTTATAGTGACATAAAAAAGAACCAGTACCTTGAATATTTAACTTGTCCTTGGCTGACAAAAGTTATATTTTATGTGTTGTAAGTATTGTTGGTTTCTCTTAATCTGAGGAGGCTACCCAGTCTCATGTTACTTGTCCAAGTAACTAACTCAAAATTTTCTAACAGTCGTTCTTGATTTTCTGGGCCAAGTAGAAACATCACCGTTCGACCAATCTATTGCCTCTTTAAGTACATAGCAAACAATAGGTACATAAATACATGACTCGCCTAGATCTTGCATATCACTGTTCTAAAGTGAATTTTTTGTGATGCAAGAACAGCTTTTACACATCCATTGCTTATAACTCTGAAATGTGTGGCATAGCACCTTAAAAACATATTCAGCTGATAGTTCATTTGGCAGATATTGAGATTCATTCTCTAATTCCTTTTCTGGTGAGGAAGGAATGTTGGTGACATGGTAGCGTGTTACTCCTCATCCCTCTCCCTGTAAATACAAATCTGCCACAGATGGCTCATAGATGGAAAGAATGAGAATGTTTTCTTAGATCAATGAAGCATTTAATTCCTTGAATTTAATGTGGAATTATGACATATTTGCCATTTCCAAACTTTAGTTTTGTGCTAAATGCCAATATTGCAATGGATTTGTCTGGTTAATTCTTTTTATTCTCACCTGAATTTTGATAAAATGTTGAATTGTTGGAGTATGGCTTTGTTTACTTTTCCAGTCTTTTATCACTCGTGTTCCCAAACAACTTCTGGCCACTTCCCCGCACCATATGCACTTTTCCCAAACCTGCCTGGGCTGCCTGATGCTTTGGCAGAGCTTTTGGCTTCTAGCTGAAAGATGAGTGAGCAGGTTTCTTTGAAATTAGTGCAAGTCTGAGGAATGATTTAGGTGACTGCTTTCCTCTTGGACACTAATACTGCTCTCTGCATGAGACATTATACTACTGGCTTGCTTTCCAACCCGTTCCGTAACACAGACATAGAGTATCATTGTCTCGGTACAGAAAACAGTGATGACTGAAAATTGTCATAGTGCAACTCCACACCAGCTTCTGAGACTCATGCGTACTTTTGATGAATACCAGCAAATCTTGCAGGGCATGAGATGGTCCTTAGATCTAAGTGAGAGTGGGAATAATTAAGCAGACCACTGAATCCATAGAGGACTTGAGGTTTGGTATGAAGATTGCACTCAAATTAGGATAACTCTCGCTTTTTCCAGACTGCTTGGTTTATTTCCAGGAAGTACATTCCCCGTTGTGTCTAGTTTCTCGTGTCCAATGGCTGCAATCCAAAACAGGTTTATTCTATAATATCGTAAAGTCTGACTCACAGCTCAGTTGGTTCAGCTGAAAAAAAGAGCGCAGAGCAACAAATCAAAAGTCAGAC
Source organism: Numida meleagris (assembly GCF_002078875.1). Classification (NCBI taxonomy): domain Eukaryota; kingdom Metazoa; phylum Chordata; class Aves; order Galliformes; family Numididae; genus Numida; species Numida meleagris. Next base: position 81,751,360 of record NC_034410.1, read on the forward strand.
CTCCAGATTTCATAGCAGTAGATGCAAGCAGGTGCATGGAAAAGGAATAGTCCAGAAGGATGAGAGAAGCGAAGCCAGAGTGTGTGTTGGAGCATGGGCTGGGGGTGTTTGGCTCAATCTTGTGCATATGCTTTTATCCAGCTGTAACCAATTTTACTCCAGTTTCTAATCCTTCACTGTGATTTCCACAACATACAGCTATAAACAGCTACTTCCTGGCTTATGAGAAGTTTTTTATTAAACACAATAGAGTGCAATAAAATAAAATGGATTTTAAATTGTAAGATATAATAGGGGAATTTAAGGTAGAAGGGTGGTTCTTGATTTTAGGAAAAATGTATTCCACTTTGGGCAGTATGCACATTGATTATAGTTGGTGGAGAGTTTTTGTTGCAGAATGCCTATTTTCTGAATTGGAGTACCACAACGTTTTATTAGTGGATAAAAGGAGTGATCAGGTACCCCTCCAAACAAGTCTAGAATTTCTTCCTTCACGCACTGCCAAACATAGCAGGTATTTTGGCAAAACACATCAAAGTGTTTATGTCTTTGACAAGAAATGAGTACTTGCACACTCAACTGAATCAAAAGTTACTGCCCAACCCTTCTGAAATCCATGTAGTTCTGCAAGTCATTGGAAAGTATTATTTTGCTGATTCATCTATACCCAGTGGGACACAGTCATTATTGTCATGTGCCCACAGGCACTAAAGCAAGCAGGAGTGAAAAATGAAGGAACTTATTTTCATATACATATGTGTGTATGTGCCTAGACACCTACTCCTATTAAAAATGCTTGTTGTAATGTGAATAAATGCTAAGACTAGTCATAAACGTGGAAGGAAATTTCTGAAAAAGATAATATGTTTGATATCATCAACAAAGTAAGTGGCAGCTGAATAATTCCTTTTCTAATCCTCAGTGTTAAATCCTTGCTAGTTAAGATAGAAACAAAAAGAAATTGCCATCTTGCTATTAGGGGATTTCCCAAGTTTTTCTGTACTACTGATGCACATAGTTCTGCAAGTTTGAACAGAAGAGATATTTCTATCTTGATGCTCTTGTACAAAATTGCTTGTTTACATGACGACTGAAAAAGTTATCTAAATTCTTCTGCATGCTTAATTAAAGCAAATAGGTGGTTTTTAGACTAAGCGCTCACCAAACCACAGGTCACCTTCTGTGAGACCTCTGGTGTTTTTGAATAACCTATGTTGTCTGCCAAGCCTTCAGTAAAAGGCAACAGCATCTGGCCAGTTCGGTCTTGTAAAAGTCTGAATTCGCTGTAGTTCTTGATACATTGTAGGAATGATTCTACCACCTGATTTACATTCCATAATACAATAACCAGCAGCTCAAGGCTATGTATTGGCACTTCAAGATGTGAAATCAAGTGCACTAATGAACTAATAAAACACATTCTGAAGTCACTTAATATTATAGCAGAAATTGGTAGTTGTAATTCATTGTAGTAGTTAGGCACTTACATCTGTGCAATTTAATTGCAGACCAAAAGGAATTCTTTTCCTAGCATTGGGATAATAAAGTTTGAAGTAGTAAAATTTTTTTCTTTTCTTCATCCTTTTGTTCATTCTGAAGGGATTTCTTTGTAACCTAGTCTCCATCCCCGGAATGGATTTAAAATCTCTTCAGCCACTGTTTTCGCAAAGAATTACTCCAGATTTTCATACTCAACATGCAGCTGTAGCTCTGGATAATATCTCTCCTGCTTATGTCCCTAGTAGAGCTTATCTGTCTCTCCTAACTCACTGCTGAGGAGGGATCCCACTGCTGTAATCGCAGTCATCCCAGCAGTTGGCATCAGATCTCCCACAAATTAATATGTCTCTCTTGACATACTTCAGAACCTAAACACAGAGCTGCAGATCTGAGGCTTACTTACCTGTACTGCATCTGAGAAACCTATATTTAACTCCTTTCCCTGAACCTCTTCCCTTCTGCGTGGATTCTTCGGAGCGGTGTGATTCTGTGCTGCAAAGTACAAGGCAAAAGCAATGGTGTAAAAACAGAGGAGTGCAGTACAGACTAAGAGGAAGCAGGCTTCAGTGAACCCCATTTGTTTTTTTGTGGTCTTGGCCACTAACTGTGGTCATGAGAAGGCAATTAACGGCCCAAGAAGTAAAAATGACTGCTTTAAAGGAAAAGTGCTACCTCAGAACACTCAGCTAGCTCCCCAAGAGAAAGAGGTCTCATACTCAAAAAAGAGAAGGTTCAAGGAGGGCTCAGGGATGTTTTTAAGGTGTTAACAAAAGAGCAGTTCTAGCAGAATAAAATGTCACCACTGTTCTCCTAAAATTTATCCTGTTTATTCTGAAAGTGTCGTTTCTTTGTATTTTTTTAAAAAGCAATAACATCTCATTGCTTTCCCACATCACATAGATGAAGTAGTCCCCAGCTCCTGTATACTGCTCTCATCTTCAGCCGTGTCACTACACAGAAACTGCCCCATGTCATATTAATTGTACTGTCATGATGAACAGGGCTGGTTGCCCCTCACATGCTGCACAGCCCTAGAGCTGGCTGCCATACCTGGTCCTGTGCAGGCAGAGAATTCAGCCAGAAAAGGGTGTCTTTATAATGTTGTAGCTGCATTCACGTGATGGGATGGCCCACAGCTGCAGATACTTTAATAAAATTAACTCATTTAAATAGTTCTCCAACACAGAAGCAGCAAGTAGGCATGGCAGCAGAGTGGTTTTTTTTTGATGCAGTGGTAGCAGTGGTGCAGACTCACAGGAACAGGACTTAACTTTTAAAGTACAATTCTGAATGCAGACAGCCTCAGGCAGCAAGGGTCTCTTCCTGAGTTTCCCCAGCTCCATGAGATACGCAAGAGGCACTGCTGTTGTGGGCAGCATGGACAGTTCTCTGTTCTGGGCAACTGCTGCAGGTTGCCATGGTCTCTGCCACTTCAGGATGCCTCCATGCTCTGTGCTAGAGCCAGTAATCACAGTGCCAGCAACAGGCTCTGTGAAGTGGTTATGGTCACATCTCTGCAGTTGGTGCTGTGCTGAAACATGGGCTTGTACACAGTGGAGCATGTCTGTGCTTGCTTGCTTCCTTGTGCTGGTCATCTCTCTATATTCCAGCGCCTGGCAGCATCCTTCAACCCATCTCTCATAGAGAAAAGGAAGGGGGAAAACAGAAAACTTGCTTCCAAAGTTTGTGTGTGGAGGGAGAGGAAAAATAATGTTAGAAGCTGGATTGTGCTTTATGTTCTCACTTCCTCTCTCAATACCTCCATATACAATGAGCAGTCCCCTTGTAGCTACCTGGCACATGACATATTTGGTTGCCAAAGAGGCACCTTTTCACACAGTGAGATGACAGAATAAAAGGTGTGCTGGGAAATGAAAGGAAAGACCTTGTTCAACACTGTGTTTTGTCATAAATGGGTTGTAAGTCACTGCATAGTCAGTATGTATCTTACCATTATAAGGATAGGGGCAGAGAGGAAAAAAGTTCCTGTTTATTTCAAGAATGAAATGTAAAGCTTCTTATTTGTTATTTGGCCTTTCATGATGGCTGTCCTTTAAAATACTGTTGTTTTTACTGGAGGTAAACCTAGGGGATAGCTGAAATACCGTAAGTTGCAAGATAGTATATCCTTCCTTGGACAGTCACAGGGGGAACAGCCACTCTGATGTCTCCATGAAGGCCTCTCCAGCTCCTCATCCTGTGTCCCAGGTGGATTTTCAGTACAGGAGAGGCCCTGCAAACCACCCTGTCCCAGCTGGGCTACCTGGGTGGCAGAGGCTCAGTGTCTGCTCCAGGGGCCTGGAGGTCTTCAGGCAGCCCTGCCCTGGGCACCCCTGGGCTCCAGCAGCTCCTGGGGCACAGGGAGAGCCCTCAGCCCATGGGACAGCCTCAGGCCTTTGTCAGGCTGGCTGCTTCCCAAGGATGGTGGTAACTTGTGTGTCTTGTGCTCATCTTCCTTGGTCAGTATCTGAGTCAGCTTTTATTGGTGGCTATAAATGATTTGCATTCACTGTCAGCACCCTTGCACAGGTGAACTTTTTGGTGAAAGGACTGACCTTAACATACGGCCTGGAGGGGTAATTTTCTTCTTGTTCTCTTCTTGTTCTCTTCTTGATCAAGAAAACTGCTGCAGATGGGAAGCGACAGGAGATCATTGTATTGGACTCAAAACGAAGCAATGCTATTAATATTGGCTTGACTGTGCTACCCCCTCCACGAACTATCAAGACTGCTATTCTGAATTTCGACGAATATGCCTTAAATAAGGAAGGAATAGAGGTAAGGAGTAGTCTGTCTCTTCAAGTCTCCATTTTCAGTGTTTTGTTGTTTTCAATATTACATATGATATGGGCCAAATAATTAATGGAAGAGAGAAAAGATTATATATTACATCATTACAGAGCCGAGTCTTGTTAATCAGTGCAGTGTACTTAAAGCAGATAGTGGTCACTTGACGTTGGGAGTGGTAAATGTGGATTTTTCTGCTTTGTTTGTATCTAAGCTTGAACAACAATGGTGTTAATTCCTACTGAGATTTTCAGAGTATTGTCCATTATTCTGAAGTTCAGTTTCTTATTACTTTTATTAAAGCTATTAAAATTCTAAACAGAGCAGATTCTGCATGCATACATTGGAAGGGTATCTGATGCTGAACAGTCATAAAACACCAAAGAATAGACAGTGGTTTTCTAAAGGTGATGCAACCAGTGCAGTTTAATAAAGTTCATGCCCAGCTAGCTGTTGGAGTCATTCTAGATTATATATCTAATGGAAAACAAATACAGTGACTAGTTCTGCTCAAAATAGCATTTCTGTGTTACTGTTGTTTGAAGAAAAGCAGTTGGTATAAAGATTACAGATGATGTAATTTTTACCATTACATGTTAGACTTTGCAGATATTCTTACCAAGATCCAGGATGAGCTCTGTTTATTATTCTTTTATCAAAACATTTTTCTTCTGTGAAGTGTAAAAGAAGCCTGCTGCTCCCCCCTTTTCTGTTGTTTTATTTTATTGTGGTTGTATTTCAAATATTTTTTTGAATAAGCCTGTATCATCTGAGTAATCTGCACAACTACAAATTTCAACCAGTGGTTGAACTGTGCAGGTCTTGTATTGATTCGCAGTTACCTTTCAGTGGTTTGGCCCCCTTTCCACGTTCACTATGCTGACTACAGAAGAAAATGAGAAAAGCTGGATTGAATGGAAATGGAGCTGCCAACAGTTTCATGCAAAAGAAATACTTAAGACAAAATATTGTCCTAACTAGAAGACATGGTTTGTTACATTCCTACTAGAATATAATTTCTTCCCAAAGCTACATTATTTGCTGTATGCTTACCTTATTGATATTTTGAAGGTGATAAACCAGACTTAAAAATTAATTTTAGTGATCAACAAAAGTTTCTCTTCAGCCCAGTTGGTTAGATTGCAATTTTGGGGGCAATTATGGCAACCATGAGTTTCACAGTGACCAGTTACATGACCCAGCCCAATGTATCCACCCCTGTACTTTGCAGTACTAAGCGTTCCAGGATGGGAGAGAGGCAGCCCTCTAGCCAAATCCAACTCTCAGACTACCAGTTAGACCTCAGTGTTGCAGGAAGTGTTTACAAAGAAAGTCCTACATAAAATGGCTGATAAAGAAGGACATATCTTCATTATCTTCAGTGCATCATCTCCTTTGAATTGCTACCTTACTTGGTGTGCTCAGCAGAAGCTCAGCTGCTCTGCACAGCTCACCCTCCCAGTGCTGCCATTTGTAGCTGGTATGCCCATCTGCCAACCACCTGCAGTGTCCACAATTGGGAGTGCCTTGTATCACCACACCCTAATTTGGGTAGCCTTTCTATTAGCTGCCAGAAACCTGTAATTTAATTTAAAATATATACAATAAATGCATGCAGCTTTAAATTTAAGAACTCAGAAACCAGAAAATGCTACATAGTTGGTATACCTGCCCAGTGCTAAAGAAAATGGAATTTCTGAGTGTTCACAACTTGAAGCTGAAGGATGTGAGTAATCCTGATGTGATCATTCAGGTATTTAAAACTGAGACAAAGGGTAAATAGACCTGAGTCCAGATACTTTCCATGTTGAGGGATGAAGCCTTCATTAGTTGGGAAGGTTGGTGTTCGTGGAGAAAGAAAAAAAAGTTTTTCTAAATGTGCAGTTCCGTCTTGATTTACTGTTTGTCAAGTAACATGGTGCAATGAATTCAGATTCCATTCCACAATTTTCAGTTTACAGAGTTTTCTTACAGCACATCGTTACACAGTCAGAGAGACATGTAGCAAAACAGAGGGCTGGATTGAGCTGTGTAGAGGTAGGCAAGAGGTACAGGAAGAAGCACAGGATTGCATCGTCTTGATTCCTACTGTTTTCTGTTTTTACTGTTACTTCCTTCTGCAGTTTTCTATACTGCTCCTTTGACCAGTAGTGTAGATAAACTTTGTTAACCTCTTTTCCCATTTTCATCTGTTCATTGGCTTTAGCATTAGAGTTAACTCGAAAGGAGCGGAGGGTGTATATTTTAGATGTTTCATATTTTCAACCATGTGCTGGAAGTGCTTAGGGACCCCTGAGAATGGAGATGTGGTCTTAGAAAGACAGATGCAGTCAGTTTAGTATGCAGAGCAGGCACTGTTAGAAACACGCTTTCAAAGGAAGGCACAATGTGTGTCTATGAGCGTGCGTCAATCCAGCTAAACAATTTTTTTGCCGCCTTACATTTGCCAAAGTGGTTGTGCTTTCCTTTCTTTGAAAACTTGGCATCCATTGCGTTCAAACAACTTGGAACTCAGCTGCAAACAAAGAACTGCTTAGCATGGATGAGGACTCTCTGAGTTAAGCAAAAAGGCAAGTTTAAAATCCTGCCATGTAATTTTAATGAAGTGTTTCACAGCCAGCTTCAAGAATAGTCCACCAGACCAGTCCTTGCTGGTTGTCTTCAGTAAAAGAAGCAAGTGGGTCTCTGCAGAATGCTACTCAGGGAACAAGAATAAAAATCAAATTATACTAAAGAGTATAATTAATTTAGCTGAGTGAAATGGGGGTAATGTTGTGAGGAAATTAGGGTTGTATGCCTTGTGTTTCACAATGTAGCTTTCTGATGTATTACATGGATGGGCATAGCTTTTAGTAAAACTACTTGAAATGACAACACTGCCAGGGATGCTAGGTCCTCCATTACCAAGTAGTTAACTACTTTGAAGGCTGTGTGTTTGGAGTGATTATGTAGCCCTGAGATGTAAAAAGGGATAAGAAATGAGAGCTTACTGTTACAAAGGCAGATGGTGACATTTATAAAGAAACAAAATCCACAAAGGTTGATTTTCAGAAATGATCAAAGTATTTAAATTTATTCTGATAGTTGCCACCACAGTATCTTGGCTTTTGCAGTTTCCGACTGGGTTAGCTAATGCTTTGTAAAAGACTGATGGGGTATTTCAAATTATGCTAACTTGCTTGACCTGGAAGAACACCTTTTTTCACAAGTCTGGACAGAACACAGAATTGAATCAACAGTGCTTTGTTGGCTCTACTTCAGTAGTCAGTCTATCACTGCCCTAACAAGTTTCAGACTTTAATTAATGGGAAAAAAACTACCCTTTCACTCCTTGCAGAAAAGAAAAATACTTTCTACAGCGTCTGTGAACAGCAATTGCATGTTGATGTATTTCAGTAGAGAGCTGAAGAAGTGGAGCAATCTGACTGAAACCATGGCTGTCAGTTTCTGATTTATAGAGATCATTATAAGGCGTTTTAGATATAGCTCCTTTTCAGAATTGGATCTTTTTTTAAAAAAGTTCATATAAAAATTAGTGTAGTAAGCCTCATTTACATGATCTTCACATTATTTTAGATTTTCTATTTTATTCCTTTGTATGTATCTGTATATATATATTTATTTTCTCCAAGTAATGAATACTGAATATAATGAATAATGAATATAAACCACTGGTGTGTCTTATTAGTAGATGCCTGAAAAAAAATGAAGTGTGAGAGCTTTTTTGGATCTGAATCTTCTGTTGAGATTTGTCAAATATCAGATAATATGTATTTGGTTATGTAGCCTATGAACACATGGGGCTTTAGCCACAGAAAGCTTAGGGCACGGTAACAACCAGATATTTCATTTCCTAATTTTTTTAGGCTACTGTTTGACCCCAAAAAATCAACTGAAATCACATGTGAACATGGAGCCACTCTTGCAATCTCATCAACGAGAAACCCCATTATCTCTTGGAAGAGATTACTGAAGCACCTAATTTCTGGAGAGGCTGTTAACAGTTTCTGGTTAGGTACTTCCTCACAGCCCATTTTTTTTACCCTTCCGCAAGCTGGGAGTCTGTTACTAATCACTGGAGGCACCTTCTGCTGCAAACCCACCTCTTCCTGAATGCCTGAGAGACGGCCCGAGTCTCTATGATTTTCATCCTCAGAGCCTTGTAAGGCCTTCCTCTGAGAAGTTTTTTGAAATCGCGCAATAGGAACGCAGAGTCTAGGAAATTACTAGTTTGATCCCTTCTCTAAAAGTTCAAGGAGTAAAACAGTTAGGACTGATGATCTAATGTGAATGAGATCACCTTTTTTTTTTTTTTTTCTTCATGAAAAGATTTGTGTACTGTTTTTCCTCAGAATTTTAGTCTTTGACCCACGCAATTGTATGAGAATGCCTGTAGATGAAATATGTGTGTGATACAGTGTTGTGTCACATTATAGGAGGATATGAGCATAGGGCTTGCTGATAACCAGTCTTCTTTTAACCTGCCAGGAGACTATCATGCTGGGGAGAGCATTACAAACTGATCATTGGATTCAAATCTATTTATGATTTAATGACCATATTAGGTGCCAGCAACTTTCTTCCCTATTGTGCTTTTATTCTATTTTTTATTGTCAGTGCTGTTTAAAAAATAAGAAGAAAAATAGTAAGAAACTGGCAGTTTATTCTGGAACTGAACAAATGGTTCAAGTTAGTCATAGGGAGGAAATCAAAAATAAGAGCATGTTCCTACTTGCTCAGGAGCACAGCAAGGATGACAACCAGCAGGGTAAGAATTGTTTGCCTGAACAGACTAAAAGCTCTGGGGAGTAAATAGCTGTTATGGAGGTGGTTGCACTGCAGATGGTATGAGACCTGCCAGCACATCAATACAGATCTGATCCTATCAAGGCAGTGCGTGCAGCAGCAGGGGTGATTCTGGTCATCTGGAACTACATCTACAGGTTCTTTTGCTTGGCATTCCCTTTTTCACATACTACAGTGTAGTACACAGCAGACTTGCAGTACTTGGACTCGCAGCACTGCAGTGCTCGGATTCACATTTTTGTCAGCTCCGTCTGGCTTGTGGTGCTTACATGAAGCTCAGAGAGGAGGAGAGTCCCTTTGGAAGCAAAGCTTACTGTTTCATTGTCCTCTTAGAAATGCCCCAAAAGCAATACAAAATCTCTGGAGTATAGGCCCTGCTCCACCACAAAATACTTGTGGGATCCCTGGGTAGCTGCCAAAAGCCCTAGTTATTTGTAAAAGGCAATTGAGAATACTGCTGAAGTGTTAGCCTTCAAAAATGCACGAGAAGCATTTTTACGTCCATCACACAGCTACTGCTAAACTCACCATGTAGAGATGTTCCTATGATCCTGTTTGCAGTTTTCCCTGGCTCACTTGGAGAAGCATTAGCTTCTTTGTTATTGTTTAAGAGAGACTTTTTCAAAGGTTCTCTTTGAGAAAAACTCTTCTAATGGCATCGAGGTTCAGTCTCTCTTCTATGAACTTTTAAAAATGAGTATTGGCTGAGTGCTGAGAAGTGTCAAGAAGCAGCTAGTTAAAATCTCTAGTTTAATATTGTCACCTGAGTTACAGATTTCAGCATCTGTGGGTGGATGGATAGAACATCAACACAAATAGTCAGTTCTGAGCAGAACATTTTCGAAATAACCATTGACAAGGGAAGAAGAAGCACTGAGGGATAATCCTCCTTTTTTTTCATTGGGATAGGAATGGATTGAAAGATTTTTTTTGTCATTAAGTAGAAGCTCACAGACTTAACACTTACGATTCCTTTAATTATAGGTGAGAGCAATGGCATCTTATTGCAGTTTTCAAGCAAGGAGAATCTTTTTCCCTCTTAAACTAAAAGGCAGTGTTAATAGGAAGAACTGCTTCTCTGTTTATATTTATGGAAGCCTGCATAGAAAGATGATCAGCAATACAAATGCTCTGGCTGAAATTAGATAAGTCCCAGTTCAACAGATTGAAGACTGTTTGCTTGCTTACCCCTTGCTAACATTATTTGCTTGCTTAACCCTTGTACTCTGACTGAGCAGGAAAATCCCTTGTTCTCCACACTTAGGTGCAGCCCTGTACAAGGAGCTAGATGAATTAATGGTACTAGAAGGGGGCTGTTATGCTAATTTAATTTCATAGAACCATAAAATGGCTAAGGCTGGAAGGGACCTTAAAGTCCATCCATTTCCAGCCCTCTGCCATGGGCAGGGCTGCCACCTACCAGATCAGGCTGCCCGGGGCCCCATCCAGCCTGGCCTTGACTACTTCCAAGGATGGGGATCTACAGTTTCTCTGGGTAAACTATCCCAGTGCCTTACCACCCTCTGAGTAAAGAATTTCTTCCTAACATCTAACCTAAATTTCTCCTCTTTTTGTTTAAAGCCATTCCCCCTTGTCCTATCACTATTAGACTATGTAAAAAGTTGGTCCCTCTCCTGCTTATAAGCTCCCTTCAAGTACTGGAAGGCCACAGTGAGGCCTCCCTGGAGCTTTCTCTTCTGTAAGCTAAACAAGCCTAACTCGCTCAACTTCTCTTTGTAAGAGAGGTGCTCCAGTTCTCTGACCATCTTTGTGGCCTTTCTCTGCACCTAAACTGGACTGGCTTTGTCCAGTGTTATAACAAAACTATACATTGAATTGGCAGGTCTGGTAGCTCTTTGGCTGTAGTCTTATTATTCTTTTGTCACCTGCAAAATGGCCTTTTATCATTATAGAAAGCTACTGCACAAACATGTCATTCCTCTGATGAATAAACATAAGCTGTGTTGTAAACCTACTGATTTGTTTTAATGAGGCCTTGATCGGCAGGGCAAAGACCTCAACTTATCTGATGCCTTTATGTGGTTTTGCTTCCCTTTTTCAATTTTAAAATGCATTTATTATTTTATAAAATAAAAAATAATACCTTTGGGAAGGGAAGCTGCCATATGTAAACAAGCGTGCAAAATCCAAGAGTTAGAGGGAAAATATAAATGTTTTGAGCCATCCTGGCAGCAGAAACTAAAAATATTGATATCATTTTTCATCAATATTTTGGACTTTTAAGATCAGAAAAGAAAATGGCTGTAAGCTGTGCAGTTTATAACTATCTGTGAGTGACTCTTGGGAAGTTGTCCTTGACTCGAGTAACATTTTTAGGAATGTCCTAATGTGTTGTAATCATTTTTATGTTTCTTAAAAATCAAAACAACCTAAATGAAAAACTAAATGATAAGAACTGCAAGGAACAGGCATTCCTCTTGTGCCACACAGTGGGTGAATCTAATTCATGCCATCTTCTCTGAGGACCAGCCCTCTCTCGTCCTCCAGGCTTCCCTCTAAAAAACACAGTGTGCCACTTTGAGTACTGCAGATTGTTGAGTTGCACTGTATGAAACCTTCCTCCAGCTGGAGTATGTCCTCAGATATGTTTTTTTAGACCTACAAGGGCACTGGGAGATGGATAGATGTTGAGGCACTGGGAGATGCATAGGTGTTGAGGCTAAAAACATTTCATATGTAATTTGCAGAAAGGTGGCCAGTTTTCCTCTGAAGACCTAAAACTGAGGGGACCAGTCCTAGCTGGTCTTCCTGTCTTCCTTCAGGTTTTAATCCCATTGTTAATCATATGCGCTGAATGCAGATTTTAAAAATGCATTTTAATATAGATGTATTTTTCAACAAGATAGTAGGCCTTGTTTTGATTTCTTCTGTAATGACTTAGTGCTTGGTGATCAAGGACTTCTGCCATTGTCACTGAAAAGTCACCCAGTGTCAAACAGGCTTGAGTGAAATCAAAATTAAGCTTATCGGTGCTTGCTGCTAATGTGTCTCTATACCACTATGCCCCCCCTTTTTCAGCCCCTCCACTGATGATTGCCTTATATCTCCTTGTGCAGAAAATTTTGACCATGATCCCAACCGAGGAGGAGAAGCAGAAGATCCAGGAGGCACAGCTGGCAAACCCTGATGTCCCCCTGGGCAGTGCTGAACAGTTCCTTCTCACCCTTTCCTCTATCAGTGAACTCTCTGCCAGGCTCCAGCTCTGGGCTTTCAAGATGGACTATGAGATAGTGGAAAAGGTGAGACGAGCATGGGGAGGCTGAGGGAGACACTGTTCCAAGTCTTTGCTTGATCTTTCTCTGTCCTCATTACTATATATTTGGACTGTGTATTGTGTGGAAATAGTTAATGAGTCACTTTTGTTTTAGTGGCTGACCAGGAAACTGCTGAAATGATCCTTCATAATCTGTTCCTTCTATGAAAGAAAATTAGGGATTGTGTCTTCCTTCCTTTAATTAGGCAGTAATGACATTGGAACAAAGAGGGCTAAATCCTGACCACATCTGTTCCAGATGTTGCTATTCAGGAAATGCATAATGTCAGAGCAGTAAGAATTTTTCCTTAGATAAAGATTGAATGGTCTATAGGATTCACCCATATATCATGAGAGTACTGATCTTACATCCATTTGAACTAAGGAAAACAGTATTCATTAAAGTTATTTTTGTATATAACTCTCTTTCAAAATTATAAACAAAAGTTAGGAGCATCCTTCAAGGGTGTTCCTTTCAGTCAGGTCTTCCCTGTCCCAGGACCACTGAATTCATCACACGTATAGTTGAGTTCACTTATGCATGCACTTTAAACATTTAGCTGGCATGATCAGATCTCTCTCTGCCAGAAATTCTGGGCCAGTCCTTAAATTTCATTTAAGTATAATTCCTAGGTTAAATAAAAAAGGGGAGGCCAGAGGGGAGGGGTTGGCATGTGGTAGCTAAGGATACAAGATTTTTCTGCATTATTTATTTGTCTTGTCTAGGTAAGAGGTGAATTTTAAAAGAGGACAAGAATGAGTATTTCCTCTGTTTATACAGTGTCTAGCACACAGTTTGGTTTGGTGTTGTTTTTTCTTTGTTGGTTTGCTTTGTGCTTTTTTGCCACAATAAACTGAAAAATTTGGAATAATTATAAAGTATACAGAAGAAATCCTGAGCATTTAAATGAATGAGTACAAAATGGTCTGCTTGGAAGCTTTTTGTGCTACCATTTTATACATCCTCAGAAGATTTTAAATGAACCTTTTAGGAATTATTTTTAAACAATTTGCAAATTGATGCAAGCAAAATGCTCATAAAAGTCTGTGTTTACAGCAGTTTTATAACAATGCGATTCATCTCTGTAATTCGACAAAACAAAAAAATCTCAGTCTTGAGTAGTAAATCAATTCAAAGAATTCTTTGCGTCAGTTTTTTTTTTTTTAGTATAAATTTATAATGTCTTGGTTTATTTAGCAATTCCCCTATGAAGTGTACGTGACTTTGTTTACTGTGCCACCTCTTAAATTATCTAGAATTTGACATACTCTCTTCAATAGTTGAATATCTAGTTACAGTACTGACAAGAAATGCATGTTTCCTTTATCTCTCTGCTCTTTTTTGTGGTAAAATATCACTACAGGCTTTGAATGACCCGTTGCATTTCCCCAACACAGTAAACTGTGCAGTTATTTTCCCTCTTGGTCTAAAATAACAGCTTAATTTTTGGCTTCTTAGCTCATAAAAAGTGTAGTCATTTGGGAAAAGGATGCTTCCCAGGGATGCTTAGGATTGCATTTGGAGATAGGAACAACATGAACTGTTACTGTACACATAAAATAAATAGCCCTGGGCTTCACACAAAGATAGAAATAAAGTCACTCAACTCAGTTGCCTTCACTGTCTTCCTCTGAACTCTCTGGTGTAGTGCACTTCCCTAGGTAATGGAAGAAAATTTATGTTTTCAAGTCTTATCAGTTTACATACCTATTCTCAGATAATGTGTGTGGATGGAACCTGCATTAAGTTAAAATATCAAAATTAGACCCACTTCTAAAGCTTCATATTTGCAGTAGTTTTTTAGTTACTTTGGTGTGGGTGATTTTTTAAACCAGTTTTAAAGTCACGTGAGCATAAAGTGCTATCTAAAACTCAGAGGTGGCCATTGTTTGAAGAAAGCTTTAGGATCAGGCTATGAACGTCAATTCAGCCAGGGTATTAGCTCTTTGTTGTTGTTGTTGTTGTTTATTTGTCTGCTTGAAGATTAGAGAGAATAGTTATAAGAAGCTCTTTTATCATTTGGAAGAGGACAGTATTCATGCCTCTAATTCAAGTGCAACAGCCCCTTTACTGATACTGCCTCTCCTATTTGGAGAACAGTCATAGAGCAATCCCGAGGACAAGTAAGTTAATTGCACACATAAGCAAGCAACATTAGGCAAGTATTTTATGTATTTCTTTGCTGTGATTGATCAGCTGGAACATGGAAGAAAGCAATCACACATGACCGGTGTACACTCTGCAAGATTGCAGTTCAGGAACTTTTTGCAGTAATTAATCTAAACTATAGTATTAAAAAGCTAGAAGAAACCAGAGACAACTGCAGCCTTTAATTTCTTGTTTCTTTTCTCATGGCAGGAAGTTGCAGAACCACTTCTAGACCTGAAGGAAGGAATGGACCAACTGGAGCACAATAAAACTTTGGGATTTATCCTTTCTACTCTGCTAGCCATTGGGAACTTTCTGAATGGAACCAATGTAAGCCCTGTCTCCCAACATTTCCCCTGGCGCTTTTTCCTTCACAAAACAGAAGTCAAAGCCATCATGACAGCTGCAAGCTCGTATTTATTTCTTACAAGAAATGTAAATTAGAAAACTGAACCTACTTTTTCTGTTAATGTTCCATGAGTGCTCTTTGCCTCTTTCTGCATAACCTGAAAGAAATTTAAAGCTAGGCACTCTCTTATGTAAGTTCTTTGAGTTCAGTGTTGATGCTCACCATTCAAACAGTGATAATTATGTCATGAGTCATTTCACTGCAGACTGAGTGATTTTAGACCTACTCTTCGGCAATTAAAAAAAAAAAGCAATAAGTTTCTTCTGATATAGAATTCTTCTTCTTTCCCCTATGCCTCTACTTTGGCATTTTCATCTACTAACCTGCATGGCAGGGAGTAACATTTTATTTTTACTTTCTTCTTGTTTTCCTTCATACAGGCCAAAGCTTTTGAGTTGAGCTACCTCGAGAAGGTTCCAGAAGTAAAGGACACAGTGCATAAGCAGTCCCTCCTGCACCATGTCTGCACTATGGTGGTGGAAAAGTTTCCAGACAGCACTGATCTTTATTCAGAGATTGGGGCCATCACTAGGTCAGCCAAGGTATGTCTGGTGGATGTATGTATATAACCCATTAGTGGAGTAAACTTGAGATAACCAACATGAAAATTCTGGTTTATAATTTCCATCAAGTCCAGTGTTTTGATTCTGACAGTTGCCAGCTACTTGGGAGGAAAGCTTATACAGCTTTGAAGGAGTAGATCTCTCCTAGAAGATCTTTATTTCATGAATCATAATACTCATTATATGCATCAAATGGGGGAATTATTTATTTTTCAAAAACCACATTGTTTTGGTATTTTGAGGGGAAAAAAAATCTCTTCTCCAGACTGCTCAGATCCTTGCCTGTGTTTCAACTAATCCTTCTACTGATTTTTTTTTTTTGACACTGTTTTCACTCTTCCCTTTCGGGATGGGGTAAAACACAGTATTCCAGCCTCTACTTAGTGTTGTTTCATGCTTACTGTGTCTGCCCATCCTGTCTATGCTGTCTTTCTTAGGCAGCCTGAGATTTTACTTGTGTTTTCTGACTGTTGCTGTCCTTCTGACACCAGTCATCTCTGCGCTGCTCTTAGGAGCATCCAGGCAGCTCATCTGGCCATTTAGAACTCAACCAGATACTGAGTATTCCAAGTTAGTGCCTTCTAAGTATGCTTCATTGCAATCCAAAGTAATGACCATGATCAGCTGAAGCAGCCTGACTGCTCATCTCTTAAATCCCTAATAACCCTTTGAAGTCAGGGCTAATCTGAGTAATTTCTTGCCATTGGTAGATTTTACCCTCTCAGCATGCTTCCTTGTTTCCAGATAATTTTTAAATATGTAGCACAAACCACAAGACACCTACTGTTAACTTTGTCATCAGTTGACAATTAATATGTACAAATTACTTCTTTTCTTTTGCTTTCTTAGCCTTGTTCTTCATAAGTTACCTCCGCTGAGACTTCTTGTAAAGATTTTGAAAGTCCAGTTTTCTTTATGTGCTCTCATCTGCTCACTGTTATATAGACACACTTGGAATCTACTGATTTTTATGATGTTTTGTTCTCCTGTTTTTATTTATTCTTTCAGACAGATTACCTGTTATAGTAATAAAGCTTGAAGCTGTACAGTCTTCTGAATCTCCCCTACTGCTTGTGAAAAAGATAGATGAAACTTTTGCTGTCCTCTCATTCTCCAAGTTACTAAGTGTAGTGAAAGCATACTCATTTTAGCCAGTTACTGAATTGCTTTATTTTAATTGCCTTTAGAAATTCTTCTGTACTGGTTGTTTGCTGCTTTGTAGGCTATCTTCCTCTAGCACATTGGTTGTAGCAATTCAATACATGCTGTTTGTTTTTGTCTGCTAACAAAATACAGAAAATAAAAGCAGGTACCAGAATTGGTTCTCCCCCTACATACCCCCTACATAATGAAAAGAATTCATCTTCCTTCCCTTCCCTAACTTTTGTCTTCCTCAGTTTCTCTCATCCCCAGTCATCCAGGACCTCCTACATATTTTTCTTTCTTTAGATACCAAAAAGGAATTTGTGGCTTTTGTTTTATATCCTTAGATATTTGCTCTTTGGAGTCCATCTCTACTCTACTGGTTTTCCTTTTGTACAGCCCATGTTTAGGCTATGTTTTATTGCCTTCACTAGGGCTGGTTCCTCATGCTGAGGATTTTTTAATTTTTGTTCATTTTGTTGAGTGATTCTTCATGTATTAAAACTTAGGTATATTTGTTTCTCCTTTCCTATTTCCTCTCTTTGTTAAGAAATTATTTCACTTCTTTACTTAAGTTAGTCGATAAAATGAAAATCACCACATGAGAAAACTGCTGTTATTTTCTAAAATCCACACCACCGCATACTGTGTACTCTCAAGTGAATCTTCTGTTTCTGTTTTTCAGCCTTAGAAAGTGGGAGAAAGCTTAACTCGATGCAGTCACTTGTAAAAAATTTTTAGGTCTAAGAGCATGCAAAATTGAGCAAAATCTTTCAGTCTGTGGTTTGCTGATCTAGTGGCCCTGCCCAAAGCGGATGAAGTTCTGAAAAGGCCAGACAAAATCACATTAAGAGAAATTATAGCCTTAACCTTCTGCGTGACACCCAAGGTCTCCCTCTTTGGGATGTTCCTGCATGTGTTATACCACTGATGGATTACTCTAACAAGCTCTGTTCCCACTTGATCGTAGCTGCCACAAATCAAAAAGTTAGGACATGGAAGCCATCCAAGCTGCCCTCTTCAAGAAAATGTTCACAGACTAGGCAAAATCTTGGTTTAGGAAAGCTGGCAGGAAAGGAGAACTAATATTTCACTGTGGATTAGGCTGTATTTTGAGCTCCATTTTGTCTACAAACATCTTTCAGAAACCACAAAGGCTAAACAATTTCCTTGCTGTAGATAAACGGAGATGCCCCTTCCCTTGAGATGCACATCATATGAGAATTTCCTGAGTCTTAGTTCACAAAAAGAAAAAAAACAACATAAAACTGGATGCCTCACCAGAAAGGAGTTAAAAAAAAAATAAATTCTAACAAAATGATGCAGTTTTTGCAAGACTCTTTGCTTTTTGTTGAAGAACTGAAGTCATAAAATGGAAAAAAGAACATAAACATATGAAAAAATAACAAAAAAATAGAACTCTAGGTAAGTGAAAGTATTTGTAGTTGTATAAAAATATCTAAGATCATTTGAGACCACCATTTGCTTAGGATCCCATGATTATGAGCACTTGCTAATTTGTTCTTTTTACACAATTTAATTTGTTTTATTGTTGTTTTCCAATGGCATTCTACCAGAACTCTTGTGCCTAACACAGAAGCAGAACCCCAGGTTTCTGCAGTTAAACTCAGGGCTGTTTCTAGCAGTTTTCTTAGCAGTATGGCAAGGAGGGAATTCCCTTAACACTAATATCTTCTGCTTTATCAATATCAAAATTGTTCATCTTTTCTCTGATCCTCTTGAATAATTTTCCCCATGCATTCAAAAGTTGGCTACTGGCCACTTCCATAGAGTAAATCATGAATTGCCTTAGGAGTTTACTTACAAAATACCAAATTTCTGGCTTTTTTTTAACCCCCGCAGCAAGGTGCATGGGTTAGTTGAAGATACTAGGCAAGGGAAATGCAGGCAGCTTTTGAAGGCAAATAGGAAATGGTAACAGCATAGGGCAGGGGGCAAGGCCCACTGACAGGAAAGAATTTAGGATTAGACTAAGAGATGCACAAGGGCGAAGAACGTATGCAGCTGCCTTCCAAGGGACTCAGCAGGGATATGTGGGAAGAAAGAAGATGGTTGAAGCAGAAGTGCTGTTGTGGTTATCTGCTTGATATGCTGGAAAGCAGAGGAAGGAGAAAGGAAAAATTGTAGGGAAGCTTATGGTACCTTCTGCTCTGCTCCAGTTGGACTTCTCTTGCCTTGCTCAACAGAAAGAATTTGTCTGCAATTATCATTCAAGGATGCTT
Source organism: Numida meleagris (assembly GCF_002078875.1). Lineage (NCBI taxonomy): Eukaryota > Metazoa > Chordata > Aves > Galliformes > Numididae > Numida > Numida meleagris. The sequence continues at coordinate 81,770,234 of NC_034410.1, forward strand.
TTCCTACATTACTTAAAACAAAAACAAATGCCAGAAGTTATATTATTTTCCATGGAGGGAAGCTTGCTTGGAAGTGGGGGCACAAGGTTTCTTATAGTTGTGTTATTCCTTACAGTGCCAGCTGCAGCTACTCCAGCTCTGTGCATGGGTTAGCAGGAGCAAAGGTGGGAGCAGAGCAGGATGAGGCAGCTGGCTGCTTATAGGCAGACTAGGGGAAGGGGGAAGGAGGTGCAGTGGCAGGTGAGACTTCGGGATTTGGTCTGAAAGAGAACACATTCAGTTTAGCACATGTACCTGACAGCATTGTGCTACTTCAACAATATTTCAGGTGAAGTGACTGCAAGTGGTATTGTAGATCTATTATACCGATGAGTGACATGCATCACTGCTTACTGCTGTTGCTTCTCTTCCTCCCAGTGTGAACTTTCATAAACCATTTGCCAATAGATCCCACACATATTTGTGTCTTTATTGTAGATTGTTTGACGAACTAAGATGCAGTGCAAACACAAGTATTGTATAGATTCACCTGGTCAGTAAGCACTTATTTCCTTTAATTGTTAATCAGTGGATTCATTCCAGTGCTTTCACGTCCAAAATTATATTGGTGGGATGCTATCTCTTACTCTGGAATCAGAAATACATGAACAGAAACTCCTTTTTACTTTGCTTGCTCTGAGACTTGGCATCTACTTCACTTACAATATGTGACCAACAGTGTGAAAGTTGCACTGATGTTGGTTTTGGGCTAATTCTTGTGATGTTCTGTAAGACAAACAGTAGAAATAGTAGAGAAGACAGAGTTTAGAATGTAAGCCACTGAAGGTCACTGCACTCAGATGACAGTGTATTTGCAAGGAGCAATGCTCAGAATTTCCTTTGGCACTGAACCATTTCAGGAAAAGAGGAAGATTTCATGTTCCCTGCTAGAACTCATCCCTGTAATAATGTGAGAATGAACAGTCTGACCCTGAATTATGAACACCTCAAATTCGTCTGTGGTCCACTGTGGAAACTATCTATAACTTTGAAGAGAGAAAGATTTTAGCTATGATACTGTGCATCTTTCTAATACCTGTGATAAAATAGTTGCCATTTCATTGTGAATTTAAGGCAATATTTGGCACTGGCAAGATATCAGACTATTTGTTGCACTTTGTGAGTATAACAAAAATGCAGAGATTCGGGTCTTTCTTAGAAAACGTCTGGATTTGTTTACCACTAAGAGAAACAGGCTGTAGCAATAAACTATAAATGCAGTAGCAAACAATGGAAAATTTATACAAGTTTATTGAGGCTACAAAACAAGTTGTGCACTGATATTCAAAATGCAGTGTAGGATAGTTTAGAGAGATTTTGAAAATAAATGCTTTTCATGGAGAAACCTCAGGTTCACCAGTTTTCTGAGAAAATCACAGCTTTGTGGGTTTTTTTACTTCAATCCAATTGTAAAGTTTTTGACCTTTTTCACAGGCTGAAACTACTTAAATAAAGGAGACAGGAAACAGTATAATCATGTGCAGCATCTTTGACTTTAGTACAGTTTTGTACTCTCAGTAGCAGCAAGTTTGGCCCAGATAATAAAGGAGATGTAGCTAGAAGAAGAAACTTATGTCCAGAACACATTCCACATGAGGAAATGCTGAAGGAAAATAACCTGGAATCTCACAACAGCTACAGATGTTAGCTGTGTATGGCAATGCCTACCTAGAATTGTATATGCTGCCCTTAGGAGTATACAGTGGAAGCCACTTAGGGTTTGAGCCGTCCCATTTTATTCCCATCTTCACCTCAAAACAGCCCTTCCTCTCCTAAAAAATTATGAGTCCAATTCCTATGTTACCATGAGATATTTGTGGCCGACAGATGAATGTGTAGACAAATAACATCCCAACCCAAAGACCAGGAAGGTTCTCTGAAACATGTCCTGCCTGAGTGACAAGCATGGTCTAGCATTTCATGAAACAGAAAACATGGAATTTATATACGTGGCACATGAGGTTGGATTTACTGCATACAGTTGAACTTGAAGAAAGCAGGCCTTTTCAAGGTTGAAGGTTCTTGGCAGCTGAACGTGCAGGGAACTAAATGCTGAGCCAGTTGGTAGTAGTGGTTGTTTTTGGAGGAAAAAGAAGAGTCAGGTGAAAAACAGTGAGAAGTGAAGTCATTTTGGTAGTAAGTATATCTTGTGATATTGTCTCAACCCAGTGGAGTGCAAAACCTGGCAGAATTTCTTTTTGTTACTATGATTCATTCCAAGTCATCCATTACTATGGTAGCAAGCAATAAATAATGATAGAAAGGAATTAAAATTAGTGCTGGAGTTGCTGGCATGGGTTGGAAGGTTTTATTCTTGGTCTGAGTGTCCACTGTGCAAAAATACGGTGGTGCCTTAAATTGAAAAATAGCTATTTTTGAAAAAAGTTGTGCAGTAGTGACTTATGGCAGTGGTTTCCTGTATGAGGCTGACCCTGCAGGGTTTATATCCCATTAACTTGTCTGTTTGGATGGAACGTCTCTGGCTATTCTGCATTGATGGCAACAGTGTCTACAAAGGCACTTCTCAGAAGACCGAACAGTGGGATTAGCAAGAGTTTCTTTTGCCTAAGGAAAGAAAAAGATTGATTTTTCAACTTTTATGTTGAAAAAGAAGATAAGAGCAAGTAGGAGTAGGAGCAGCATGCTTCATCTCTTTTTGCATATATGTGTACTGAGTTGAGAAGGAAGAAGGTGTTTCCACCTTCCTGAAAGTCCCAGGGCTGGGCACAACATCTGTATGCTGCTGTCCAAAGAGAAAGCTGTAATGGCCATTTCTGATTACTGCTTCCTTTTATTCAGCAGAGCATACTTATAAAATAATACCATATCAGTTCTTATCTGAGCACCTGCTGCTCAAAAGTCTCCTGAAGTTTACAGCGTGATGTAAAACTCACCTGAATTCCTTCTTAGTCACAGCATGATCTTCCAGCTGCAGGGAAGAATTAGTGCTTCTTTCCCTTCAAGAAAAAAATGAACAAAAAAATCAATTTTTCTACCATTATGCAGTGTGAATTATTTTAGTAAAGTGTTGGAAATAAATACACAAAAAGGTGCAATCCTTGCTCCCTGTATGGGATGGCAGGAAGTTAGTGTGGTATTAAACATGCCCTTTCATTTTTCTTTATGCACTGATTAGACTGACAACTAGAGAGCACATTCCTTTTCTCCTTATCCCCAAACTGCATCATATCCCTGTGATTATCAATCATCACTGTTGCTTTTACAAGGTATTTGTGACATTTTCGTTCTTGGAAGACATCTGAAGCAGAACAACAGTAGCAAAAATGACAACAAAAGGAAATTGCAAATATATCGCTGAACATTGATTGCTTTTAAAGGGTTGTGTACAAATACTGATCTAGGTTTGGACCACTGCTCTCATCTTTCATAGTCAGCTACCTCAATTAAACTGTGGCTAAACTGTTGCTTTGTAGATGGATTCACATTTTACATACATTTTCCAGTGATGCAATTACCTGCTGTTTTATGATACAAATGTGCATAAAATGTTGGTCACATAGTCATTGGATTGATGCCGCTCGGAACACAATAAAAACTTCTTTATTGTCCGTGATGCATTTGGCTTCACGGTGGTGGAAGGAAAACTGGCATTTGAAATGTCAAGCAGGTAGTACTCTAAAGTTGCAAACATTTCATAGTTTCGTTACATTTGGTAGACTAGTCCAGGTATTATCAACTTCAGAATTTTTGCTTTGAGACAATCCAGTCTGAACATTTAAATCTTGTCGCCCGGCTGATAAGTAAACAAAAAAAAAAAGCAGCTTCTAGAGCTTGGTTAGAGGAAAGGGATATTATATGGCATATCGCATGTGTGAAAAAGCTTTACTCACCTCTTTGCATATAAGGCCTAGAATAGATTGAAATGCATTGGAATCTGTGTCTCAACCCTGTTTATCTTAGGACTCTCTGGAAAATCAGAGAAGTATCTGCAGAATTTGCACTAGTGAAATAGCATTTCATGAAATATCAATGGAGTATGTGGTTGTTTCTGAAAAATTTAGATTTCAATATTTCACAAGTGGATAATTTTCTAGAAGCGGATTCCTTTTTATCCACAAGCAAGTGACCAAACTCTGGAGAGCTTGCAGCCAGAAGATTTTAGATTTGATGAAGTTTTGTCATATTCTTCTATGCACAGGACAGTTTGTACATGCTTCAGTCACACTGAGAATTTGCAGGCAAATTATTCCATATTGAATTTTCTGGTGTCCTCCATCCAGGAGTTTATGACCTCTGCTCAAGCAGAGCTACCTATGTTCCATGGGAAATTATTCCAGGGGAGATCAAGTGGCATTCTCCTTGCTGTAATCTCTTCAGGATTACTGCAGAAATTTTCATTTGTGCTTAGAGATTCTGGTGGATCCTTTAGCAAGACCTGACATCTCTGGTCCCTGGTGAAATTGCCCACACTTGTGAATACACTGACAGTTGGCAGATGTCAAGCATCAGGGAGTTTGCCTGAACTCTTCCATACAGATGTGCTGTTCTCCAAAGATCTCTCTTGAATATCTACAACCTTGATCATCAAAGATTTTTGATAGATTAAAACTCATTCTGTTTTTAGTGAAAGCTATCATTTCATAAAATTAAAATTCTGTGCAGCAGGGGCTGAGAAGCTTCCCCTACCAGACTGGATAATTCTTAGTAATAAAATCTAGGAATACCTCCTCTTGGCTTTATTTTTTTCCTCATAGGAATGCTAGCATTTCTTCCCATGTGTGTTTTAGATACATCATCTATGGAGAGCAGGAATGTGTTTATCATCAACAGTGAAAAGACTGACCTGGAAGTCAGTATTTAAAAATATATACATATATATACATTGATATGCTAAAGAAAACAAAAACCCCACAGCTGCTCTGCCTGCAGGGCTTTTCTGAATAGCAGAGTGGATCAAAGGATGTTTTTATTTCCTTGTGATGAGGATAAAATCATCACTTGATAAATCATGGCAAGAAAAAATGCAATCAATACCAAGAGATTTTTAATCATAATGGATTTCTTATGGCTATACTCAGCATAGATCTCATCAGTGAGTGCTGCATGCTGATAAAAACTTCATTCTGTGTGATGTGATGTTGGAACCAATATTAGAAATTGGGGGCTTAAAATAAAAAGAAGAAAACTTGCATTGAGACTTATCTCCATTAGGTATTTATCTTAGCTGAAAAGATTTTAATCCAGACTTTTCCAGAACTGGAATAGCTGGTTTCCAGGACTAATTTCTTTTGCAGTCATGAAGAGCTTTTAGCACAGATAGTAAAATACACCCCCCATTTGAGCACAGTCACTTGTAGTTCACTAACTAAAAGATGTCTCTAGCACTGATTTTCATTTAGCATTAAGGAATTAACTGAAGTTTCAGATTGTGACATTGCGAACTAATGTGTTTAGAATCTGACAGCTAAATCTGTGTTTTATAGCTTGAGTTCATCTGAACTGTGAAAGGGCATTATAAAATACATTTTTCCTTAGAATTTAAGAATGTCATGGGTAGTTTTGCTTTTCTAATTTGTTGAGTTCATTTGCTTATCTGCTGTGTCTGGGTAATCAAAGCACTTCATCCGGTTGTTAGCAACACATCCTGAGTGACTTCTGTGGACCAGTGTGATCTGATCACCTTTTTTGGATGATGAGTAAAGGAGAACCTCTCTTTCACCTTCCGTGGAACGTGCTGGCTTCTGTCCTGATGACTGTTACTGTAGGATGAAATAGTTTATTTTAACTGTGTTGATGGATTTTCAAAGACATTATATAATCGTGTTAGAAGCTAAAAAATTCACGCTGTATATCAAGGGATGAAAGGTAGTGCTGAGATCACTAAGTAACACTTACTTTGAATAATGCTTTAAAAAAAAAATTAGCCTCTGAATTTTGTGAAGTCAGCACACAATTAAGGAATATATCCAAGCGCTTTCTAAACTGATGAAGTGTTGGCTGGATACTACAGTGAGCAAGAACCATGGTATGAAAAGCTACGAGTAGTAGAGAAAAGGATTAAGAAAAAGGGAGAGAAAATTTTGTATTGCCTCACCAGCACTTACTGGGTCATGTAGTTGCTTGCTGTAGCCATGAAGATTTTAGCAAGCAAAAAAGTACATCGCAGTATTTTATTGTACTTTCTTCAGGTGGTAGGCCTCCAAGACCAAAATTAAAAATATTTATAGACGAGAATATTTATTTTATTTCTGTTTTTGATACCAACATTTCATATGTAGAGAAAGTACAACAGAGAGAGAGATTTCAAGCTGGACAGGGCTCTGAGCAACCTGATCTAGCTGTAAATGTCCCTGTTCATTGCTGGGGAGTTGGACTAGATGACCTGTAAGGGTCCCTTCCAACTCAAACAATACTATGAGTCTACAATGTCATGATTATTTAGCAGTAATTAATAATGTGAATAAATATTATTCTTTTACATGAATTAAACTGCTCAGATGTCTAAATATCTTACCAAAATGTTTTATGAGAAAGTGTTAAATTTTCTTTATTTTTTCTTTTTTAGGTTGACTTTGAACAACTCCAGGAAAACTTGTGTCAGATGGAAAGACGGTGCAAAGCATCTTGGGATCACCTTAAAGCTATAGCAAAGCATGAAATGAAGCCAACTCTAAAACAAAAAATGTCTGAGTTCCTCAAGGACTGTGCAGAAAGAATCATAATCCTGAAGATTGTTCACAGAAGAATAATTAACAGGTACAGAATTAGGCTGGAGGTGGCACTATCTTGACAATACATAACTTGCTAAAATTATAAATTATAACAAATGTGATTTTAATCAGTGTTTAAACTGTATGTACATAGTGCATACATTCTCACTGACACTTGTTTAAGAAGTAATCTTCACTCAAGAAAGTTTCTGTATTTCTGATCAAAAGAAGCAATGATCCAGGCAATCATTTGTTCCCAACGTGCAGTAATTGGGCCCTTGAACCCCTAAATCCCAAATGCTAGCAACTTTTTGACTAAGTTCTATGTTTTCTGTCCTTCCCTGAATACTTTTGTGGGGAATTAGCTTAGTGTCTGGTTAACAAGAATATATTGTAGCACAACACTGAAGTTCTAATGACAAATATGTCATACATGTAAACTGAAAGGAGTCTTACGCAGTGAGTTTTCATTAAGCAGCACCACTCCTATCTACAAGATCTATTACTATGTGTTTTATGCCTACACAGCTGAAGGCAGAAGTTAAAATTCCTTTCATTAGGACTTTCTGGATTTAGTTTCATCCAGTGGAGTTAGCACTAACTTTAGTGCTCTGCCGTTTCATGATACACATTCATGATAATTCCGTGTTAAAGCTGAAGATTTTTTCTCAGATTCATGAATTTAGCTATATAAGTTTAAGTCATCCAATTAATTTAACTATTTTCCTGCAGTTTATTAATGAAATTTAGAGAGAATTTCCATTTTTTGAAAAATTTCCATACTGCTTAGGTCAAAATTAGGATCTGGATTCCAAATGATCCCAAATTTGTGGCTATACAAATTGAGAATTTGATTCAGCTCTTCTTTTGCTTTCGTAATGACTTTTTTTCATGCCATAAGTAAGCGGTAATCCCACTTTTAGAAGAAGGGAAGTGGATTCACCAATTTCCTGTTGTGTTTATTGTACGCATTGCGCAAATAAGAAAAATGCTAACTTTTTTCACATCATGTGCTGCAATAAGTACTATAGACTTCTCCAAAAATGTATTTGTATACCTGTGTCTTTCTTGGATTGGGAAAACTTTTATCACTGGGGATACTGCTGCAGTTAAAGAGATTCACAGGCATTTTTAAACACTCAATGTGCTATTGTAAATCATTCAAAATAGAAGCAGTAGTAAAAGTTGCAAATAGTGTGAAAGTTCCGAATGCCATGGAACTGGTAAAACTGTGAATTGGTAGTATCCCAAAGTAAAGTATTTGGGAGATAATACAATTTTATGGACATTTTTATGAAACAGAAATTCTTTTCTTCTTGTGTTTGCTAGCCTGTAAATCTACATTCTTCTTGTCTAGACTTTCTCCAACATCATAACAGCTCTTTGAAGTTGCCTAATACAAATAAATAGAATTGAAACTTAATAAATATTTTTTTTCTATAACTGAAATGAAGTTGGTTGTTCACATGCCAAATTAGTCATATAAAGTAGATAGAATTCCATAAAAATCTTATCTCCTGCATCTGCCTGGGAAAATGGACTGGGATGAAGTTATCATAGTCTATACTTTTATGTTTTTAATTATAAAGAATAACAATGTTATGCAAAGAATTCATAAAAAAATTGTAGCACAAATGAAATTATGGGAGCTAATAAATTAGTAAATGGATTCACTGAAATGTTGCTATTTTTCCTAGAAACTATAAATAAAGATTTTTCTCCTTTGCATTCATAAACTCATTCTTTTTCAGGTTTCACTCATTTTTGTTATTTATGGGCCATCCTCCCTATGCGATACGTGAAGTCAACATCAATAAGTTCTGCAAAATTATTAGTGAATTTGCTCTGGAATACCGCACCACCAGGGAACGAGTCCTGCAGCAAAAACAGAAGCGAGCTAACCACAGGGAAAGAAACAAGACCAGAGGAAAAATGATAACAGATGTAAGTGGCAAAATACATCTCCCAAAGCACCAGTTTTTAAAACAGTCTTTCACTGAATGTTGTATAGGAAGTGTTGCTAAGCTTTTTTTTTGATTATTAGGGAGTTCTTCTACTGTAAGTAATGGCTTCTGTCCTTGAGGATGGATATGTTTTGCTTTATAATAACTTATAGAATGAGAGCAAACCCAGATAATGCATCCAAAAAGAGCATCTATGTGTGTTGATAAGACAGTGCACGGAATTTCTAGAGGACACCGGGAGCTATGTGTACCTAATCAGCCAAGAATATAAAAAGACAAAAGGAAACTGGAAAATTAGGCTGCTAGTTGAAAGCATCAGAAGATCACAAATGATGGACCACTGCAACCATTTAAGTGATTACAACTGAATTTTAAAATGATTTTTTTTTCCTCATCTTTGAATATCCTGATATATAGTCTTTAATCTTAGTATTTGGCGTATTTTTATGGGTATACACTTATAGGCCAATCAAAAATATTCCTTCTTACCTTCAAAGCACAAACCAGCCAATTTTATTATAACAGACTACACTGGGGTTCTGAAAAACCTGACAGATTTATGTACATAGTAGATGTTACCCTGCAAACTTTGCTGAAAGTATTCTTGCATACTGATAAAAGAAATTAAAATAAGAGTAGTTTTCTCAGCATGATAAGCATTAAAAAGCCCTTGATTTTATTTTTATCTTTTTTTTAAGTTGATGTAGTTTAACTCAATCCAAATAAACTTTTAAGAAGTGCCAGTACTTAATAAAAGTTTCCAACTGTCTCAAAATCCAAATCTGGAGTCTCAATTAGATGAGAGCAGCTCATTGCATATGAAGCTACCTCTGCCTTTGGCAGGAAAAGGCCTAAGCTGATTGCAGTTTTATGAGTCCAGCAACTTAGGTCAAAAAATGTGTGTGTATTGAGATTGATATAAATAAAGATTATTTTTAATCCATTGACTCACAATCATTTGTAAATCTTTCCTGGCAATATCCTCTTTAATCTGGATATCTGCCCCATCTACAAGGAATGTTAAACCTGTGTTATTATCTCCAAAGATTTTCCTTTTGGTCTAGCCCCAGGTTAAGGAAGGGATTTTAATTTGACACAAAGGGTATAATATAGTCACACAAACTTTCAAAACTACCACTGAGGAGCTGAGATCATTTTCTTCAATTGCTTCCCTGCCTTTCTACAGTATTCTAGAGGATATAAAAGATAGCATTCACCAGAGAGATTAGTAAATTAAAATTTTCTTTTCCTCAAGTAGCTTCAATACTTTTACTAATTTAAAGAGTACTAAGATGTGAAGGAGTTCCTGTTTCCTAGTGTATAGCGTAGTGTTTCTGTATTGCATGACCAGGAGAATTGGCTGTACCATGACTGAGAAGTTTCTCTAAGTCCTATTCGTGCAGAAAATGTGATAGAAAAAAAGGAAATGTGACCCCTGAAAGACATGTTCAGGAAGCAGAGAGAAGGTTGCCTTTAAAACAAGAAAAAGGATGAGGGTTGATAGCTGGTAGGTGAAGAGTAAGGCTGTTTACTGAAACTGTAAGAAAAGAGGCAGTTAGGCTTTACTCAGAGCAAGTATTGTTTGGAGCTCAAGAGCATGCTGAGATTTGGCAGTTAAATGCCATCTGACAGGTGGTATTGCACCTAAATCTTCCAGGTCCACAGAAAGGACACATTTTTTGCCTATTGCTATTTAATAATTATATAATGGTCTTTTTAGCTTAGAAAAAGACGTTGTTGGAGTGAAAAAACACATTCTTTGAAATTCCCCTTACAGAGATGTTCTTTAAGGGAGTTCTTCATGTAGCTATATGGTTATTTCAGGACTTAGTAACTAGTGCTACGGCCTCAATAACCATTCATTTGATTGCAATACCTAGTAAAACAGAATTAAAGTTACATTACAGCTTCCTTTGATCTTCCTCAAAACAAATTTTCAAGTCAGAAGTATGGAAGATATTTGTGTGCAGAGTGATGAAAAAGAAGAGTCTTATTGTAGTATTGTGTTGGCTGTGCTTTGTGTCTGTTCCTTACTGCTTTATATTTGCATTGGGAAGGGAAGGTTTATCAGTAATGCACTGACTTGAACTAGTAAGAAAACACAAAGAAGTAATTTTAGATCTTGACATTTGAAAGAAACTTTTTGTAGAGATTAATACTAATAAGAATAGGGACTTGGAATTTTAAATATTTATCTATGTGATTATCTGTTATTTACCTCACTATCCTTTTAAAAGTTTCCTTAGGATCTAGTCCTGTAGTACGTTGTTTTCAGGCAGAAGAAGAAAGATTTTTGCAAAAATGGAAAGCAGTGAGCCAGAACCATCCCAATCCTTAACAAGAAGGCACATCTCTTATACCTTGGCCCCCCGCAGACTTGGAAGGCAGAGGGGTGCTGGCACTTTGCTTGGAGAGAGTCTGCTGGCTCCATGCATGGAGAGCTTTCATTAGCATCAGCAACTACTTGCAGGGTATAGGGCTGAGAAACAGGCACAATTTTCATCTTTACTTTAGCCTTTTACCGTGGAGATCTTTACCTGTTATTTGGTAGCTGAAACAGACTGGGCACTGTCAGCTTAAATCTCAGTGAAAGCTGCCTGCAGGAGAGAGACACTGAGCAGGGAGAGAGGAAAAGAGAAGAACAGCAAGTTGACACAGTTTCAAAGGAAATTGCCTACTCACTGTCACTTATAACTGGCTTTAGTCAGTGATGGCAGTCACTCAGTTCAGGCAGACTAAAAATAACAAGCAATCAAAAGAGCGAAGAAATGCAATTACAGATATGAGTCTGAGCTTTTAAATGATTTTTAATAATAGTAGGTAATATAAGCATCTGTCTCCCAGATTTATGAAGCTCTGCTTTTTATAATACTTTAGAGTTTCAATTCCAAAATTGCTATGTAGCAGAAATAATATTTTTCAGTGGCAAATCCATCACCTACAAATGCTTGCTTAAAGGAAAAATGAGATGGAGGGAGGGAGAAAAGAAGGAAGGGAGAAGATATCCACAAATTTGTCTTCCAGCAGTGGATGACAGAAGAATCAAGCAGCTTTTTTTCTTAAAATTTACACCTTGTTCGTACAGGGGGTATTTAGTCTAGGAATATTGTTCCAGCGCTTTTTGGTAATATTACATCTGTCAAAATTGTCCCAGTTTATTAACATTTCTCAGTATATGTATAATAATGAAATGTAGAGCACCACCTCTACGAGGACAGGCTGAGAGAAGTGGGGCTCTTCAGCCTAGAGAAGAGAAGGCTCCAAGGAGACCTTATAGCGGCCGTCCAGCACCTGAGGGAGGCCTACAGGAAAGCTGGGGAGGGACTTTTTAGAAAGGCATGTAGCAACAGAACAAGGGGAAATGGTTTTAAACTGGAAGAGAGTCGATTTAGGCTAGATATTAGGAAGAAATTCTTTGCTGTGAGGGTGGTGAGACGCTGGAACAGGTTGCCCAGTGAGGTTGTGAATGCCCCCTCCCTGGAGGCATTCGAGGCCAGGCTGGATGGGGCTTTGAGCAACCTGGTCTAGAGGGACGTGTCTCTGCCTACAGCAGGGATGTTGGAACTACAGGATCTTAAAAGTCCCTTCCAACCCAAACCATTCTATGATTCTATGATTGTAAGATGGAAAAGGCAGAATGTGCACAGCTGAATGAGAGTAGATTCCCTTCCTGAAACAAAAGTTTTATTCATACATTTAGCTACTTTGGTTCCTGTTGCCAGTATTTACTGAGGGCAAATGGCTCTCCAGGCATGGAAACATGAAGGGGACCATGAACTCCTGAGCAGCTTTGGGTGTCAAACAGCAGTTGGGCGTGTGAGGATAGGGATGGTAATGCCCTGGAAAGTAGCAATGGAAGGAGTACATTGCCGTTAATATAAGTCCTCTGCAAATAAATCCCTTTCAGCTAGTCTAAACGGGCAGGAAAGCTGGCAGCTGAGACTTTCCCTGTAAAAATCTGGCTTGTGATAACGTAATTCATTTTGGTCTGGAGCACATTCTTTGTAATGTATGTATTCTGCTCTTGCACCTTTCCCTCAGTGCCTTCTGCATGTTTTTTAGCTTAGTTTGCTCTCCTCCTGCTTTTTATTTATTAGGTTGGTTTACACATAGGTTAGAACACAAGCATGTTCTTGCTTCCCGTTCTTCTCCTTTCTGTTTCTAATCCATGCCAAAAAGTGAAGTGGCTTTCTTCAGATGGATTGCTTTACTGTGTGACTCCCTACCCTCCCCCAGGGAGTGGAAAAAACAAATGGATCTTTTCATAATGCATAGGGAACATACCTGCCAAGGTCCCTCTGCAAAATATCTGCTTGTCTAACTGTCAGTGCCACTATGTCCTAAGCAAAATAGGCATCTCACCCTTTGAATAAAACATACCCTTAAAAAGTAATGTTAATATGCTGCACAGCACTCTCACAGCTAATCTTCTTACGGAGATTGTGCTGAAACTAAGCTGAGGGCCAAAGTAAATCAGGCTTTCACTTTTAATGATGAATGTTTCTGGAACAGAATGTATCAATCCCAGACAGAAATCATAGCTGAGATGGAGATAAGGTCAAAAATATGTATTAGTAACACAAAGGAGGGTAGAAAATTGGTGGAATGCTTCTTGTAAAGAAATAAAACCCACCAATTAAAAAGATGCATCAAATTTCTAGGTCTAAATGAAAATTATGGAAACAAGCGGTCCAGATACTTGAGAAACTGTTTCACTTGTGGAACCATCTAAGTGGGTTTTTTTACATCACAGTGAAGAAAAGTATTTGCTAATTCCCTCTAAACTTCCAGATTCAAGAACTCTCTGTGTACCATAATATTTTGACAGGCTCATTGCCTTTTATGTAGTGTAACTATCAGAATAGTTATACATGCCTGCTGTCACAGAGAGAGAAAGCCCTGAATGGCAAAGGATAATTACATCTCTGTAATTCCCAGGGTCTGATATCAGGCAGCTACTGAAGAACTTTAAGCACGTATTCAAAGACTACTTAACACTTGATTTTAGTGCTCCATTTATTGGAACTTGAATTTGAAAAATAAACCAGCTTAAAAAGGATTTAAAGTAAGCGCTGAAGTACAGAGAAAAGGAATTGCCAAGAAACTGACCTCTGCCCTGGGAGAAAGCAGGCAGGACCTCCTTGCTCTGAGCAGAGCTGAAAAAAAGAGAGTCCTTCCTAGTGCTCTGCTTCCTCAAGGTGAAAAATAGGCAAGCAACAGTGTGACTCAAGGGAGAGAGAGAAATATGATGGCTTAGGAACAATTTCAGTTCATAAATTCTGTAAGAAAAATCAGGAAATCTTATCTTACTGACAGCGACAGTCTGTTCTGTTTATAGTACAATTGTGTTGCATTAATTGAAAGACACTAGCCAGTTGATTATGTAAGGAATGAATTCCTTATATGTTTCGTATTTTTATGGCCTCCTATAACTGTATAAACAGTATCATGGTTACCTCTTACTTTGTTGTGGTTTGACCATGCTGTCCTTCCTAAATCTTCCTGTTTGTCCTTCTCTGCCCTGTCCTTTGTCTCCGGTGGCAGACTGATGAAGAAGAGGATACTGAGGTATGGTTCTTCGAAAGAGCATGTTATTCCCATGTCCCCTGTGTGCTGTGGCATCTAACTTCTAACTCAGATAGTATGGACTCTCAACTCATCTGCTCAACTGGAACTATGAACCATGACATTTTTCTCATAGCTTTTTGGCTCTATCATAAGAGTGCGTTTTTGCAGTCAGCTTTAACTATATGCATACCCGCTCTCTTGAATAGGGATATCCTGATCTGAGGACTTCATAATTTAAAGTTTCATCATTTGTTTTCTTTTAGCATCTGTCTGCTAAACTGCAAAGTAGTCAGTGATCTGAATGTTGTAAGGATCATCATTTTTGGGGGGCTAAGGATTTCCATGATAATTTCATAATCATTATTAAGCTGTGTGTGTCCAACTATTGCTGTATTATAAAATGTTCAAAAGTGCCAGGATATAGGGATGCAAAGTAAATTTTAATGGTTATCTTTACCATGTGAAATGTGAACAAGATAATTGATTCACCAGAGAGGCTAGCCATGGCATAGTTCATATATTTATCACAAATTCCTCCTAAAGATGATGTGAAAAATCAATTGAGGAGTGAATAAATAATTCAAGAACTATAAAATACTAGTTAGATTCATAATAAGCCAGTTTATTGCTTTGCAGAGCACCTATTGTGCAATGCATTTTTTGTTCAGCATCAGGCTCTGAACATAATGCGGCTTACAGCGCAGTGTTTCGAAGTATCACTTATTTGCTCAAGAGGTTGGGGCTTGGGCATCAATCTACATCAATGTCTCAAAGTTTAGGAAGTTAAATTAAACCTTCTGGCTATAAAGCTTCTCCCTGGTGATGGTTTGTGCTGTATAGATCGGGCTGCAGAAAGAAAATTACAGAAATAGACTTTTTATGCCGGAGTTCAACTAACATGTGTGAATACTAATGGTTATCTGAAGTCATTATCCTTTTACTTTTCCTAAGGCAGTATCAATTAGATTTACAACCAGTTGTATATAAGAGAGTATTCTTAAATGCAATAGCTGCATGTACTTTCATAGAATTTTCCTTCATTTTTTTTGTCTATTAATTGCACAATATATTCTAGCCACATGCACATCTTCCACATCAAAATATTCCTAGCTAGTACTTTAACAACAAAACAAACTTCTCAGTATTAAAAATAAATATCACACTGTTATATTTAGCTTAGTGCCTTGTAGGGATTATTGTTTTGCTACTCAGCTTGCTGTCCTACCCCAAAAAGTCATTATGTTAGAATAGAATGATCCTGGCGTTGGTTTCCAGATGAAATATTTTCAGTTTGCTGTCTAACAGCCCAGGGGACTCGATCAAAGCTCTGAAAGTAGGGCTGAGCCTTTTCTTCCAATTTACTGTTGTCTGAAGGAAAGGCTCTGAGGTTTGCACTGCTGTAGCTGACTGGCTTGATACTGTCAAGTTAATAAGTAATGTTGTTTAGTATGCAGAGGAGGATCAGAATGCAGCACACCTTCCTTTTTATCTCTGCTGGATCTGTAGGAATAAGAAAGATTAAAAGGAGAAAGAAAACATATTTCAGTTTCTGAAAACTGACAGAACTAAAAACAGCAAAGGGCATTATTATCTACTGATGTCTGTTTGCTGATGAGAGCCTGTCATTTCTGTGGCTAGGACTGTAATTCAGATGTGTTGTAGTCTTTCTGTAGACGAGAGTAATGGAATGAGTACCACCACTGCAGCCTGTTACAGGCAGAAGCTGAAGGAGGAGAACAGCCTAGTGTTTCTGCTCCCAATGTGCAGTGATGCAAGCCCCTGTTCTCCTCTGAAAGCCTCCATTCCTGCCGTGGTTCACCTGGCTGCATTTCTGGAGGGCTGCTTTTAGTGACCGATGGAGCTGTTGTGTGCAGCTAATCCAGTTGCTGTTGTTAATGTTGTTGTAGTGACAGCGAAGTCACGGGTGGGCTGGGCAAGCAGAGGGCAGATTCCAAAATCTCTCTAAGGTTTTGTTTGTTCTCCTAACTGCTGACAGCAATTTTTGTGTTTTGGCCATGAAATAATTTGGCTGGGTGTTTGGGGAACAGGGATTTTTTCAGCGTTACTGGCAATGTATTTTAAGTTTACTGTACATATCAGTGTTTTTGAGCAGTGTGAGACTTCTTTGTGTAGCAATGCAGAGAGGCAGACCAGAGACCTCTGTATTCCCAGTTCACTCTGCCAATCCTGCCTTGCTACTGAAAGATTATGGTAAAGAACAAAACTACGTAGGGGGCTATAGGGAAGAAGAGGACAGACTCTTTAGCAGGGTCCGTTGTGGTAAGACAAGGGGAAGTGGTTTCAAACTAAAAGAAGGGAAATTTAGATTGGATATAAGGAAGTTTTTTACAATAAGGATGGTGAGGCACTGGCACAGGTTGCCCAGAGAGGTGGTGGATGCCTCGTCCTAGGAGACACTCAAGGTCAGGCTGGAGGGATCTCTGAGCGCCTTGATCTAGCTGTAGGTGTTCGTTGCAGGGGAGCTGGACTAGATGAACTTTCAAGGGTCCCTTCCAACTCAAACCATTCTATGATTCTATGATCTGCAAGGACAAGGATTTAGGCTTCCCCTCTTACAACTCGTCACCTGGACACTGACCTGTTGTCTGTACTCTTTCTGGTTAAAACAATAAATGTGCTTTCCTTCCACAGTCCGGCAAGTTCTCAAGCACCTCGCCCCCCTCCCCAGTCCAGCCCCAGGGCCTGCAGTACGCCGAGGATGCCGCAGAGCATGAGAACATGAAGGCTGTGCTGAAGACCTCCTCTGTCGGTGGGGAGAGCACCACGGCCTTGGGGGTTCGCACTCGCAGCCGGGCCAGCCGGGGTAAGCGCTGGCAGCTTCCTGTCAGCCATCCTTCCAAGCAGCACTGCAGCAGCAGGGTGGCCTGAGCATAGGTGCTGGTCCCCTGGCAGAGCCCTCATGGCAGAAAGATTCAGAAAGGGAGGTGGAAACCCCAGTGGTATTTGCACACTGGAGGTGGCCATTTGGAGCATGAGGATGCAGCCAAAGTAGTGCTGGAGGGTGGTGTGAACACAAACCAGCACACGTTCTCTCCTCTCCCTCGTCAGCTTGACTGCTTACTCACACTCCAGTGTCTATTCCTGTTTTCACTGTGAAACCAAAATGGGACATACATGGTGTGGTTTTCTCCTTTTTTTGAACAGAAGCAAGAGAAAGTAGCAATTCAAATTGAAGAGAAGGGGCCATGCAGCACTTTATGAATGATAGGAGAGAAAGAAGGGGCAAGAAAAAGACAGTGGATCTTTGCTAAGCTGCAAAGCTACTGGATTAAGTGGGGTTTAGGGACATAAAAAACTGCTGTGTACTGTCCTGCCCCTCATTGCTGTCACAACAGTTACCTCCTTCTCTGAGATCCACAGTGCTTTGCTGTTTCTAATGCCAGCAGGAGTGACTTCTGAAGGCTGACACAGAGGAAATGAGAACCTGACCCAATCCTTTGTTTCCAATACCTGATACTCTGACAGAAAAGTTCACTGATACAGCCATTCTTGGCAATGGGATACCTTTCCTTTTTGTCCAATACGTGATTCACCAGTATACCTCTTCAGAAGAGCAGCCACTAAACCACTTCCTTGTTGCTAAATCATTTTGCAGAGACTGAGATCACCAGTTTATTTTCTTTTGTCTCTGCCTTATGCCCTCATATACAAATGCTACCTGGGAGATAGTCTTGAAGTAAAAGGGAATGCACCAACATTTAAGTTTCTAGTTTTCTGTTTTCCTATTTCCTTTCCCTCATATATAGATATCTTACATTTTCTTGATTCTTTTTGGTGCCACTAACACCATGTTCAGAGCATTCACCACTATGTGTGTGCATTTAGTTTATTAAGATTTTAAACCCTGATCTGATTTTATTTGGAGATTTCATTGCTCCAGTTTCCGAAGCAAGCCAACTAGCTAAAGTAAAAAAATGAAATAATTCAAGCTGCTCTGTATAAGCAGAACAGCTGAAGTAATCCATTGACTGCTAATGAGCAGTGTGTTCTGATAACAAGAGCTTACATTCCCCTGAATAACAGCAGAAGCAGGTGAGCCAGACAGAAGCTTGTCAGGAGTACTATCATAATGGAAATGCTCGATGAGAGCCAGGAGAAAAGCAGCAGAACAAAGTGCTAATCAAAGCTGTTGTTTATTGACATCAGAGATGTGATATGGAGTAGTCTCCCCAGTGACTTTTAGCAGTTTGCAATTCTAACACACCCACTCTTCTGCAAAGCTTGCTGTCAGTCTTCTCACTACGTACTAGCCTTCAAATTACTCAAAAAAGAAAAAGCACATGGAACAGTAGCCTGTTGTGAGGGAACCAAAAGATGTGTTTGACACATCTCTGTTGAGTAAGGCGTGCCAGATCCTTGGGTTCAAAGACCTGACTTTCTATTTGTGGCTTTAACCAAAATTGCTTATTTAGCTTTTCAGCTTGCCAACAACTCTTGCTTTTCTGCTCATAGCAGAGTATGTGCAGCTGTGCCAGGACACATACGTATTGAGGACGTGGATTGTCTCTTGTGAAAGGGACAACTAGACATGTCAACCTCTATGTTTTTCCCCTTTCTGTATCCTATGATAAAGATGTTTTGAAAGAGATTGTTCCACTCTTCTGGTAAAAAGGACCTGTCCTGGTGATTTTAATCAGTTTCTAACATGTGTCCTGTCTTCTAGTCTCTGTGTAATTGGAGCAGAGACAAACATGGCCGCACAACACTCCAGCAATTCTCAGCTCTTAAACAGTCTGTAGCAGACATTTGCCAATTGTATGGTCATGAATAAGACTCTGAGACTAAAAGGAGGAGAAAGTTGTAATTGCATTTGAGCTCTCCGTTCTCTGCTGATACAGCAGAGAGCCAAGGGTATTATTTAAAAATATTCTCTGTTAGGCAGATTCTTCTCCTTTAGCCAATTTGAAGAGCAGTAACTGAGCTGCCTGCTTCAATTCTCCAGAAAGCCAATTGCAAAACCAAAGTGACACAAGATGCTCTTGTTGTCTTTTCCCTCAATTTATTTTCTGGACTTTTCCAGGCCGTATCAGTTCATGGAACGCTGGCAATGACGATTCACCTAATGCAACGGATGATGCAGCAGATGAGATCATGGATCGTATTGTAAAGTCCGCCACCCAAGTGCCAAGCCAGCGAGCGGTGCCTAGAGAGAGAAAGCGATCACGAGCAAATAGGAAGTCATGTGAGTAAATGGCTATTAAACTTCTCAGAAAAAGCAAATGTGCAAACATTTATGTATCTTGGTGTTTGAACTTGGCTTCTACTATGCAGACATGCATCGGTAGTACCTTGGGAGTATGCTTATATATATGCCTCCTACTATGTTTCAACAACATTGTACACAGTGGGTCACTATCTTCTAGAGAACTTTAGATGTCTGTACCAGCAAGAAAAGAATGTTTTATGGTGCTTTAGGGCTTCTCTGATGATGGTACTTATTCAAAACTAAAGAAGTTAGATCAGGACTTCAAACTGTGACTTGCCATAAGGTACTGTGAAGTGGCATAAAGATTAATAGTTGTATCTGTAAGCTGAATTTATTCATAAGCAAGACGTAATTTGAGAGATTTCATCTTTTAAAAAATCTTACTCTTTCATGTTGTATATCATCCTTCTGCTGCCCTGAAAAGGAACCTGTCTACTGCTGTTTGATTGGAAAGTGGTTGTAGAGAAGCCCTTAGGAAGAAAAGGTCGCACATTTATAGAATGGTCTAATGTTGTGGTGTGTCCACAGGGTAGAGCTGTGGCATGTGAGTTTTAACAGTTTGATTTTGTGCTTTAGAAAATGCAATGTTTAAGAGGCGATGATCTCTCGAGTTCTTTTTCCTTACGTGCAGGGACTACTGCAATTACTGTGAGATGGATAAGTACCCAAAGGATATAAGAATTTGGTGTTAAATGTCATTCACCATATATGGCTTTTTGACTACTTTTCCATCCATCTTTTTAGCATTTCTGGGAAGTTAGGACAAAGCGAAGTCAACAACAGTGAGTGAAAAATCACGCAGAATTTCTTTTTTTTTTTTTGAAGTTGCTCTAACAAAGTTGTTGATCAAAACCATTTGATATAAGCAGTAGTTGATTGCTATAAACTAGCACGTGCTGAAAGCATATTCACTTTCACCAACATGCTAAGAAAAGAACTTCTGCATGTGGCAAGAGTGGACACTGGATAGATGAGACAGACTTTGAGCAAAGAAAATGAGCTGACACTGGATTATCTGTCTTACCTTTTGTCATGCACTGTGCCATACCTCCTCGTGGCATCACCTTCTGCTGCTACCCACTTCCCCACATTTTTCTGGTGTTCTGGTGTTCTGCACGTGCTGACTGCCCTAGTTGGCTTGTGCCTATGAAATAAACCTCCCGTATGTTTGCCTATCTCTATGTTTTTTCCTATGCTAAGTTATTTCATGTTAGCAACCCTATCCTTGTGCACACACATCAAAAAGTCTAATTTCTGCTTTTTATTGGGTATCTTTTTCCCAAGGAAGCACTTGCTGCAGAAAAAAAAAAGATAACAGTAATAAAAATGATATCTATTTTTCTGCGGAGCTGGCTTTTACACTTACTCTGTGCAAAAAGTAACAGGGATTAAGCATTCACTAAATGTTTAGGCTGCGACTTATTTCCACAGTAATTAATCATGATAGCCTCCAGCTCTTTTGCTTGTTTGTTCTTCAAGATCTGGATGAGGCTTTAAAATGGATTAAAAGGCAGTTTCAAAATAAACATGAAGTTCAGCAGTTTAGCATCTCTTTTCATAATTGAACTATTTCACTGTGGTAGATAGCTAGTGTACCTGAATAACTAAAAATTGGATAGTTTAACTCTAAAACATACTCTACTGGACTGATAACATGACAGCTCCAGAAAAAGAGCAGAAAAATCAGCCCTTGTCAATGCAAAATGTGAGTTAAACAGGCAGAAAATCTCCCTAGCAGAAATATAACATAAGTCCTGTATGTAAGAAAGTAAATTTTAGGCCTACTTTCATTATTTTGATTAGCAGACGCTGTGGTATTTGTTATTGGCAGAGGAGAGAGACTCAAATTTCTGTTCAGTTTGATTCACCAGGTTCAATCTTCACGTTCCCATATGCATCTTTTTGCCGCGAGATTAGTATTCAGTCTCATCAAAGTGAAACTCAGTTGAAAAGAATGGTTTTTGCTATGCATTATATATCACATGTCTAACTGTTTTCAGTGCATAACTGAAAATCTTTTGAGGCTTACTTAAAATTCAGATGTTTTTAGTGAAACTGAGATGAATTCTATGTCTTTAGCAAAACCAGAAACCTGGAAGATTTATGTGCACTGCATACGTTTCCTGTGGTTTAGGTAAAAAGTTCAGATGGGCAAGGATCTTTTTTGCCTTAGACAAAGACATAAAAACATGAAGCAGAAAGCAAGTGATGGTCGAGTCATAGTCAACTCGGGGAAACAGAAATAGGAATGTGGAAATGGTTAAGTTAAATTCAGTAAATAACTGCAATGGGAAAATTGGCTATTTTCACAACATTCATTTAACAATTTTACCTTTTGTAATTGTTGAGCATTGTGACTGTATCTGCTATGCAGAAAGTTTAGTTAGATATTAATGATGTGGAAAAAAAAAATTAACACTCAGAACCTTAAATCGGGAGGAGGAATAAGGCAGTGAGTAATCCAAAGAAAAACAGATGGAAATGTTAGATGGAATCTGTTAGTTGAAAATATGAAGGATCACTGATAAATCCAGATATTACTGAATCTGACTGAGAACCAGTAGGAAGAGATTTGTTCAACCGGAGCTGAAATGAACTAATGAAAGCTAATGTACGTGGTAAATACATGATGTCTGAGTTCCTTTGGTGATCTGCAGAGAGAGAATTCATTCTGATCTGGACCTCTACACAGTGAAGGTTTTTAAAGATAAAATCTGACATTTAGAAATACAGTAACCAACTGGAAGTCATTGCCTCATGATGGGTGTTCAGTGACCTGCCTACCATACTGGAGTGGTGTTATATATGCAAAAACAGCATTACAGTTGTATTATTTCTTAGAAGCTTCAACAGAGAGCCATGGGAGTGAATGAGCCGCAGAAGTTGAAATGCTCTTTCACCCCTGGAGGTGGTCACTTGAAGACAACTTCAAGGCAAGTTGCCATGGGAAGACTCTTCTGTTTCTTTTGCTCTGATTTGACAACAGCAGACTTCAACCTCTAGAGATATCAGTTTGGTGTGTTTTAAAAGCATAAAATAAAAATTAGTTTGCAAAATATACTGCTCCCATTCTAGAAGACTGAGGGCAGCTTTCTGTGAGAAAGGTTTTTGTAACAACAGGGAGCTGTTCAACTCAGCAAAGAAATAAAAAATAATATAATTAGGATTGTCTGGATCTTCTGTATGATTAAGATGACCTTCACAAATGATGCCATAACAAACAATGAGTGCAAAGGAAAATTGGAATAAGAACAGTTTAAGCATCATTCTCTTTGATAGTCCAAATTCCAATGAACATAATTGGTAAAGTTAATTTTAGCATCTTAAAAAATACTATTACAGACAGTGCACCACTGGAATTGGGGAGGGCAAAAATGAAGCTCTCTATATGAGATACCTCTGAGATTTCAAAAAGCAACTGTCATGAATGGAGCTTATTTGTTTAATACAAATGGAGCTGAATTGAAAAAAAAAAAGAGTGCAAGGTGTATAAGCAGAATTTACTGTGTAGATTACAAGCAATGAGGTAAGAAACAAATTGTATAAAGAAGACTAGGGCTGTTCCTAAATGGAATTTCATGAACAGCCTGTGTGAATTGTTGCTATCTGAGGGAGAAAAAAAACCCACAAAATTATTCTAGCCCTGGCAGCTTTGAGATGACAGAAGACATTTGAAGACAATGAGTATCATCCATAAAAGACTTTACTTAACTGTTTATTTACAACATCCATCTCCTAACATAAAATCACTCTCTCAAGGTGAGCTTTTTGTGGAGTAGCCTGGACATCTTTGTGTTTGTCCCAATTAACTGAATAGATCTGTCTCAGGAGTATGATGTAATTCCCATGAGTCAGCATCACAGAGATCATACTCCATTTTTTTAAGAGTGAATCAGCATTCAAAAGGTATTCACACTCATTCTGGCATATGTAGCACGATACTTGGAAGTTTTGAGCCAGACAGGGTGGATTTCTGACCTCTGTGAATGACTATGGCAGAGCTCTGAAAAAGGACAAAGAAAAAGTCCCACGGATTTTGCCTTGCTCAAATGCTGACTAAGCCACAAGTTATCATAAACAGACCATCCAACAAGCAGTTACTTTAAGGCAACTAGGTTAAAACACAAGCCTGTATATTCTTCCTTTATGAAGTAATTATTAGTATCAGCAGTCTTCATAGCTGAAAATATATTTCTTGGCTCCCTAAAGTCAAGGCAGTTGACAAAGAGTGAGGATCCCATCATATTCTTTCCAACAAATAATTTCAAGTAGCTGCTCCAAGGAGATAGGTCTTTCAAGATGACTATACAACATTACATCCATCTGGATCTTCATCTCACCCTGAATGATCATATTGTAGGACCCAGGTGTGACTAATATCTGACGGTAAGTAGCACATCTTCTAGCAGTGGCTACACTGTATTCTGCTGGATGTTTGTTTTTCCCCCACATTGGTTTTATCTCAGAGCATCTCTCTGTGTGTGCACTCTGGTTTCTCTTAGATTTTATTAAAATTAAAAATCTGCTTAGATTTGCGTTGGAGAAATCAGTTTGGAGCAGATAATTGAATCAGAATTTAATCAAGTATTTGAATGAAATGACTTGATCGGAATTATTTTTGATGTTTAGAAAAGAGACAGGAGAGACATGATGATGCCTTGTTCTTCTATTAGATGCTGGAATCGTATGTTAGCCCAATAATATACCTGCTGACTGACCTCTAGGATATGGATACATCTCATAAGGATTTAATCATTTATTTGCATAATGACTATTGGAGAATAACACATTCTTACAGTGTTTTTGGTGAAATGGATCTGAGACGTGACTCAGGTAATCTGTCAGACTCATACAAGGGGACTGTGGAGGAGATAGGAATTGAATCAAGATTATCTGAATCCTAGACAAATAAGCTCAGAGCTGATGGATTAAGTTTAACTACAGAACATCCCAGGTCAGGTATTTCTGCTAAATTCCACCTTCAGTAAAAGTGAAATGGGAGTAAGCACGCTGTCATCATGTGCCAAAATAAGGGAAAGAACTCTGCCAAAGGACCAGGCTTGGAAACAAGTTTTAGACAAGTTTTAATAACACATGTAGTGCTGCTTTGGAATAGACATGTTTATAGGTAAACAAAATAATAGGTGGGAGTCTATTTGAATCTGGAAGTATGTAATTTTTGTTTGGAAATCGTGGGGTGCTTCAGTTAACTTTTTCTTCTTCTTTTTTTTTTCATTATTTTTTATTTTCATGTCACTTCACTTACTTTTTCTGGCTATGAAAAGATACAGAAGTGCCAAAATACCAGGAGGGAGACTGTTCTTCTGGTATTTATGGCCAGACTAAAAGCAGGAGTTAATGGAAATTGTGCTTAAGAAAAAAAAAAAAACAGAAACCTTACAAGAAGAAAGTCTATATAAAACACTTTAAAGGAGAGCAACTTTACTTAGAATTTGCAATGAATTATTTAGGATTTGAGTAACAGGATACTATCAGAAGTTACAAAAGAGGTAATCTAGTCAGTGATGCACATTTATCTACAATTCCTTGTATTTAGAAAAAGTGAATGTTACACAGATGGTATTAAGTATCAAGGCTGTGTGTCCTCAGTATTGAACCTTCAGAAGGTCAATACCTGGTTAATAAAAATCTAATTATTGAATGAAAGCAGAATGTGAGATAAAGCTCTTAAAACTCTGGCAGCTGGAAGGTTATCTCTGTGAGATGCCAAGATAGCTAGTGTCTTTTGGATGCTTTTTAAGTAGTACATTCTTTCATCCTTAGGATGGCAAGATCTTTGCATGGTTACATCTATTGCTGCCTTTTACTGTGGTCAGCTGTAAGCCCACTGTTTCTTAAATCCCTGTTATTATTTTACTGTAGGCCATTCAGCATAGTTTTGTTATTCTTGCAATGGATGTAACCCATCAGGGTGAGGCCTGTGTAGTCCTTTGCCTCACCACAGCCAGCATCAGCAGCTGTAGGGGAAAGAAATCGCCAGGTAGGATAATTCTGTGCAGTCCTACATGAGGTATCCTTCAAAACAAAAGATTTTGTGAAAGCCTGCTTAAAAGTCTTGTAAAAAATTACTTGTAAGAGAGGCTTAAATTCATTTTCCAGTCACTGCTTTAGAGGAATCTGTGAGTCATTTCTGTAACAAATTTTATTCTGATGCAAATTTTTTGGTTTGGGGCTCATACTGCTCGAAGCTGCTTTATTTTTCTTATATAAGGAAAGTCAGATTGAAAAGTAATCCAGCCTGTATCATTAAAATCTACATTGAAAGCTCCTTAATTTTGCATTGAATTCTACCACCAGCGTTCAGAGATCCTGTGCAATATAGTATTTGTTCAGTACTAAGCAGTTTTATTTTGATACAGCGGCTAAAAATGAAAAGTGAGAAGCCATTGCATTGATCTGAGAAGTCAGAATTAAAAGTGCAATTTTTGCAATAATTTGTCCCTGTAGAGAGAAGGCAAAGATGTTGAGCACTGTACGGACCCTCATATATGGTACATGATGAACACAAGCACAAAAGAGATGATGTAGGTATAAGGAGAAAACTGCTGCTGCAGTGAATTGTCCCTAGTGATTTTAGAGTGATCGCCACTTTATGTGATCACATGTCTTGCCCAGACATGCTGCTCCATGGAGGAGGAGGTGGCCACAGCTCAGATTTTGGTCTTAGCAGAGTCCAGCCCACTAGCAAAGGAAGCCCATTTCTCAGCAGAATCCCACAGCTGAGCCAGACCATTGCCACATCCTTCTGCTGTGTCTCAGCACTGGGAGAACCAAAAATAAGAGTGATCTGCAGCTTTTCCTGCACTTCTAGACAAAGATTTACAGGTGCTGGAATTGTTCTGGCCATCTCTTCTTGGATTCCCTGGTCACAGAATTTTTGTATTAACATTTTCATTTCAAATACTTTTTTATAATTTACACTTTTGGTACTTCTTCAGCTGCAATTTTGTAGAAAAAAAAAAAAAAAGCTGATTTTACATCATTAGTTTGCATTTTCCAAGAGATACAAATCGTCAATTTTACTTTCACCAGTTTGCTATTCACTGTGTCAGTGAATTCATTTATAGTACACTGTTCTCTTTTAGGTGGCATAGTTTAAAGATATACTTCAAGGCTTTTGAATTCTTGTTCCAAGATCCATTCCCAAAATTGGGATAGTGAATTTCCAAGTATTAAAAAACTAATAAATGGTTGAGTTACACACTGTTAGCCTTCTGTTGATAGGATATGCATTTTGTTTTGTTTCTTTCTGTAAGTTTTTTTCTTCTGTAAGTTTTTTTCTTTTTGTAAGGCTTTCAAGTTTAACGCTGGTCAGCAGCATACTCCTTATATATACATCATCCTTCATTCTTGAAGGAGAACTGTTTTCAGCATCAGAGTAAGCAGTCGGAAGCAGTGACAAAATCAAACTGCTGTTATGGATGGCACTTCATCTGAGACCAAGAAAAGATAAGGAGGTAGAAGGTTGCTTTATGAGTCTCCTTACGAAAGAAGTGCAGTAACAGACATGGTGTCTCATGCAGTTTTCTAGAATACCGTTGTGATACCATAGCTGCCAAAGAGAGCCCTCTGCTGCCACAAAAAAGTGTAACATGGGTCTCTGCAAGCAGGAATTTGAGTGCACGTGAATGCAAGTGTCAGATGTGTTTGAAGGGAACAGATAGCATCCGTTACACCAGGTGGTGGCTGCACTACAGTTTCGTATTAGGAGAGACTTGTGCCATCTATGAAGCAGAACTGCAGGGCAGTTATACATTGTCTCCTGGAGCTCTCGGTGTGGCTCACCCAGGCAAAGACCATGTATCAGCTGGCTTTACTTCTTCAGAGTAGTGCCTGCAAAAATCCAAACACTGACCTACAAGTCACTGTAAGAAAATCTCTACACATTTTTAGTAATTTTTCTACACATCTAGGCCTACTCATGTTATGCAATGATATACACGTAACTAAGTTTAAGTATGGCTTATATAGACAGTGTCCTTGCTGTGTAATTTACAGCCACCTAGAATTTTCTTCATGCCAAATGAGCAAGTAGCAGCTGCATTACCTTTGCATCTGGGCCCAGAGGAAAGTTCTGTGACTGCCACATCTTTTTATAGTAAGAGGGACACTAACTCTGCAACTTATCAAGGAAGAAAGTGGTCCTATCTATGCGGAGAATATTCTGCATTTCAAATGACTTTGCCATACCAGTGTTATATACACATTCCAGAAGGCATTGCAAATGTAAGAATAAATGGCACCAGGCAGATCTTTCTTGACTGTTTGTTGCATCTCAAAAAAATAAGAAATCAAATAACAGCAACAACAAAGTAGGAGGGGAAATCGGAAGCACCATTTGCCCTTTAAAATACCATCAGGCCCTCAATAATAATATCTGACAAAACTACACTTAGGGAATCACCTTTTTTAAAACGTGTTCTCTGAGGGCCATATGTCTGTGAAGATTCTGACCCAACAGGCATAGTCAAATTCATCAAGTTCCTCATAAGCACACTGCATTCTGCCAAGATATAAAATAAAATTCTAGATTTCCTGATTAACAAAGAATATCATACCCTCTGACCCCATAGAAACAACATTTGGTTTCTTGGTTATGGAATCTCAGCAGGCCTTGATTGTGACAAGAGTAGAAGTTATTTTCTCTCTCTGTTATGTTTCTTTAGCAAACATTTTAAAAATTGCTTAGAGAACCTAAAAGGTCATTTGAAAGCCTTATTTTTATTGTCACTGCCTCCAAAATACATTCCATAACTCAGTTTAATGTGATCTGCAGCAGGCCAAGAGTTTTACAAGCCAAGATATTATGTCTAGTCCAGTCACAGACACGACAGAGTTCAGTGCAGAGGGGAGAGTGAAGATCTAGTTTGAGAAATGTAATTTTGCAATGCCTATAAAACATGGAAGGAAAATATCTCTCCACATTCAATTCCGATGACTGAACGTGTCCATGACCTCTCCCAGTGTAAAGGAGCCTTACCAAATACATTATGAGGAAAAAGAAAAGAGTCCAAGGACATCTGTTTAACAACATGTCACAAAGTTCACTTGCCTCCCTGAGTGGTCCCTGCTCCTGTAGATAGCTCAGCTGCCTTCTGGCTTCCTCACCCACAAGCCTTCATAGTCCACCGGCCAGTGCAGAGAACAGTGAGAAACTATCCTGTGCTACTGCTGATGCTGTATCCATCAGCTGTATTGTCCGATGAGGATAAGTACTACTGTGAGTAATTTGCACATACTGCATATAATTTTCATACAAAGATATCAATACCCTTTATCAGGCCACTTGCATCTCACTGAGTGCAAAGTCCTACAAACTGCAAGTGGATTCATCTGTGTCTGGTTGGCTGATAGCAAGAATTCAGTCATTTGAGTCTGGTCTATGATTCTGTCAGCTGTCATCCTTCAGGTTGCCTGCTGATGGTGTACAGCTTGAATCTTGCAAATAGTCACAGTACTTTGCAGCACTTGGCCCCACATGCTTAGTTTATACAAGTCAGCAGCTGACTGTGTTTATGGGAACCATTCTGTCACTGGCAAGTTTCTTCACCTCTTTGCTCTTTATTAACCATTTTCTTGACAGTCTCATTATGACTGCCAAACGCTTGCATTGTTTGGAGCTGTTTCCTCAGAACTACTGCCCTTAAAAGCTTAGGTCACTGAGATGTCTTAAATCCAAGATATCTCTCTCTGTATCATAAGAGAGACAGGGTAAGTAATAGCAATCAACTGAGAGATGCAAAGAGATTGTTTTGTTTAATTACAGCTACATGTGTCTCAGAAATTCACTGAGTGGTGTCATTCCTATTTGCTTAGCAGTGGCACAAAAGCATAAACCAGGGGTTGGCCTCTGTTGCGTGAGGGTTGGCCTTTGTTGCCCAGGACAGAGCACTGGCCTGTGTCACATGCTGCCTGCCTTACAAGAATTTTCAAGTCATCCAGGGGTTACATGAGAGGCTCTCAGGCAAAGGCATAATTTGTTCGATAGAGCTGCATCTGGAGATTCAGAGAAGTCTTGTTTATTTAAAGAAGAAAGCGTTGTTTCTGTCCTTGTTTGTTTTTCTTGAATTTGGTTTCTGCTGTTGAATTTTAGCTCCTGATTATGGCTTTTTAAAGAAAGCTCATGAAAGTTTTTTCAAAGAGACCTATATGATATTGTAAATCCATTTGGCTTTTTCTAGTAGGCTAATAGTTTTGTAACTTGGGCTTGGCTGGTATCTGAAAAGCTCTTCTTTAAATCAATATATGCTGGTCTCTGTTAACACCACTGCAACGTTGATGGCTAAGCTAGCCGTGGTACCTTCTTTGCTCACATACTATAAAGAGTACAGAAAGAAAATGAGCTTAGCAGGTTGCTAAGCCAGATGAGCAGCTCAGGGTAATCTTTACTTTTAATGAGAGAAAAAAATGTTGGCTTCAGCTTTCTTGAGTTTGTTCTTTTGCTACTGGTGTATTTCATTTAATACAGAAATACTCATTGTAGGGTTCACTGAGGCCACAGAGTCCTAAAGTCTTGCACTTAAATCTGGAATTGAACATTTGTTGTTGGATATTCAAATATTGGATCTGAGAAACATAAAACAGTGCCAATAATGAGGACTGACCCAAAACTCCATGCTGGGTATTCTGAATCTTGGAGACCAGAGAATTTTGGAAGTGTTTTACTCTTCTGATAGCACGTGTTTAGTTTTAATTCACCTTGGCTTTATGAGTCACATTTAGCCCCGTGCTGCTTTAACCTAAACATTGTTAAACTTGGAATATATTGCTTATCGCTATTGTAGGAAAAAGTGGCTGTCAAGAAGGGCTGCCATGCAGACCTCAGGTGATTTTTAGTCATTTCTCAAACACTGCAGGAGATAGGATTTAATCTTGAAGAGAAACTTTCAAGCAACAGTTTGGTAATGGTGGAATAATTATACATTTGGTACTCACAGCTCACTAAATTAAACTCAGTAACTGATGGAAAAGGTTTGACTATTGCACATACGTCATATTTGTCCAACCTGCATGGTGTCAGATGTTCAGATATGCCATCTCTTGCCCTTCTGTTATCTCCTTGTTTTCAATACTGATCCATTCACTCCTCTCACTCCCACCAGACCCTTGAATGTAACCACCCAGTTTCAGTTACATAGAGTTAGTATATTTGGAAGTTAGATGTCTTAACTACACTCGATGATAACAATGCAAGAAGTTCTTGACTGCCACTTGTAATTTTTTTCTCTAGCTTTTCCTCTAGACTTAATTATTTTGAAACTCTTAATATATTTTGTTCAACACAGTCATTGTTTATGCTTTGCTTGCAGCTTAAACTTTTAATTGTGCATTTTCTACTTAAAGAATAGCAAAGTTTGGAGTGAACACCTTGTTTGCATCTTGAGCTAAGCGTGTTTACTTGAAAATCATGGCAATGGAAAACACTGTGCAGTCACATAGTCACTTATTTCTGAGTAAAGAATGCAGATGCGAATGTTAAAAGTTTTATGTTATGGCTACCGTTGAGAACACTTCATAGGAAAGTAAGAAATGAAAATTTGGCCAAGATTTATCATTCAAATTTATATAAAAGTATGTACACTACTAATGACAAAGATGATGCAGATGGGGGCTTCAATGAGGGGACATGACAGAAGAAAAGGGAGTGTGTATGAGCACATTATTTGTAATGATTTGAATTGGCTATAAAATTATTACATTTTAAATCTTTTAACTTTGGGGAGTTTATTTATATACTTTGGAACGGTCACGTAGGACTTAATAGCAATAAATTCAATTGAGTCCTATAAAGCTCTTTTAAAAATTCTGTATGAGATAATGGGGCACACAATACTTTCTGTGGACTGAGAATCCACTTGTAAAATTTTAGAGAAGAAAGAGATCTTAAAATGCTGTGATATTTATCCTGAGAAGTTTCTGTTGACTAAATGACAATGACAAATGGCTTTTCCTCGGCTTTTTGGAGTTGCGTAGCAGCTCTTGATTTGATTCAGTATGCATGTTAAGTGTTTCTCAGCTGAAATTCTCCTGTAATTATCACTTTTAATTGTTTGCATTTTCTTTTTTCTTTGTTTTTTTTTTTTATTTTCCCTCCTTTTGGAACTTATGGCCATCCAGTGAGAAGGACACTAAAGAGTGGACTGACACCAGAAGAAGCCAAAGCATTGGGCCTCATCAGCACCTCTGAGATGCAGGTTTGATATCCCAGAGGTGGCAACAGGAAGAGCCGTCATCTGAAACACGTGGGCTGAGAACCCTTCGGTGTGGCATTGTCGTGCCAGCCTCGTCTGCTGCTCCCAACATCCCGTCTTCTGTTAGTTCAATTTTAATAAGCAACAAAAAGTGGGAACCCACAGCCAGGGCAGGAGAAGAGTGTGCCACGGCTCAGCACAACATCCTGACAGTAGCTTGGGAAGCACATGAGTGCTTGTAGGTGAAAGCATGTGGCTGCTTCTCTCATGGTGTGTTGATGTGGGTAGGAGGGGGCTTTCTCTGAGTTATCTGTCACTATGTGAGCTGTGTTTGCGTTGGCTTTCCTTGTGCCCCATTTTAGACATTGTAAATGTATGGCATTTTGTCAATGCAATGAACAGTCCTTAAAGAAGCAAAATAACTCCTGTTACAGCAACCCCAATTTTCCTGAAGCTGATTCATTAAGCAAAGATGCACAGGCCGTGCAACCCTGTGGTTTGTTTTGTTTTATTTTGCCACCAAAGAATGTAAAAATGTATGTGTACCTTTGTATATGTACAGAATGAATGTGTGGATATGTGTGCGTGTATCTATACACAGTCATGATGTGAAGTCATGCTCCTGCTGAAGCTAGCTGGACCATGACTGTCACTCTGGGGCCTTACCCTTCCACCAGGACAGGAGGAAAAGAATGTCTTTTTATAGAAACTCAATGTTATTCAATGGGATTCATCCTGTGGGGTAGGAAATGGCCTGCAATACAAGCAGAGAGTGTAGGATCCTGAATTTATGTGTATTATTACACGCTCATACTGTACATAGCACTGTGGACACAGAGGAGAGGTCACAGAATACTTCCCTCTTGATGAGCTTTGGCTATGCTGTCCATTTGTACAGTTTCAAAGAAATCTGCGCCTACAATTTACACACTCAGTAAATGCATTCTGATATTAACATCAGGAAGTTTCGTTTACTTGCCTGTGCCCTTCATGCTGCTTTTCTCTGCTGCAAAATAATGTGGTGGTGATTTTATTTCAAAGTAATTGATCTGAACATGAAATGACCCTGCTAAAAGCCTGCTGTGGTTTTGCTGTTCTTTACTCTTTTTTTTTGTTGTGATTATCCTTGATGCAAGTGGAGAGGGTACCACAGTGAACACTCCAGTATGCTTGCCCTTATCTCACTGTTTGATAACGGAGTTTTTTTAACTGCCCTCAGCATGTGTATTTGGAGAACTTTTAGCCAGCTCATCTGCCTTTAAGTGGAGGACAAACACATCAGTGAAAATGAATTGAACACAGTCACCCTAGCCAGTGCTGAAGCATTTTGAAGAGACATGCAGTTAACAGTAACATAAAAGGGAACTTTTTAAGCCAAAGTCTGTAAATGACCGTCCTCAAGGATGCACAAGATTATCTCTTTCCATTGCCTTAGACTCTAAGATGAAGGGAATGTGTGCCTAGCAGTAGCGGTTGAGGCTTCCTTCAAACCACACGGCTGGGGAACGGCAGTTTCATCATGGTAGCAGGAAATAATTCTGACTGCAAAACGCACTAGAGAAGTAGGGTTAATTAGTCTATGCTGGGCTCATACTGTCATAGCTATGTTGTTTCTGGCACTCAAGTTAGGTCAAGTACATCTGCAAGTTACTCTGCTCTCATTAAGGACAGGATAATCCCAGAAGATTGCACAGGTTAGTGGTACCAAACAGAATAAACCTCTGAAACCTTGATCATCCATTGTGTTGCATTGAATGGAGCATCCAGTTGATGAGAAAATCAGGTAGCTGACAGCTCTACAACAAGATCTGTGGTGGAGCATCCTATCTGTGCTGTCTCCATTCTCAGTAGTAACATTTCAGTTTTTATTTGTTGTTGCCTTGAATCTTCACATGTCAAAGTCTGTAAAGAATCAGTTGTGAGGAAAAGTTCCTAAGGATGGCGTTGAGTTGGATGTGGTTTTCCCCTCTGTTAAAAAGTCAATTTTATATGCAGGCAGAAGGCAGCAGTTTTGTAATTAATGAAATGTGTTGTGTGTTGGAAAGCTATGAAAAGGAAAGTCAGGAAACAGAAAGAAGTGGCATGTAATTATCTCACTGTAAAATAAGCAAGACCTACTAGCATCTGGAGTTTAAAGCGGATCTTTATGTGCTGCTTAATACTATGAACTTTTTAAATTTCTCTTAAGGATGTTTTTAACAAAGAAATGAAGGTAATGGGGGTTTGTGGAGGTCTTTGAGGTCTGAAATGAGGAAGACACCCTGAATGTAGTAGTTATGTTGAGCTGTTATACCTGTTTAGTGATAAAAGAAGCCCAAATGCAACAAAATGTATTTAATATTGATAGAGGTTCTGTATATGATTGGAGAGAATCACACATCTTTAAAAGTCAGTATTTTAACTAAAATTTGCTCAATGTGCAAAATGGTTAGCTGTTTGTGACCACTTGCTAACAGGAAATAAATGTGTTTCATTTAGATATAGGTCAGTATCTGTGCCTGAAAGAATAATGTTGCTCATGAGTTATAAATAGTTGGACTTTGGTATTTTCCAGGAATTTTGAAAAAAAAAAAAGTGCAAAATTTCATATACTGCTTAGAAAAGAGAAATTTAAATATGGTGAACAGGGTTAGAATACAGTCAGAAAAAATACCCATTTCTTTCAGATTCTTTGGATGCAAGTGTGTACATGTGAAGCATACTATTCCTTGTCCATGCTTCCATTATGTTTGGCTTTCTGTGTTTTTGCCTAAGCTTCTGCTCTCTACCTGTAAAACTGATACCGATTTTTCTGAAGGATAACTTGGTCTTGTTTTTGCAATGGTATGCAGTAAGATTAATCCACAATTGTCAATGTTTACTGCAACGAGGTGATCAAAAGCAGGAACAATGTAGTAACTACCGAAAAGTTTTCCATTTCAGTTCATCATAAAAATGGCCGGGAACCCTATGTGCTAATGCTGAAGGTGGCATTATTTCCTCCTGAGTCTGCAAGCATGTCTTGATTCTGGGAATAACATTTGTTCCCCATCATCTAACCAGTGGGTTCCAGAGGAAATGGAGGAATTGGCTTTGTTGGTGTGCCTCTTTCTGTCTGATCATCTTGTAGCCTTCAGGATTTCAGTTACTGCCTGTCCCTTCACCATCCAGAGGGATCACCGTAAGGATACAGCGGTTGTTTTGAAATGTGTGTGAGATGAGGATTGGTTTTGTGACATATGCAAAGGTCTTAGAAACACAATGTAGCTGTTTCTCACTTAGAGATCCCTTAAGGCTAGTTTAGAACACTTGCAGCCATGGTAACTCACCTTTGGTACAGAACAATCAGTTGCAAATTTAGTGCCCAGAGTTTTGAGTCTCCTCCAAGTTCTCAGGGTCACCCCTGGTGTTCATTTCAGCACCCATCTGCTGTCAGTAACTTGTCTGTCTGTTTGCCAGCCTAGTACCTTCCTGATTTGGATGCTGAGGTAAACTTTAGCATCTGAAATGGGCATCAGAGGGAAGCTAATTTCCTCATCTCCCTTGGTGTTTAAAAGCAGACTGCGCACTTTGTAGGTACTCTGTACTTTGTAGGACCTCTCTCCCAGCCAAGGGATAACTTTCAGTAGCAGGGATGGGGCTGTCATGAAGAAACTCACCCAGGGAATGCCATTTTCCGCAACTGGGAAATAAAGATCCCTCACAATTAAAGGCATCACTCCTCACCTTTCGGTGAGTCCAGGCATCCGCCTCATGGATTGCAGATGTTTCATAGCCCATTGGCTGCCACGTGTGACCCTTCTGCTTGATAAAGCCCTATCCATAATCCAAAACCAATAACAAAATGGTTTTTAATGAAGGTCTTTCTTGCCCTGGTAAATACTGGAAATGGTGTCAAAAGCAGTTTTTGAAATATGTTTCCTTTCCTCTTTTGATCTCCTTTCACTGCAAATCTCTAATTGACTCTGTCAGCAAAATAAGGCATCAGATTTGTAGGCAGACAAGCCTTTCCTTTTCGCTTAATAGGAAGTCACATGTGAGTATCTAGATAGGCTCTCATGTCCCAGTATAACAGAAATTTGGAGTCAGATTGTGGCTGTCAGTGGGGCCAGTTGCGAGGTGCTCCCTTCCTTCCACTTCAGCTGCAGTATTCCTTCTGTCCCCTCTACACCGCTGTCCCTGGTGGCGCAACAAAAACATCTCCATCTGAAAATGCTCTCAAAATGCTGCATGGTTGTTGTTTTCACAGCACTTTGACTTCACTCGGATGCAATGGGGACAAGGAGGCAGCCCAGCAACTTCACACCCGTTGTCCACGCAGGCAGTGGACACATTGCCTGCCTGTAGCTCATGGATGAGCAGAGGGCATGGTGTCCCCGAGCTCTCATCCTCTCTTCGTTTCTCTCCTGCACGCTCAGTGCACTCACACTGCTCCTCTCATCGCCTTTGGGGCAAGTGTTGCGTGTGGCTGTAGACAGAGAGCGTAACCCCGTGCAGCATTCAGATGGCCCTGGGTTTCCAGCATCTGGACTCCGGAAACACTGTCTAGGCCATAAGGGCTGTGACTGTTGATGTTTTTTTGCAGGGAAAACTGCCAGGTACTTACAGGCTCCGAAAGAAAATAAACTGTAGCGTTTTCATAAGGGAAAAATGTTTGCTTATGGAAAACTATTGAATCTGATTTGCAAACGCTTGAACAATGCGTGAGGCTGGGGCAGCAGCTGGCGGAACTGGCATCACAGATGCAATACCAGGAGGTTTTTGGCGAGCAGCTTAGTAGTTCGATAGCAAGTCCATCAAAAGGAGTTTCTGAGATGTTGTATAGTTTTATGTTTACGCAAAAAAAAAATATTTCTAATTAGTCCATTTCACATTGAGTGGCAGATAGAGATATATTTTGTTTAATCACTAACACAGAGGCTTCTGTGAAAGAAAAGGTTTATTTGTAGCATTGGGTGCATTTCACCTTTTTAAAGACTGTCTTTGCGCGTATAGTGTCCTTTCTGTGAGCTGGGAATTGTAAAAAAAATGTAAAGTAGAAAAGGACGTGTTTCTTAGACGAAGGAGAAATACTGTAAAATTGTGTAAATGTCACTACTCATGTTTTCGTGTTGTGTGTAGCATAGTGTAAAATAGGCTTTCCAGCAGTGTTATTCTGTGAATTGTAATTTAAAAAACAAGCCATGCATGGTCAGAGATATTATCTACAGGTCCTTCTGATTGGTTGGGGTTTTGTTTTTGTTTGTTGTTTTCTCATTTTAGGTAAATTTGTTTTATGTTAAATTTAATTGTCCATGAAACTGCATTTTTGATTCTCGGTTTTATTTCGTAAATAACTTGAATTACTCTTTAATATTTTACTACACATGAAGCTCACCTACAGTTTGTATTCATTGTTCAGAAGCTTTGTCACGCTTAGTGTAAACCAGGAGGATTTTCTTTTTAACGCACCCCTTGTCTGCCTCTTCTCCCCACACTCTCTTCTCTTTACTGTCTGGAAAGATGCAATCACACTTTTTTTTTTTTTCTGTGCCATGCAGGGTCAATTTGGAAAACTGACCACAGACCTGTGTCCAAAATTTCTTGATATAAGTAGTTAAAGAGCTCACCTCTACAGCATTATGTAAACACATCATGCAATAAAGCTTTATAAAGCACTGGCTGTACTGGTTCTGTTTTTGTTGGTGGAGCCAATGGTGGGAGCTTTGGTGAGAGATGGGTGGGAAGGGAGCTCGTGGGTTGGTTTCTTCATATCCTCTAAGTACCTGCAAAGCCAACACAAAGACTGCAAAACAGCTATTATTAAATCACCTGGGTGGTCTGAGCATGAAGAATGGATCCTTTAGCCCTTCTTTCACAGTTTGAATCCAATTCCTAATCGGGAGCAAAGAAAATGAAAACGTGTCTCTGGTTCTCAAGGGTTTCTGTAATCTAGCCCTACAAATCTTTGCTAAACATAGGGAGTTCCTGCGCGCTGCCATTGGCTCTGGGCTGGTTCCCGTCTTAAAAATATGTGCACAGAGCACTTTTTGTGGAGTAGGCAGGAGATTTACAGAAGCAAATATAAATAAAATGAATGACCACCTCTGTGTGGAGGAGCATTTCAGATTCCGTCTGCACCAGAACGTGAAATACTTGCCGTGGCTGCCAGTGCTTCATATCTGTAAAGGTGGCCAGTAGGACAAGGTGTGCCTGTTACCTTGGCTGACATACGCTGCATGCATCACCAGGGTATGTAATTTTCTGGTGCCACCTCAGAGTGTGCCTGGACAGGCAATGTGCTTGCAGGTTTCTCCATTTGCCAAGGTCCAAATCTTTCTTGCAATTTCCCAACTTCAGAGCGACCAAGTTGGTGATCAAAAAATCTCTGCCCCTACTGAGAAGATGGGCAGTGATTCGGGCATCGTCCCTGCCTGCAGGTTCCATGGCTATGGGGAGATGATGGGTGTCAAACCAGCACATAAAAATGCAAAGTGCTTCATTTTCCACTGCTAGTCCCACAGTGTGCTGTTCACAATCAATTACTCTCCGGCATTGTGGGTGTAATCAGGTCAAGATATATTACTCCGAGACAGATACATGTGTTTATAGTAGCAACCTGGAAGATACAGTGGGTTAACTGAGAGCCTGAGAGAACTTTCACGTGTGGTTTCTGAGGAAGTCGATATAAAATGGTTTCCCTGGGGAAAACCACCACCTTCCTTCTTTTTAATTAGTTTTTCAAGTTGTTTCGGATACACAGGGTGCCTTTTGGAATATGGCTGCATCCCTGACAGAGCTGCTTAGCATTCCAGATGCACTGGTGTAAAGTCTAGAGGATGAAAGGCTACTAGCCAGAAATGTGGTAATGCTTTTTAAAATAAATATATAAAACTAGTTTATTGGCCAGACACTTTTCTATCACAGTGTATCCATTAGCAGTCCTGAATTCCAGATGTGCAATGACAATGCATACATGTATTTTTCAGACCCGGTGCCCGGTCAGAACTCATATGTTGATGCATAGGAGCCTCTGGACAGCAGTCAGGGAACAAATAAGTACACAGCTTATCCAGTGCACAGCAGCATGCCTTGCTTTATAGACCCTTCGTAACAGTTTGACTCTGAGAACACACAAAATCTTTTCCTTTTTTTTCCTATCATAATTTCTCCAAGATTTCTGATAGGAATGCAGTTTGGAAAAGGGAGAGTGTTGTGCTTGAATCTTCACCTCTTGCAAGTTTCTTCACAGGAAATGAAGAATGACAGCTGCATTCCATTAGTCAGCTATCTGATGAGACAGACCTCTGCTGGGAAATCCTGGACAGAACACAGGCTGCATGAGGTGCCATGCCAGCCAAGGCCTGTGCTCCTCACCAATAAGTTTTGAGAGATCACGTCCATCAGTGGAGGTGTTGTACTGAGCAGTGCTTCTCTTTTCCCGGGATTCAGGGCGCACCTCTCTTCCTGCTATTCCACCAACCTCTCACTTTGCTGCTTGGGCTGAGTCAAGAGCTTTTCATTTATTTATCTAGGTCTATCTGGAAAACACCATGGAGCATTTCCATTTCTAGATGATAAATACCAGCACTGTGAAGGGCAAGAACTTTTCAGGACCACTAAGCACATCCTATGATGTTATGTCTCAGTATCACCAGCTCTGGAGACCTCATGGCAGCCTTCCAGTACTTGAGGGGAGCTTATAAACAGGAGAAAGACCGACTTCTTACGTGGTCGGATAGTGATAGGACAGGGGGAATGGCTTTAAAAGAAGGGAGATTTAAGTTAGATGATATGCAGAAATTCTTTACTCAGAGAGCAGTGAGGCACTGGCACAGGTTGTCTGGAAAAGCTGTGGATACCCCATCCCTGAAGGTATTCAAGGCCAGTTTAGATGGGGCCCTGGGCAGCCTGAGCTGGTAGGTGGCAGCCCCACCCATAGCAGGGGGGTTGAACTGGGTGGGCTATAAGGTCCCTTCAAACCCAAGTCATTCTATGATCTGTAACAATGATCAAAAATCCTTTAAGTGTATGTTAAAATCCAATAAGTACGTTTATAGCCCTCCACTGGTGTGTGTTCAGATCCCTCTGCCTAGACAACAGAAAAAATGACCAGGCACAAGTTCTATATATTTTCCTCCATTTGACCCATACTTAAGGTAATGCAAGAGCAACCTGGTCTAGAGGGAGGCATCCCTGTCTGTAGCAGGGGGGTTGGAACTAGATGATCTTAAAGGTCCCTTCCAACCCAAGCCATTTTATGATTCTGTGATTCTAAGAGCAGCAGTTTCAAAGAAGTTAAATCCAGTGGCAGTTGAAACTGGACAGACAAAGGTGAGGTGAAAGCCATTTCACAGCCTCCAGTAAGCAGCATGCAGGGCCTGACTCAAGGCCACGTTCCCAAGCCTGCCTTGAAGAGCTCCATATCTGCTCACCAGCAGTGCACCAGAGTCATCTGCCTGGTACAGGGTGCTCAGAGGCATGAAGAGCCGGGCGGCGTGGGTCTGTGCCTAACAGGTGGGAAAGGATCTGGAGTTCATCCATCACCACAAAGGCACAGGAATTTGTCTGGCATGTGCTGTGACTACACGTTGGGTATAAATGTTTGCAATAAAACCCTTGCAGTAACCTGTGAAAACACATTTCATGCAGGTATCCAAAAGCTACAGCAGGGTGAAAATTCTCTTTTTAATAAAGTAATGAAATACTCAGACTCACGAACGAGAGCTCAGAAAATGAATCCTCCTTCCATCCTTGTCCAAACTTCCTATAAATATGCACTGGGAGGCTTAAATAATCTTGGCGAGATACAGCAAAGGAAAATTATTGTTAAAAAGAGGCCCTGGATATCGTTTCAACAAACTTTTTCCCCATGTAAACTTATGGAAAATTATTGACCTCATACCAGAGTCAAGAAAGAAAGAAACCTCTTCTTGCAGAATGCTAAGATACCTATCAATATTTGACTAGGAACTAGACTACCTTCATATAGGCTTGTCTGGAACACCTCAAAAGTATGCAGTATTATTATAGGGAACAATAGCTGAGCAGGTTAATAAATAAAAATCTAAATGATAAAAATGTCCACAGTTATGACCTGTATAAAGCTAGCTGGGAGTGTAATGATAAAGAAGGTATATTGAATGTCAGGCAGTAGTGACCAAAGCCAAATGAAAATTTGATGCCATTGGCTCTGTGAACAATGGAAAGAGCCTGATTGACTTCAGTGATGTTGAATCAAGGCCCCAAAGATAAGTATTAGAACATAAAACTTGATGGAAAAATTGAATTGTTTCGCTGACAGGAAGGCCCTAAATCTTTTTAACCTCACCAGTTTCTTTGGGGAATTCCCCTTCAAAAATGGACAGCATACCATATAGCCTGAAAAATAACGACAAATCCTTGTTTTCAGAAAAATTGTTGCAAATGTATTCAGATTACAAGCATGGAGGATGAAATACAGTTAGCATCCAAAAGTATATAATCTGGAAATTCTACATATTCTTAGAAACAAAAAAGTTGTAATGTCTGCATAGAGAATAACGTGAAGCAGTCAATTGCAATCTTTGGTTTTTGACAACATTTTAATGGGAACACCAGTACTGTGACAAAATTCTTTGCCACATCTTTACAGACAAACAATGGTTAAGCGGTAGATGGTTTACTAGAAGCTAGTAAGAGGCCAGTCTGAAGAACTACTGATACAAGTTTCCTGCCAT
This sequence comes from Numida meleagris, assembly GCF_002078875.1. Taxonomy (NCBI): domain Eukaryota; kingdom Metazoa; phylum Chordata; class Aves; order Galliformes; family Numididae; genus Numida; species Numida meleagris. The sequence goes on from NC_034410.1 coordinate 81,811,592, forward strand.
GCAATTTTGCGTAATGTACTAGTTCCTTCACAGAATCATATAATGGCTTGGGTTGTGAGGGACCTTAAAGATCATCCTGTCCCAATACCTTCTTCCTTTCTACCTTTCTTAAAAATGGGAATGATCTTTCCCTTTTTCTAGTCACTGGGGACTTCACCTGACAGTCATGACTTCTTGAATATGAGGGAGAGTGGCTTGGCAACCACATCAGCCAGTTCCTTCAGGACCTTGGGATACATGCCATTGAGCCCCATAGACTTGCACATGTTCAGTTTCATGAGGCAACTTCAGTCTTGCTCTTCTCTTGCAGTGGCAGGGACTTCTCTCCCCAATCCCCATGCAGAGGTTCAGAGATGTAAGAAAAGTAGGATGCCTGACTGCCATTGAAGACTGAGGCAAAGAACTTATTGAGTACCTCAGCCTTCTCCATATCTGTTGCTGCCAATTCCCCTCATTTATCAGTGGGAGCATGCTCCCTTTGACTCTTCTGACCAATGTACCTGTAGAATCCCTTCTTGTTATTTTCCTGTTGTTTTTCAAATCCCTCGTGAAGTGCAGTTCCACCTGCGCCTTAGCTTTCCTGATTCCATCTCTGCATGTCTGGATGACATCTCTGTATTCTGCCCAGGCCACACGTCCCTACTTCCTCTGCCTGTGCTTTTCCTTCTTTTCCCTGTTTGACCAGCTGGTCCTTGTTCAGCCATGCTGCTTTCCTGCCTCATCTGCCTGATTTCTTACACTGGGGGACAGAGAGTTCTTGCGCTCTTAGAACAGGATTCTTAAAGTGCTGCCAGCTCTGTACCATTCATTTGAACCTAAGGACAGGTTCTCAGGGGATATCATCCAACAATTCCTTAAACAGCCTGAAGTTCACTCTCCTGAAGTTCAGGGTCCTGACTTTGCACTTTGCCATGCCCATATTCCTTGAGTCCACAAACTCAACAAGAACATGGTTGCTACAGCCCAAAGTGCTTCCAATCTTAACCTCTTTAGTAGGCTCATCTGCACTGGTGAGCACCACGTCCAGTAACGCTTCTCCTCTGATCAGTTTGTCTAATAATTGGATCAAGAAGTTATTCTCAATGCACTCCAGGAGGTTCCTGGATCGCTTGCAGCTCACTGTGTTGCTTTCCCAGCAGTCACCTGGGTGGCTGAAATCTTCCATGAGGGTGAGAGCCTGTGAGTGGGATACTTCTTGTAGTTGAAGTAAGAAGGTCACATCCAAACCTATAATTGCCATGCAATATTAAATTACACCACCTGTAGGTATTTTTTTCTATAGTGGAAATGGGCTGATTGGCACACAAAATGTGTCTTAATTGCTTATTATTCAATATGTTATACCTCTTTCTAAATGTAATGAGGGCATTCTTGAACTTGTAGTTACTTGGTATTAGGTAATCTGATGGTGGGATGTATGTTAATGTAGGTAAAATCTAATAATAATTCAGTTTCCTCTCAGCAATATTACATATATTGTTCATAGGGAATGCATTTGTTTATGTGTTTGTGCTTCAGGCACATTGCAAGTGGAGTTTTGAATACGCCACTGGATTCTGTTGTCAAGTGTTATTTTGCCTTCTGAGTTTATTTTTGCAAGGGGAAAGGCAACGATGGCTATGTAAGTTATTTAACTTGTGCAAAGCATTTATTGGTAAAGATTATGGATAGTATCTGAACAGCAACACCTATTGCTCTGGCTGTCTTTCAGACTGTGAGCTCTGCAACCAGTGATGAGGTGGAAGACTGAGAACACCAGGATACAGATCCTAAGAAGGAAGTTGCTGTTTCTTGTACGTTCTTAGACCCCACTTCTACAAACACAGCTTTTTACATGTTTAGGCATTATAAACTCACAAAGTAAAATATAAGGGGAAAGCTGAGGCAAGTGTGAAAAGTCAGACTCTGTCACAGAGGAGAAGGAAGGAACTAATTTGGGTAACACAGGGAAAAAAAAATGCTGTTTAAGGGAAAGCAGTATCCCAAATCAGCAGCACAGGGTAAGAATAAGGGAGAAAAAGCACCTTCCCACCCCCCCCCCAAAAAAAAAAAAAAAAAAAAAAAAAAAAAAAGATATTTGGAGGTAATCACAGTTAGGTGTGCAAAAGGTCTTTTTAACAGCTGCACTTCAAATGACTCAATGAAGTCCAGGTGCAATAGTAAGGTAGAAGGCTTGAAGGAGTGAATGTGCAGGGTAGAAAGGATAACTTTTAGGGAACTTGTGTAGGAGAAAACTATAAAGGGATGGATTATGAGCTATGTGACAATAAGAAAAGAAGGGTAGCATACACGATGGAAGAGGATAAGAAGGGAGACATCAAGTATTTCTGGAGCATTATTTCATGGCTCTTCTCTGCTTTGCTGCCTTCAGGTAATCACAAATGTCTGTGGCAGCGGGGGATCACCTTCAGCTGGGCTGTGATGAAGTCCCAACTAGCAGCAAACCTGTGGTTCAGCTGCTCTTGTGCCATTGTTCTGAGCTGAAGGAGCCTGTATTCCTTGGCCTCTGGGACCAGCTCGTAGAACTCCTGCTAGGGGGAGGACTGTCAGGTTTGGGGTGTTTGCAGAAAGTCTTCTCTACTCAAGGGGTGTTGAATGTTATGGAGATGGCTGTGCTGTGTTTTATGTTGTGCAAGACCTTGGTAAGAAGTATTTCTGTTATCAGCTGGGAAGTTTGCAAATCTGTGCCTCTGATAAGGAGTGTATCTCCACTAAGCAAGTAGAAATTGGAGTAGAACTTTGTTGGTCATCCCAAATTCTCGAAGAAGTGTAGTGTTGGTCACTTCCTTCATAGTCCCGTGTCTCACAAAAATCACTTTGGTTAAACTTGAGATTGTTTTCTGTTTTTTTTCAGTCACTCCTTATGCACTCCAATGAAGTTATTCTCCCTTACTAATCTGTTTGTATCAGCAGGTCCAGGCTAAGTTTAATGCCACTCACCTCCAACTGCCAAAATTGATCAGAGGAAATAATAGGAAGATGAGGGTGAAATAGTGCTGTGGTCTTACAGTCAGACGGTTAGCTTAACTTTCTCTTTGGCAGTGAAAGGGGTGTAATTTTGGAGGGAAATCTGGCTTGCTGCAGTGCAGAAAATGTATGTGTTTTCTGCACTTAAATATAACAATTTACAAGAAACTCTGAAGAGTTTTACAGAGGATGTATTGTTCCTGACAACACTGCCATCCTTATGTGTGTGTTCTGGGCCACCTTTCTTGCAAAATCAGAACACAAAGAGAAAAAAAATGTTCTTTAGAGAAACAACTAATTCCAAGTAGTTAATGGCTGGCTTATCTGAAGATGAGTTTTTAAAATCCTTCTTACAAATTTTCTCTTTGACCATGGTAAAGGTTCTAGTTATTGTCTGTCCTATGTTTCCATTAATTTTTTGGTAGTGGATGCCAGGAAATCATTGATTGTGGTTGATATATTTCCTTTTGTGGTCCGTGATGTGCGAGTGCTGACCCAGTAGTGAGCATGGGGTCATTAGTACTGGACTCAAATGAGACACAACTCCCTAACACGTACCACTCTCTGGGTTCCACAAATGAGTAGCTGTATACAGGCATATTGGGCTGAAATATCAATTTTCTAATGTCAACTTATTGTCCAGTACAGAGATTACAGCTAGCTAGTGAGTAAGATGAAGAAGCTGTTGTGCTTTTCTATTTCACACTGAAAATTTTCAGATGAGGCTCTATGGTTACTAACACAGATGAATGAAAAGGGGAACTTGATGGTAAAATAATCTTTTGCCTTTAGAAAACTCAGAATATAAAAAAGCAGAAAATAATTTTGAGGACAGTTCGTTATGGCATCACGTTTCAGAACCTGAAGTAACCGGGACTGATTTGGTGCTTTTTCAGGAGAAAACTAAAATGAGCATTGTTTACTAAAGTCCTGGGAAAAAAGAAACAAACCTTTTTTTAAAAAAATCCATTTCTGTTTTCAAATATATTTGACGTTTAAAACATACATTTGTTTTAAAATTCTGATTAATACAGAAGAAAATTTTGAGGAACAGGAAAAAAATCAAATTTGAGATTTTTGTTTTCAAATCATTTGGAATTTTTTATTTTCTTTTTCTTTATTGAAACCCTGAAGCATGTCTGGGACAGAAAATTCATTTTGTGTCAGATTACAGAGGTAACAGACCTGGAAAGCCAGGCCAATCTTGAGGTAAGAACATACTAGGAATATCAGGAAAAATTTATTCTCCTAAAGAGTGGTCAGGCTCTAGAATGGGCTGCCCAGGGAGGTGGTTGAGTCACGGTCACTGGAGGTTTTCGAGAAAAGGGTAGATGTGGTACTAAGGGACATGGTTTAGTGGGGTTATATTGGTAGTAGGTGGATGGCTGAACTGGATGTTCCTGAAGGTCTTTTCCAACCCTGGTGATTCTATGATTCTGCAATTCTATAAAATGTGAATTTCTCATGTTTACTGTATTATTTTTTAATAGTTACTTATATACATTATGCTTATTGACATATCTTCACCGGGAATTTATGACCCAGAAAAACTGAACTTGGAAGAAAAAGAAGTGAAATGTAAAAGTCTATGTTTCTATAGACTACAGCTGTTGAAACCCAGCAGCTAAATTAAGTGAGCCAAACACTGTCATAAATGATCTCTTCATTTAGACTGCTACGATATGGAAAATTATAGGTAACGGTAGAACTTCAAAAGGAGTGTAAGATACCGCCACTAATAGCCATGCTCGTGGTAAGAGTTCAAGAAGTCTTTCAGAAAGTGAGTTTAAATCAGATTGTTTTTGACAGGTTTTTGGATAACATAAATGGATGTATAATTTTTGAATAGTTGATGGATTATATTTTGTAGGCAATTATATCTACTCAGCTCTGTTGACTTGGCAGATAAGCAGAAAACAGAATTTCAGTCTCAATTACAACTTCTTTGTTTCGGTATCTTAAGATTTTCTTGAACTTTCATGACCTACACGTTTAGGTTGAAAACTGACCTCACGGCACAAACTGATGAGGAATAAAATGTCTTCCTTCTGCTTTGAATCGCACAGGACTTCATTGCAGTTTAGGTATTGGAGAATTAGATACACTTCAGAGTAGGCTGTATTACCATTACTGATACACAGCTGTTTATGTAACACTTAGTCCCAGTTACTTACCTAGAGCCCAGTGTTGAATCAGACCAAAGGATGCTTGTGCTCAAGATGACTACAGTATAAAATGGTACTTTGCTACATCATTAAGGAAAAGACCTCTGCTTGCTCCTATAAAATGGGAATGCAATCTGCACGAGTGTCAGTACACTCTGTCTGTCCTAAAGGCCTACATTATTCTTAAGAGGATTTTCCACTAAAGATCCTTTTCTGAAATGTTTTGGCATAGCGGATGACTTCTTAAGAAAGACATGATCCTTAAGAACAGCTCTGTCAACATCTCAAATGTTGCAACTTACCAATATAGATCCCTTAATTGAGGTAGGATAATTGCCTTGTGGCATAGGTTTTCAAAGTCTTAAACTTGGCAGAAGAGACATTATCCACAACTCTGGAAAGAACTTTTGGCTGAAGTTTCTGGCTATGATCAACCTCATGAATATATTTATGCCCAGAGGGTAGTTGGAGTTGAAGTAGACCACGGTACTTTAGACTCTTTTTTTTAATATGATGATGATAGTGTTCTCTGTCATCTCTGAAATTTTAAAGTTTGCATATGAGTCTGTGAATATCTCTGCCTTTTTAAATGCGTGTCTTTTAGATTACAAAGGGCTTTTTACCACTGGCCTGTCAATAGTCACAACTGCCATAATTTTATTAGGCACATAAACAAGAGTTTTAGCACTTACTTGTATACCGTTTGCATCTCAATACACTGTGCCTGTGATTGCTTGAGCAAATACCTGATTGCCCAGATGTTTATACAGCAAAGCTGAAATGGAGGAAAAAAAAAATCCAAATCCAACCTGACCCAACAGCGTAAAAAGAAGTGATTTGATGCTGTAGTATGCTGCACTTTTGATTAACCTCTGATTAAAGAGGCTTCTGAAAAGCAGGACAAATCAGATCATCCCCATTTCTTGGAGCACCCAGTAGAAATAAGATGGAGGGCTTAGGCAAGGTTTTATGAAGCTGAGAATCATCCAACTTCCAGTAGTACCACCTCTGTTTGTGCTGTAGATCATGTTTTGGCCAGGAACAAGCAGGTGACTAAATTTTGCTGTGGCTCCAAAAACTTAAGGAAAAAAGGAAAACTTAAGGAAAGCAGAAAATGTTTTTGAAGGAAGGGTATAACTTCTGGATTAAAAAAAAAAAATAAAAGTAAAAGTAGTGTGATAAAGCATTTGCTTTGCACGGTAAGATGGAAACTGAGCCACTGCATTATCTACTGTTGTTACAGAAGAGTACTTAGTTCGCTTTGCCATTAACATGGCAGTCATTGCTGCATTGATATCTTAATCTGTTGGAATACAGCCTATCAGAAAAGAAGTTCTTAATGAGTATTAAGTGCTCTACTATTTCTCTATAGCATCCATTTATATTAAAATGAAATTGAATGTATTTTAAAGAGTTAAACAGCTTCTAGTGCCTAATGCATCTATTTAGTTACTTGAATAATCCAATTTTGTTTTCTCATCAAGTTTGTTTAAATGAACTTATTTCCTAGGAGGGAATAATAGCAAATTAATTATACCACTGTCCTTGAATAACTCCAGCTGGGGCCATACCATATTAATTTTTTCCATTTATTTTGTAAGGGATTACCAGGAGCCTGCAGCATTCCCCTATGTTATCCGCCTCGCCCTCCCTGACTCCAGCACGTTTGCATTCCTGCGAGTATTCGAAGTGTTATTAAAAGTTTGTTCCCTTGGACTAGAGATCCCCCAGCAAAACTGACAGGATTTCTGTGTACAAGATATTCTGACCTGCTGATTTTTTTTTCCTGGTTTCTCTCTTACTGAATACTCCGTAACAGAATATCTTATTCTGCTTCTTCCCCAAAGCAGAAAATATATGTTAGTGACTTGCTTCTGTCTTTCCTCCATGAGAACTCCTGCACTAACAGTTTTACTGCTAATGAGCTAACCTGATTAATGCCTGGTATATACAAATTTCTTATTGACCATAGCTCTGCCAGTCATCCTTTCTGTTTCTTCCATCAGTTTTTCCTCATTTGCCGTGCATCACCTTACAAGATTTCACTTAACCAGTTTAAAAAAAAAAATGGGTTTTTATCCAAGTTTTGCTCTTTTCTCACTGGAAAATTGGGAAACCTGACTATCTAACCAACTGCTCTCACAGATCTCCAAGCTTTCATTGACTGTTTTTTCTCTTTCAAATTTTTCAGACTTAAATACCAAAAATAGTATTACATGGAACTCTTATCCCTGCATATATAATTTGGTTGTGATCATAGCGACTTCACATATTTTTATCTGCCATTAAAATGTTCAGAGTTTAAATCAAACATTGGAAAGTGTTAGAGAATAACAGGAGCAAATAGGGATTCAGTTACAGAGATTACTAAAAAAAAAAACATCATGGTTGTAAATAATGAACACAGCAAGGTTTTAAATTCTTTGAACTTTCCTGCTAGGAGATTTATGGGACAAAATGTAAAATTGTAAAGACGTCAGCAGTCACAGTGTATTTCTTCCAAATATGGTTCCACATACATACCATTTATCATAAACACTATCACTACCTGTTCTTCAGTCCACTCAGTTTGCAAGCTTGCCAGTTAAATTTATGTGTTTTGTGACTTTGCTTTCTTGAGGAGGACATAAATTAGAGACAGAAGTAAAATCTTAAAAGATACATGGAGTATTGGAGTGTCCTCATAACTGCAGAATTAATTTAATGGCAATGGCTTGCTAACAGTAAAAGGCAGGGTTAAAATCTCACATGCAGAAAGCATGTTTCTGTTTCTGCTTACCAGTCTTGTATCAGTTAGAGCTGCACAATGGTGATGGAGCCAACTAAAACTTTACTCTCTTGGCCTGAAAATGCTGTTGCAGAGCTTATCACTGAGCTAGAGCTTTTGCTTCCCCACGAGGAATGAGATAGCATAGTTAGATGCATCCTGGTTCTAACTTGTTGCAGTAGGAGGTTTTTCCATCCAGAAACCCACTACAAAAAATTAATTTTAAGAATGCCAATTAGAAAAAAGCACTTGACATGTGCACAGTTCTAGCAAAGGCCCTGATCTGATTCTTCTGCCTAGGAAACTTGCTCTTGAAGTCCTTATGTTTAAACTCCATACTTCCCTGATTCAACTACTAGGGTCTATCTTCCAATATTTCACATTGAATGCACACTGTTTTTATTGTTTGTTCATAGCAGTACTTCAATAATAGTCCTTGTTAATATTCTTATTTCATTGGCAATCTCTTTATTTGTAAAGAATCTACAAAAGGGATGAGACAAGCCTTTTGGAAGGCTTTTTCTCGTGACATAGAGAATTTGCCATTTTGAGTAGGCTAAGTAAGTATAGCAAAGTCTCTTTCCCCTATAAATTCTTTTCCTAGTGATCTAGGAAACACTTTGGGTGTCCTACTTTTCCAACCATTTAAGAAAACCTTAAGAAAATATTTTAATGTACCCTGAAATGTCCAGAAAATGTGAAATGGTGGCTGGGAATCCTGCCCCAGCTGGTGACCTGCCCTTGCCATGGTCAGTAGTGGCTGCCTCCTCTCTTCCTGACCAGCTCTGTTTTGTGTCCATGGAGTGAGAAAGCCCCGAGACAAGAAATCTGAATGAAGACTCCTCTGGGGAGGGAAGAGGGTGAGTATGGTATGTATTCTGGTTACCTGCTGTCCCTTGACTGTTGCTTGATTTGAAAACCCTTTCATTTCTGAATCTTGCAAATGAACACCTCTGCAGTTTGACATGCTTGAGGGAAAGTGGATCATGAGCAGCTAAGGCAACCTGATCTGAATCTGGATTCAGAACAGGATTTAATAAATTGGCTCATTAAGCTAATTGCTTTAGTATCTTCCATTCAATCTGCCCACTCGCTTAAAATGATCTCAACAGAAAATCAGCACCTCTGACCACCAGGCAGGGAATCCTGACAGTGTCTCACTTACTCTTGACTGCCCCAAACATACTTATTCTGTTGATTATAACCTGCTTTTAAACTGTCTTGATGTCCATTAAGACGTTTATGATTGTTCTTTTCAGCTCGTGGCTCTCAGATGTGGCAACCACCTCCTTCATATGACTTAAGGAACATTTCTCAGGTAGGAGGCTGCTGCTTCTCACTGTGTTGCCACCATAGATTGAAAGCCATCTAACTGCTGTTAAAGACAAAAAACAGCTCTCCAGAAAGCATAAGGCTGGGGAAATATCCAGCACAACAATGAATGTTTCCTATCTTTAAGATCTTCATTGGTTCTTGGATCAATATTATCTTAATTTTACTGAACTTCTGACTAACTCTGATGCTTAGTACATTTAACTATACCTGAGAATGGAGTCTGCCCACAAACATTCTTTATTTATTCACTCTGAATGAAGTTGGTACACCAAGCAGAAGGTTGCTCTCTTTTGCCTTTCTCTCAACTTTTTTCATTATCTTGCAGGCCTGTATTGCAAGAACAACACACAGTGACCTGAACTAGAGACACTTCGGTACAATATAAGCAGCCTCATCCTGTCCTTCTAAAACTTCCTATTGCTCTAACTCTATTCTGAGGGTGTCCTTGACCAAGAATATTTCAGGCCTAGTACATGGACAACACTTGGACCTTTAGCATCTAAAAGCTTTGAGTATTTGAGGAAAAGTCCTTTTATCTTGAAGGCTTAAGAGACTAAATAAACTACTTTAAGCTGTTTAATGGGCAGACGGGGATGTGGTAGGTTACTGAGTTACACAGAACTGTGTATTATTTGGAGGGGGCAGCTTTAAGACAGCAGTGTGTAATATCAGTGCATTCACTAATTGATGTTGAAACTGGATAGGACCAAGATAATCTCCAGGGTATTCTTCCTGATCCTTTTTATTACTTTGTTGTTGAAATTGTTTTCTGATATTATTTATTGTCTCAAATGTCATGTTCCCTTCTCTTGAAGAGAAAAGCTGCCCAGTCTTTCATCTTCTTCTAGTTGCATTTTTTTGTCTCATTACATGTTGCTTTTATGAAGTATTTGATCATACTTTCCAAATTTTTTTAAGCTTTCTTTAATATCTATAAAAGAAATTTTTTAGTTCAGCCAAGAAGTTATGAGCCTAAGGCAAAAACCATTAAATGGACTTCTGTCATTACTACAATGACAGAAATCAGACAAGCTGTTAACGATTGTGGTGGATATTGAGTGGGCCATCATAAATGTACAAACACACTAGTGACTTTGTTATAGGGTAGTCACTTGTATGAGTACATTGATTTAGTCTATAAAGGGGCTATAGGGAAACAATGACTCAAGATAAGCCGTTCCACAGAAATAGGATAATAGAAGACCAACTGGCTCAGAGAGTACTGGCATAGTTTCCTGCTGAGACTGTTGGACTGGTTTTGTCTAGAAGGGCAAAAGCCCAAGAACTGACAAAAACAAAAGGACTCCCTTGTTCCAGAGAGGAGCTGGTTGTTGGAGTGGGAAATCATACTGATTTCAAGACCCACAGGGGCCCATATGTAGAAAAGAGGACTGTCACAAGCAGATGATAAGGTAAACATAAACATAGTGAGAACTAGCTTAATGTTGAACATAAATGCGCATCCCCTTTTTGATGTTTATAAAGGAGCTTGCTGGGTTTCTTTTTATTCTGTCATAGGTAAGGGAGCTTCTTACAAATCTCTAAATTAATGTGACATCTAAGCAGATACTTTGTTTTAATATCTTTTGCTATCCCTTTAGAAAACCTTGTCTGTAATGAAGCCACTGGTGTTACTACCTGCAGTATACCAAGAAAGGGAAGGAGTTTCTGGAACAGTGCTGTGATGTGACTTCCACTTGGTGAGTTCTGGCCACACTAGTTGTGTGATTCACTTCCTCTTCTGTTACTGAAGGTGCTTCCCAGGAAATCTGTAACCTTGCTGTCACAGTTGCTCAGCTATACAACTTAAAATCGCCTACATACATTACTTGTAAACGGAAGTTTCTCAAGTATTAGGGTACCTAACTCCAAAGTTAGGTTAACCATAGCCCAGAAACATGAGGTTGTCCACTGAGCTTGTTTGCATCAGTATTTAGTGACATAAGTTTTCTCCTTGAAAAACGCTATCAGGAGGATGCATTTTTGCCTTCGCAGCCTTGGAAGCACTCACCTCAAATTCCTACCAGAGTCCACCTAAAAGACAATTTCTATTAAAGATTTTGAATTTGCATTATTATACTTACTCCACTTTTTATATGATAATTCCTCTGACAATTTTCTGTAGTTACCACTGAAAACCTGTTCAGGTAACACAAGCAATAAATTAACTTTTGCTGTTAGTTACACGTGGTATAAAGACATTTTGAGTATATGTGCTCCTTGCATTAAAGCTTGACGCCCAATAGCCCCCCTTAATACAGATATGTACTCTTTACAAGTTGTGAGGGAGACTTTATCATGCTCATGGTAATGTCTAAAGAGATTCTAAAGGTACACCCTCCATCTGCACTGCTTTGACAATTTCTGATCAGGCTTAACTGGAGTTGCTGCTTTTGCTCATTTCTGGGAGAAAAGACAGTCACTCGTCCCTAACCGACACCATGCACCTGTTCATAGACTTGTCTCAATTTTGTCATCTGCAGAATTTCTCCTGCAATGCAATATACCCATTCCATTAGTAACAATGCAGAAGAATAAAATAACTCAGTTTGCACCCCAGGCCAGCTGGAGAGGAACATAACAAGCACTTCTGCAACAGCAATCACTGTGAAAGTAAGCAGGGACTTAGAAGGATTTTTTTTTTTTAATCTGATGCTATTCAGAGCAGAGAACAAGTCCTTCCACTGTCTCCTGTTTTTGTGCTAGGTATATAGGAAACCTCAGGTTCCTGAATTATGGGGCCTAGCACGTGTCTGGGAGCTATTCAGGAATCTTTTTTAATTACAGTTGTGTTATGATAGTCTCTGACTGGGGATTGTTGATCTTCAGAAAACTCTGTTGTGTCTTTCTAATCTGTTATTAAAACTCTCACTGAGAGCAGTATAAGTACTGAGGAAAAGAATGCTGAAATTCAGAGTATGCATGTGCACTTCCAAATGTACGTATACATAATACATATAACAGAAGATATATTTAACAGAAGAACACATGATGTTCTTCTATTATTTTGTCAGCAATGTAAGAAAACGAAGGTAAAAAATTTGATGTAGCTTTCCAACATTTGTGTAACTGCTTTGAAAGATGTCCTTGTATTTTCCCCAGTGAACAGATGGATGTTCTCCATGAAGTCTCCTCAGCATGTAAATAGATACACGTCCTCTTAGGTATTCTGCTGTAATCTGACAGCTTTGAAACTGAAGTGCTTACTTCTAGCTGGGATTGTCCATGGTGCCGATGTCTAATGTTACTTTCTCTTTGGATGGCAGGAACCAGTGACAGACACATGAGCTGATTTTTGTGTTAGCTCACAGACAGGCTCGTATTTATGTTAATGTACAAACACTGATTGCAGGCTAAAGCTTTGCAAGAAAGTACACATGAGCCATTGAAGAAGACAAGGCAGCTGAGGCAGATCCACAGATAATCCTACCTACTTAAAACAATTTGAGAGAAAATTAATACATTGCATAAAGATTGCTGCTTTTTTGAAGTTGTTTTTTCTAACTGGAATAAAACTTTGGCAGCAGAAGGGCACATCCTTACTCCATGACTAGTAGCAAAACAGACTTGTATGGAACCAAAATGTGTATGTAGAGCTATGATTTCCCATTACATTTTATAGTTCATTCACTTTATGTTGTTTTCTTTTCTCCTGGCAGTATGAAAACGGTGTTAATATTATTTACCAATGCATGTATTTTCTGTGAAAATTCTGTATGTCCAGTATGTTTCTTCTTCACCAAAAAGATGAAGCTTCTTCAGCTTATTAAGCTATCTCAAAGAAAACCATGAGCCTGTGTATCTTCATATCTGCGCATGCCTGATCCCAAATGCCTTCCTCTAATTCTCCTGCGAGGAGATTCTCCACCTTGACCCAAAATAAGATGTTTCTACACTTCATTTACTTCCATCTTATTCTAAAGCCTTCCTGCATGCAAAGGGGCCTTGCTGTCATTTATTTTCACAAGCCAGGCCACTGATTACCAGGAACTGCCAGAGACTGGTCCACCAGAAGAAGACGGTGGGGGTAACCCTCCCTACTAAGATGTCAAGCTCATGGAAGTGGATCGACCCCTAGGCAAAGAGGAGCCCGTGGATGCTGACCCATTTCTGGTGCAACAGTTGCAGAGGGACACCACAGTGAGCCTTCAAAAGTGTTTCTCAGGAAAAATTCTTACCCTTCTAGCTATTTTTCTTTTTCATACTGAGTAGAGGGAGTTACTTCTGAAATAGATTTTTAAAAATCTTTTCACAGTTTTCTGGAACTTCCCAATCTGAGCATTAATTTTGTATTTCTAGGCTTCTGCAAGGATAAAGAGGTAACAGTAATTTCCTAATGTTAGTTCTGTTGTATCTAGTGTTCTTGATCTAACTGTGTTTCTGAACCAGATGCTTGTAAAGCCTATAGCTGTTTGGATTTGATGCAGTATTTCACTGGTCACACAAGTTCTCCCATGCTCAAAGCATTGCTCCAAGAGGAGCCTGAGAGAACTGTTTTTGTTTGTCTTTCAGAAGAGGTTTCTCCACAGAGGTTTGATACTGTCTTCAGCTGCCTAAAGGGAGGATATGTGGATGATGGAGCCAAGCTGTTCTTGGAAAGGAACACTGGCAGGACATGAGGCAAGAAACACAAGTCACAACATGGGAAATTCTGATTAGATATTAGGAAAGATAATGATTATGAGAATGATCACATGGTTAAAAAGGTTGCCCAAAGAGACTGTAAAATCTCCACCACTGGGGATGTTCAAAACTCAACTCAATGATGCCCTGAGGAACCTGCCCTTACATTGACTTTGGCCTTTCTTTGGACTTTATCAAGATAACTTGTATCATAGAATTATAGAATACTTAGGGTTGAAAGGGACCTCTGAGGGCCAGCTCCTCTGCAAAGAACAGGGACAACACAGCTAGAGCAGGGTGCAGCCTCGCCTTGGAAGTCTTCAGGGACGGTGCATCAACCACATATCTGGGCAATCTGTTCCAGGTATGTCTTCAATATTTTTCTAGAGTTTTTGTTTGGTTTTGATTTAACTTGCTTGTTCTTTTGTGCTCTTTTTTTCCACAGAATAAAGAGAATGAATCCTAGTGTTGGAGTCAGATATTTCTGAAATCACAGGGGAGTGATCGTAGGATAAGCAGCTCTATATTCACAGTGGCAAGTACATCATGAGAGGTATCTTCATAACATATTCAAAAGTAATTAGCAGGTATACAAGTTTGAATGTGACCACTTACAAATACTATGATGTAGATCTTTTTCTTTTTTTTTTTTTGTTGTTATAAAAGGCAATTGTAAGAGGCTAGCTGAATCCAGATTTCAAACTTATCTGTATTCTGTCTTTTTGTGGCTGAAAAATAAAGGAGTATAACTAACTACCTGTAAGTATGCTGTAAGGGCTGTAGAACATCTGGTCAACAGCTGCTTTCTAATGACACAGTTATTCAGATAATCTCTCTGAACAGCTTTAGTGCGCTGTCTAGCAACAAATAGCAGGAACGACCTCATTATGGTTCATACCTAATGATAGCCAAAATGTCTCCTTTTTTTAAAGTACTTAACACCCAAAAATATGTAGCAGGGTATGTTTCCTGGGCATCTTCACAGCATTAACACTTAGAATCCTGCTGCCTGTTGAAGTTGCTCTGAAATCCATTTGCAAAATGGGTTGTTTCTCATTAAGGGCCTACATTTCCCTTGGTTGCTTGCCATGAAGGGAAACAGCAGGTCACAAGTTATGTGCAAAATTTGTAATAAGCCCATGTAAAAGAAATAAATACACCACAGCCTGTTGCCAACATTTTCTGGAACCTTGCTCTGCACTTGCACATCACATCTTCAAAGCTATGAGGGAGGCTTTTGGGGTGGGGGGTGACCAGACATACCTCAGCAAACCTATTCTCTCAGTCATTTGCTCCATTTCTTCAAAATGAATGAAATTCTGTAGAAGAGAAATATCTTTCCCATTTAAACCTCCTGTAAGCTCTGTACTGAGTTTGAAGACAGGGCAAGGTTATTTTTCCTAGAAAACCTTGAGAAAGCAGACATAAATACTTGGCAATCTCTCATTTTGTTGACACTTTCATTACAGATGAGAGAAGCACTAGTTACTTGTAACTGATACTTAGTGGGGAGAAAAAAAGATGGAGATGTAATTGAAACACTATTCTCTAGAACTGTAGACACCAGATCCCCAAAGCTCGACCAAATTTTCTAAACCATTCCAGGAACAGCACCTTCTAACCTGTTCTCATGTCCCCACATATTTCAGAGCCTTCTAAAAAGGTTTTCCCAGAGCTTTGTTGGCATTGCTTGCAGTGTTGTCCTGATAACTAAATTACCTTGATTCCTACAAATGAAATACTTTATTATTTACTGCAGAGATGAAGATGATGTATTACACCATAAGTATTTGAAGACTATTCTCCTCAGGCTAAGAAAGCGTAATATTTTTTCCTGTGGACTGTGTCATCAAGGAAAAGCATGTAAGTGGCAGAGTTGGTGCAAGTTCTGGAAAGCTAAACTTCCCAAATTTGGACCTGCTGTTTTGTGCTGAAAATCAGCCATATGTTGCACTTGATGAGGTGAAGACTCATTTGAAGTCTGTCTCACATAATATCTGGTACGCATTGCTTCTGTATATAAATGTTTTTAAACATGCTTATATCCTGGTATACAGATAAGCTTTATGTCTACAGGAGATTTTATTAGAATATGGTAAGAAAAAAGGCAGACTTATGCTTATCCAAAAAAAAAAAAGAAAAATGGAGCACATATGGCTCTGTACATGTCTCAAACCTCCAAAGATAGAGCAAGTGCTGTAAATGTTTCATTGATTCTGTGCCATATTCTAGCGCTGAGACTTTACGTATGTAGTGGTGTGATGATATGTGCAAAAGAACATCAGATTCAATTGTTTTAAAACTTTTCTCTTTTGAATGCTACTGTATGATATTAAGGCAATTAGGCAATAGAAGAAACAGTCGAATAATTGAAAGGCTGTGAAATGCACACACAAAAATCACCTTCCAAATTGACTAGCTCCTAGACAGTACTTCAAATGAGAACACATTCATCCTAAAGGACAAACTGCATGTGGAAGAATAAAGGTAGATTCTGCAGAATGTTATTAGTGCCAAATCGCAGTTGACATTGGTCCCTATTTCCTTTGATGTACTTAAGGTTAAAGAACTGATTTAAAGTCTAACCTCTAACTTCCTTGCTTCTGTTAGGAGTCAGAATTCCATAGTAACACAACAGTGTCTTTTTTTTTTTTAATTTTCTTCCAGTAGTTTAAATTCCCCTTATTTTCTCTCCAATGATGGATTCCTGAGAACTAAGACATGCCAGAGTGCATTTGAGTGAAAAAGATAAATAAGTCTTCCCTTCTATAATACAGGCTGTAGCTGAAGAGATATGAAAGTAAGTAATGTGGGATAGTACACAAGAAATTTCACTTTTTTAGAATGTTACTCCTTTACTGTAACTCAGAGTGGATGTAACATTGAAAATATTTTCAGAGACAATCAGTGTACTTTTCTCCAAAGTAAATACGCAAAGTCAGTCAGTACTAGATACCACCTTAGTAGGCTGCTAGGCCAAGAAGAAAGACCCTAGTGATGTCCAGCTTGGTGCTGAAGAATTGTAATTACTGCAGGATGAATTATGACCGTACAACAGAGCAACATTTTCATTCTGCGGAAACAAAATTTTTCAAACACAGTAGCTTGCTTTGGAACTCAACCATATGTATGTACTCTGTCCCTAGCAATCTCATTAGCACAAGAACTAGAATGTCAACATTTGGAGTCCACAGCCACATATTTTTGCTGCTATGACACACCCCATCTGGAAACTGGGTTGCACAGCAACGTAACAAGGGGAGTGTTTGTAAGAAGCATTCATCCGCAAGACAGCTCCTTTCAGAACTTTGATCAGCCTTCAGGCCATAGGGCAGCTCTGCTTTCTTTGCTGCCATCCCAAGTGTAATGGCCATCACCGGATGTTCTGTGCCATCACTATGTAAGGAGTCCCCTTTTTAAAGTATATAGAAAACATCCACATACAAATCCTGATTTTAAATGTTAGGAATAATTTGAGGAGATAGACAGTAGTGGGTGATTCTAATAAGCAGTTAAATTAATGTTAATAAAGGCCTATGTTCCTCAAGTGTCACAATGAAAGAGAACCTTCTGTGACCAAAGAGACATAGTGGACCAGCTGCTCTCCACCATTCTAGTGCATACTGTTATCTTCAAGAACTTGACATAATGGCAATAATTCTGTTTTTATTTTTTTCTAAGCAGTCATATAAGTCTTATGAGAATGACTTATTTTTTATCAACACATTTTCTTTAGAATTGCATTTGTTTTCAGGACTGTTTTCTTCTGTAATTATTATATAGTGTATTTTAAAAGAGTTTAACAGTCTTTATCAAAGAAACTCGAAATTCTCTGTCATTAGAGATAGCAATCCAAAGTCACCATTCACCGTGAGTCACATCAGGTGCCACTCTCATAAATTTCTACAAGATACTTGATATTATATTCAGTGATAGCACAAAAAAAAATAGTATATTTATTCCTTTAAAGTAACAAAACTTAAATTATTCTTCTAATTTCTCCTTCTTCTCCGAAATGAAAAGACCAGCATGACATAAACAGCAAATTTCCAAGCGTTAGCTGAATTCAGAGATGTTTTAATAGTTAAAGCTTTCAAACTTAAAGTTTGAGGTGTAAGCTCTAACTCTGTTAAAGGGGTGAGGAAAGCTGGCACGATGCTGACTTCACAGCAGGTCCTTCATTTTCACGTACCTGCTGCCACTTCCTGGGTACATCTAAAAGGGCTGTTTTAACCTGTTGCTACTAGTATATTGCCTGTTGTGTTGCTGTATAACCTTCCCATCATCCCAAGCTTGCCTGCCACTTCCTCACTATGGCCTTTCTATTCATTATGTGGTGGAAGATGCACAGCTGAAAAGCAGATTGAGTTCTTGACATGTGTTTACATGATTTACAGTACCAGCTTTACTGCAACAGAGATGCAGACAGACATCTCCAGGAGGAAACTGTCTGCTCAGGTGCAATACAGATTTGTATGCCAGACAGCTTGTACCAAAAATAGAGTTTCCATTTTGAAATGTGTTGAGGAGTGTGCACGGCACATGTTGTAAGTTGTCCATACCATGGAGGTTTGGGGTTAAAGGATAAATTTTCAATTTAAACTGAAATATACAAGAGGAGTGTTGAATTAGGAAGTGTTCAAAATATAACCAAATATATTCTGGTTCTTCGTACAAGAATAATATAAAATATTTTTTTCTGCCTCTCCTTTGAGCTCATCATGGGTTGTGAAACCAAAGAGCACTGTTCTCCTTGTGGTGCATGAGTCTCTTTGGGGTGAAACAAAAAATCCTGAACACAGACACCCTGACCTTTGTTCAGAGTTAGAAATGTCTCAAGCTTGGACAAAATGGAGCACAATAAAATAACTTAGTAATTGCTTATCGTAGTCTCTGTACTGAACATGACATGTCATGAAATGGACTTTTTCCCAGGTACCTTAGACTCGATTGTCCCTGTTCACTGCAGAAGAGTAGGACTAGATAACCTTTAAAGGTCCCTTCCAACTCAAATGATTCTGATTCTGTGATTCTATTGCCTTTGGCGATACACAGCTGAATTCATGCTGCTACAGTCAACGGAAGGACAGAAATTGTGTGTGGATTGGCACATCTGCAGATTCAGACATTTCAAAATCTAAAACTCAAATCTACTAGTTTGATGGACAGTTAGCATATATGTCTTTAGTTTATAGTTTTGATGAGGGCATGGTGCAATTGCGTGACAGAGAGAAACATGAAAATATGTCCCTGAAACATCAGCTAATTTTTACACTGTTGACATTAGACTGTCTAGAATAAGAAAATAAATGTTTCTTCAGGTCTGTTTAGACCCATACTTTTTGTCCACAGAGACGAAAGTCTGGCTTCTTGCTTGTGGTTAGAACATAAAACTTTTCCCATTACATTTTTGATAACTTATCAAAAAAACACTTCTTGTTACAAGGAATTCAGAGTTGTGACTTAAGAAAAATAAATGGGAATTAAATGAAACCCCCAAAAGTGCAAAGCTAAAAATTATAAGACCACAGAGCAGAAAACAAAAGTTCTGAGAAACATAAATCTTCCTTAGGGACAGACACCAAGTAGGACAAGAGGTAGTGATGTACTGCATGTGTATGTATATTTAAAGATGCTTATTCCTTCACATGGGGAAGCAAGTTAGATTTATATTTGTTGGTTGTGGAGTGGTTTGGATTTTTTTTTGCTTTTTTTTTTTTTAATTATTATTATTTTCAGCATTAATTTGCTTGATTCATGTTCATCTTAGTGAGACTTAAGAATAAATCTTTTTTTTTTTTCTTTTTGCTTTGTTGATCTCAACCTTGTTGAACCTATGACCTCTCTTCTCTCTGTGTGGATTGCTGGGGAAAAATGAAGCTGAAAGATTACATACTTTTCTATTTCAAACGTGGTTTTGTCTCCCTCTAAAGGAAACCAATTGAAATCAAGGGAGATGCCTGCATCTGTTGAAACCATGGAGTGGATTGCCCTCTAGAAATTCTGCTCTCTGCTTGTGAATAGTGAAGCAGTGGGGTGATGGTCAGGTCTCAGAGGCTGCTCTGACATGCCAACCCCAACAGCTTCTGTCCTAAGTTGTCATTTGGGTGGACCCTCAGGCCTTTCCCAGAAGCAAAGGTGGGAGTAAGAGGTGCAGGCTGTTGGTGCTTCTCAGCTGCACAGCTGGCAGCTGCATGTGTGAACTTTGGGGCAAGGTGCACAAATGCATTTGCCCAGGTAGGGATCTGCTTTAGAGGCCACAGCTGTAAGAAAGGCTGCAGGGAACCTGTGTCTGTTTCTATCCAAGATGAATACAGACTTTGGGCTCAGTTACGGTTCTGTTACTTTTTGTCTGTATCTCTACTCATCATTTTCCAAAGGGATAATGTTTTGTTTTTAATCTTGCCACAGTGACATAGAGAAATATTTATACTATTTTTCAAATAATGGTTAGAAAACAGGGAGTATATTGGCTCTGTGTAACACGTTACACTGATGGCAGAGCCAAGCACTGTATGCAGAAATCTGCAATCCCAGGGCAGTTTTTAACCCACAAGGTCTTTATTGCGCTTGAAAGGAGACCACAGAGCCAGTACTGTCTATGCTGCAGTTCTGCTGGGAATTACAGACAGCCATAACCTTTATCATTCGCTAGCGTAGCTGAATGTTACTTGGAGTATATCTGAAATGTTGCATAGAATAAGAAATGCTACAAGAAGTTATTTTTCTGTGATTTGTAAATATATTTGCTGTGATCTGTAAATCTTGCATCATTGACGTAACTAGTTGAAAATTCATGTTAATTCCTTTTCATGTTTCTAATATATGGGCTTATTACAGTTTTGATTACGCTTGCTATGAGAAGGCATATTTTAACAGCTCAAAGTCAAGAAAACATGGAGTTTGTCCTTTAAAATCAGTTTACTACACTAACCCAATGAATTATTCAATATGACATCGTGCTCATTTCATTTCTGAAGCTCAGAACAATCCTGCAATATGATTTTCTTTTATTTCCCTCCCTCTTTGTTGTATATCAGGGTGATTTTATGTGTATATATATATATATTTCCTCTCCCCTGGAATTTTGTATAGTCTTCACAATGAAAAGTACAAAACTTCCAAAGTATTAAACCAGAAGACATTTGGAACTAGAGGCTGACTTACATCTTACAGTATACACATTCTCAGCGCTCAAGAGCAAGTAACTGATCTTTGACATACTACTAGATGAAATACTTTCTTTACTTTTTCACATGATGAAGTATTAATTGAATAATGATGCTTTAAAAATGTGCATATGGGGAGAATTAGATCCACCTATGTTATTTTAAAGCTATTTGCTTGATGTTTCACAGTGTTCAGTACAAGCGCAGCATTAGAATATCCTGTTTGGCAATAGGATATGTCATTTTGAAAATGAACCTTTTCCTCAGATCTAAAATGTTGTGGTTGTTTGGTTTTTTCCCCCCCTTTTTGCTCTTTATTTTCAGTCTAAATATGAAACTCCAGAAACTGAGGTGTGTGCATCAGGCTGGCTTCAGATGGACCAGACTTTCCACAGCACGGTTGGTCTCCAGCTTCCCACAGCCCTATCCAGATCATTTGATCATTTGTGCTGAGAGAGTTCACAACAAATGGTTATTGTATTGTGAATGCCATAAAAATGACAACTATTCAACAGATTCTGAGCTAGTGTAAGCTAGCACAACCTTGATGTATGCAGCTGTGGATCTGCTTGACACAGTTAGCAGATACCATGCAAATGCATGTGAGATGGAGCAAGATGCACTTAAACATCCAGGTGGGGACGTGCGGGCATTTCCAAAGTACTGTAAGTGGTTTGTATAATACAGCATTGGCAAAGGACCCTGTCTAATGGAGGTCATTGAAGATCAGGAGGCAATTCTAAGAATTTAATGCAGAGTTAGACCAGGAACTCTTTTTCTGTCACAGAAGGACATATCTGAATTGCAGCTACAAATATAAGGTGAGAAAAGTCAAGGTAACTCTAGATATACTGTGTGTAGGTTGTGTGGCTTTGCTCCATGCCCATCAGTTCATGGTGATGGGCAAGCTCTGGGAAAGCTCACGTTAAGCCTACAAGTGATACTGCTATGAGTGGGGTAGATATAGGGGCCTGGCTGGCTGCCATCCTTCGAGGTTTCTGCCTTGTGGTGGGGTAGTGACTGCATTACAACATCTACACACCAGCTACTCTTTCATAGAGCAGATTACATTATAAAGATCCTTTGCATGCCTGACAGGAAACAAGAAACTTCTACTCAGTTGACTTTGCTGATTAGCTCAACACTGGCAAAAGTAATGGAATTCCATGCTGTTTGTTTGTATTTTCCCTGATTATTCAATGTAGAATCTATATCAGCTGTATTTTATGTTGATTGGCCATTAATACCTGCAGAAAAATTTGCTGATTCAAGGTATTAATGCTATATACTGGCAGAAGATAATTCTTATGGAAACATCCAGTAGTGGCTATAATGAATACAGAGCTGTTAGAGAGGGGCCAGAGGAGGGCCACAAAGATAATCAGAGGGCTGGAGCACCTCCCCTACAAAGAGGGATCTGGGCTTGTTAAGCCTGTAGAAGAGAAGGCTGCAGGGTGACCTCATTGCAGCCTTCCAGTGCCTAAAGGGACCCTACAAACAGGAGGGGAGATTTAGGTTGGATATCGGGGGAAGTTCTTTACTATGAGAGTGGTGAGGTGTTGGAACAGGCTGCCCAGAGAGGTTTTGGATGCCCCATCCCTGGAGGTGTTCAAGGCCAGGTTGGATGGGGCCCTGGGCAGCCTGATCTAGTATTAGATATGGAGGTTGGAGGCCCTGCCTGTGGCGGGGGGGGTTGGAGCCTGATGATCCTTGAGGTCCCATCCAACCCAAGCCATTCTATGATTCTATAATTCCATTTGCAAGTCAGCTCAGGTATTTTGGTCTTAGCTTGCTGGGGACTACTTGTATATGGAAAATAACCTTATTCAAATGCAGAATTCCAAATGTTTTTTGATTGTTTTTTAAAGATCGCAACCATTGTAAGATGACAAAAACTGCTTTTTACAAAGGTGGATAGGATGTTCAGCTGCACATTGGAAGTTTTTCACAGATTTTTATAGACTTTGCAAGTGATCTCCTAGTATAATTACTGCACTTGGGAAGAATATCTCCAGTATTACTGATCTGGAAAAACTCCAGTCTTGCACAGCTTAATTAAATGAGGGTAGCCACTTAGATGGCTCAACAGCATCATCACTAATGGTGTTTGAAAGACACTTTCTTAATATTTCTCCAGTTCTCTTGGTACATTGGTGTGTGAGTGGACTGTATCCCAGCTGACGATAGTTAGGCCTGCTCACAGTATTTTGGACATAGACGATACATGTATTTATATGACTTGCCTGAGAAACAGACTACTTTGTAAAAACAAACTAACAAAACTTCAAGATATGCAGCCTTACCACTGACTGGCAATTGAGCAAACGCACATGATCTTCAAAGGCAGTCTGATGACCTCTCATTTTAATGGAAAGAGTCCAAACTGCCCTAATAAAAGCTTCTTAGCAGACAAGGAAATGAAAAGTCAGCATTGTCCTGTCCAGCAATCAGTGTTCAGTGAAGAAATGGGTAGGGCTGACTACTACCTAGCCTAGAAACTCAGGGATCACAGCAACCTAAGCTCAACTTCTAGCCTTAGTGACCCACGACTGTGTTTAAGCTCCTCTGGAAAAGAAACATGTATTTGTTGCATAATAACAGAAGACTTGAGGGATTGCTGTGTTGCTCCAATGTTACACAGTACATAAACGAGATAAATGACAATTTATCAGAGAGAGGGTCAGTAACTGGCACCGACCACAGAAATAGTTCTCCCATTATTGGGCTTGTGACAGACCTGTTTCCTTTAAATGGGGGATGTTTGTTGGGCTGCTATATTTTGTAGCTGATGGTTAGGATGTTAATTGGAGCTTTGGGTAAACAAACAGAAAGAGTTTGAATTAGAAGGAAATGAACGGCAATTAAAAAGGAATCCCACGTCATCTTTATGTAGGCAGCTTCTAACAGCATAACTGCAAATGAAGGAAACTCTTCAAAATAAAAAAAAAGTCAATGTATTTCTTACATTAAAGACACCACATTTCTCTCTAAATGAGATCTTAATCTGGCCTTCATTAGTGTAGGAACACTGGTATGGGGATATAGACCGAGAGTGAAGGAAACTATCTGGTGGGAAAGGAAGCATGTGGCCTTGGAAGGCAGAAGTAGCACTGCCTTTTGAAGGCAAAGAAAGCTGCCAGGTTACCAACAAGATCTCATTCATGGTACTTATCCAGTAGTTGTTATCCCCTGCAACCACATATGAAAGGCTAAAAGTATTTCTTTTTCTGTTTAGTTGGTTGGTTGGTTTTGTTTTGTTTGTTTCTCTCTGTGTTTTATAGCCTATAAATATATTATTTTGTCAAACAAAAAACTTAGATTCCATCATTGTTACAAAGGCATAGCTACAGCAGCAGGGAATTGAACTTACAACTCCCACTGTTTTATTGTTTTTAAACAGGAATTAGGCATACAGCTCCTCAACTATCCATTTAATAATTTACCATTTGCTGTCGAAAGACATCAATATAATTTTTCCAATTAAAGCGTTAACTTTCCATTAAGTTGGAAGGTGGCTGCACCACTCAGTGCCCATCGGTGTTAATGTGAACTACATGGCTACTAATAATTCTGCCTACCATTCTATAAATTTAACCCAAATCTTTGAACGTTTCCTCAGTACTGCCAAGATCATACAATGATGGTACATTTTTTTTCCTTTGTATAGATAGATCTCCCAATAAAAGCAGTCTTTTTTGCCTCTTTTATAGCAGTCTTTAAAAACATCCTTCAATTTAAAACACATTAGATACTATTCACAAGCTCAGTATATGGTTGAAGACTCTCAGTGGCGTCTTCTGATCTTGAAGTATTCCACTAAGCATATTAAATTACTGTCCCACCTGTTTCCTATACTGTATTATGTACTTCAAATGCTCTTGCCATAAACATGAACAGATTTACCACATCATGAATAAGAGGTTTGGAAATTGCATTACATAGCGTATACAAGTATTATTTTGATGTGTTTACAAGTGCCTCTCCCTATATCATTATTAGAGACATTTTTTTATTTGGTAAACTGTTAAGAGCGATACATCTGCACAGAACTGTTAGCTACAATCAGCTGAACTGTACAAAAGCTTCTAGTATTTCTCCATAGCCCAGTCTGTATTCCAAGAGAAAGCTAAGCCATAACAGAATGGGAGGTTGCTTATTATAGTCACCACAGGCAACTTTATAAAATTCTGTAATTAATTGAGCAGAGTTTATATATTACAAATTACTTTACTCCATTCCTTTGAGATCTGATTGCACAACTTTATTTTGTATAAAATTAGCTCTTTAAAAGACAGGTAAAATCCAAGTATTTTAGGCAATTCATCAGTTTTTAGTGTTTTCATCAACATCATTTCCATGTCAAATTGTTATTCTCTAGGTTAATCACCAAGTTCTGCCAAGCAGTTCTGTTTGTTTCCCAGATTGTTTAGTCAGATATCTGAATATCTGTAAGCTCTAATTTAGGAAGAAGTGAACATGTGATAGCATCTAGTTGTGACAGCAAATAGTATTTTCAATTGAGTCTTCAGAAAATATTTTCTATTCTGCAGAGAACTGGGAACAGGACTGAGCTTTACTGAGATAAGCCTATTTTCTAGAAAACCCAATGAATCAATTTATTTTTGTCTCTCTGATGCTGCTCTTTTCAGGATAAGAGCTAATCTTCAAAAGAAAAGTTTCCCACTACAGTGTAGAAAGACTAAATTTTGATACTGATAACATTGTGCAGTGTTTCAATTGAGAACAAGCTTGCGCCTCTCTCTAAACCTGGACAGAATCTGGCTCAATACTCAATTTTTGCTGCTATTAACAAAGTAAACTGATACATGGAATAAAACCATTTAAAAAAAAAATTAAAGGCTTTAATCTATCAAAGCAAGAATGTCGAAATGACAAACCAGACCAGACTAAGTACTGTTGTTGCCATAGTAACACTTGAATTGAAAAGAAGTGCCTAGCCCTCTAGAATCTTAAATGCATCCATATGCAACAGCTTACATGTACATATGTGATTTAAAGGATTCTTGGTCTTTTTTCCCTGCTAAAATTATATGGTTTTATTTGGAGGCCTTGTAGTATTTCTGAGTTTCTCTAATGGAAAACAAACATGAAAAATGGCACACAAATTACCTTCATCACACTGTGCCACTAAGAAGAGTGTAATTAGGTAATAATTAAGGTCATGTGAGGTAAAAAGGAGCCAGAAGTGAAGTCTGGTCAGCTTTTCTGCAAATATTTTGACTAGAGCAAAGGGTCTGGGAAAATCTGTGCTGGTGAGCAAGAACAATGTTACAGCAAGTAAAGCTTGCCAGGATCAAGGACCTAGGGAGTGAATGGGACCTCCAGAGGAAGCAGGAGAGAGGATAACAGTTCATATGAAACCAAGAAAAGAGGTAGAGCAACAAGAAAAACAACATGCATCAGTCTCTCATTGAACCCACCAGCTTTCACTCTGTGAAGCATCTTTGAGACAACCCAGCAAAGGAACTAATCTACCTGGGACCTTCTTCACAGGCAGAATGTCAGTGGCCATGTATAAACATACATATTTGTTGTGAAGGGATCTAATTTTACGCAACCAGAACTAAAGTTTACCAAGCGACTCAACATTTAGTTTTTGTTTTTTTTCCACAAAGCAAAAATAGGCTGCAAAAAGTCCTATTCCTTAGCGAGGTCTTTTCTTGGTCCAAAACAGCTATTTCCTATATTTACTCTCTTCAGGGTCAGGAGTAAATTCTCTGAACTTTTCTACAGTTAGATTTTAACTAATTGACCATAAATGGAAGTCAATTCCACTTTCATTTTCTCATGACTTTTCAAAATGCCTGATGCTCTGTAGTTCTTCTACAGCTCAAGTTTTTTCTACTCAATTCATAGAATCAGAATCATGGAATGGTTTAGGTTGGAGGGCACCTTATAGCC
Organism: Numida meleagris; assembly: GCF_002078875.1. Lineage (NCBI taxonomy): Eukaryota > Metazoa > Chordata > Aves > Galliformes > Numididae > Numida > Numida meleagris. The sequence continues at coordinate 81,838,540 of NC_034410.1, forward strand.
CATCCAGTTCCAGCCCACTGCTGTTGGCAAGGCTGCCATCCACCCAGTCAGGCTGCCCAGGGCCTCATCCAACCTGGCCTTGAACGCCTCCATAGATGGGGCATCCACAGATTCTCTGAGTAGCTTGTGCCAGTGCCTCACAAACCTCTGAGTAAAAAAAATTCCTCCTAAAATCTAATCTAAATCTCCCCTCATTTAGCTTAAAGCCATTCCCCCTTGTCCTATCAGTACTGGAAGGCTGCAATGAGGTCTCCCCAGAGCTTTCTGTCCTCCAAGCTAAACAAACCTAACTCTCTCAACCTTTCTTGGTTGTTCCAGCCCTCTGATGATCTTTGCGACCCTTCTCTGGACCTGCTCCAGCAGCTTTGATTTGGTATGGCTTACTTGCAAGCTTGGATTTCCTTACTGGTAGTTACCTGTGTAGTCAGTGGTGCTTCAATTAAGAAGCTTGTGTTCAATAAATGTTTAGATGTTGTACTAAGGGACATGGTTTAATGGGGGAATATTGCTGGTTGGGGGACGGCTGGACTGGATGATCATAGAGGTCTTTTCCAACCTTGGTGATTCTATGATCATTGTCACTTCTGTAGAACACAGCGGAGGTGTTTAGGACAATCAGCAGCGACTTCTAAAAGATGCTCTCTTACTGGTTTACCACCTCTTTTTCTTCATATTGTTTCTTCTGCTTGAAAGGTTCCGGTCAGATTTTGTGATTTCATGCTTTCCATGTGCTTATTGATGAATTCTAGATGAATCACTCCATGCTAAGGAAGGACTTAAGTGCTTGCTATCAGACCATTCAATGCCATTAATTCTGAGTTTGAGAAGAAGTGTATATCTTGCCTCTTTCAAGGCTCTAATCTTCACTTTCCTTGGGGTTGATTTATCTCACTTTCTTTTCTGAGGTGGTGTATTTTCCCTATGTATTGTGAGAGAAGGTAGTGCCTAGGTCAAGGCTATGAATTCTCTGGTGGGAGCAGGAAGCAGAAAGTTAAGGTTTCTCAACTTGTGAGTTGTTCACTGGGGCTTTTAGTATGAGGAACAGCTGTAGTATACAGTAGTATAGAAGCAAGCAATTAGCGGCTGCAGATTTTTACACTGCACAGAGTGCCACAAATTGTCCTTAATTATTCACAGTTCCATTCTCTCACCTAGAAGTGTTAGCACTTGCAGGGAGAGATTACAGCTTCTCTTCCCTGCAGCAATGGCACTGTTGAGAGGGACTGCACAAAAAGAGATTACTCAAAAGGGAATAATACATTTAAATATGTGAGAAACATTGGATTAGGTGTTGCAATTTGTGGAGTCACAGTGCCCAGAATCCTTTGTGGAAAAAGGCTCTCTTTCCTATCTAGTGTCATGCTATAGTACCTCCTAATGGAACACTTAAGAATTATAACACCCAACAAGAGCTTGTGATGTATGACCAAGGGCCAAGTGCCTGCTGTCTGTCATGTTCTGCCCCAAACCACCCTTTATTTGCAGGACAAAACAAAGCACCAAGGGTTGCACAGTCACTGTACCTATAAAGACAAAAACATGTGACGCAGGAATCTGTCCATACAGTTCTTGTGCAACACATCCTCCCCACATGTGGTGGGAGAAGCCAATCTAGGTCACTCTTCCACCCTTTCTAAACTTGTGCCTTCAATGTGGTGCCACTGTGGTGTGGCTTGCACTGTCACAGCAGTCCTTGGACTGTTTTAAAATAAATACACTTGAAATGACAGTACTTGTGGTGAGAAAAGAGCCCGAGATAAGAATGGTTTTGCTGTCACACAAACTCTAACCCTGCCTGTGTGTAAGAGGAAAAGAACTTATAATCATGACATACGCTTGAGCTTTCATTTTGGAACCCACCCAGGCCTGAGTCATCTGATTTGATGACTTTCTTCAAGTTCCTTAGCCCCAAAAAGGAGAATGGTCATAATGGAAGGCAGCATTATTGAGGGTTGGTGTGTTTTAACTAGCTGCTTTATTGGCTAAAATATCCTTTATTCATTGCATAGACACGGCATGACTTTATTTAATGTTTTCAGCATAGTTTAAAGATTTGAGATTTTGTATTTTTTTCCCTCCTTCTTTTATCTTTTTTTTCTCATTTCTTCCTTTTTTTCTTGATTTTTTCTCCTTTTTTTCCCCTTTCTTTCTTTTTATTCCTTTTTTTTTTTTCTCTTCATTTATTTTTTCTCGCTAGCTGTACAAATATCTTGTGATTTTTGGCAGGTGCTCTAGGCTTGTTCTTTAGCACAAACTTTGGACTATGAGCTCGTGAGTTCAGAAGCATTTTCTTGTCTGAGCAGGGATCTCTGGCTTGCACCTCGTTCCAGTACAAGTGTTGGTGCTATACAGAACTTGCTGGCTGGTTCAAAGTCGTGACACAGACAGCACCATGTGCTTGGGGGAGATTCATTCCAACAGTCTAGGCAGTAAAATTAGCTTGAAAAACTGACAAAAACAGATCTAACCTCAGTTCAGGGCCAGGTCCTCAGATAGATTAAACCATCATTAGGTCATGCATGTTAATGGAAGGATGTACTGATTTACCTCAGCTGAAAATTTTAGCTGGCCTGTGTATGTGCCTGTAGAAATGAAGAGGGCTTTCCAACTAGTGATGTGATTTTGAGTCATTTGTTTAGTACATTTTTTCTTTTATTCCATTTTTACTGTCCCTCATTTGCTCATGAGGGCACAGTCATCCCCTCACTGGGGATGACTTTCTCAAGCATTAAACTGTGGCTGATACCAGAACAGTGTAGAGATCGTTCAGGATCAGAAAGTAACCCTTTCTGGTAAAGCTCTCAGCACATTTATGTGAACAGTGTGATGTTTATGCCACTGTCCAGGCAATGTTACACATAGCTTTAGATCATAAGCACAAATTGTTTCAGCTATAGAACTGAACTGAACATCTTACTGCTAGTCGAGATATTTGCTTTGGCTTCTCTCTGCAAACAAGTATGAAGACAAAAGAACTCCAGTAGGTAATTACTGCAAATAGTTCTGGAAATTATGAATGATGTTATTTGTACATTGGATGCTTTCAGCTTTCCATCACTTCAAGGGAACATAAAGAAAGGCAATGAATCAGAAGGTAACACATTTACTGTTGACAAAAACCACTACTTCTTCCCAATGTCTGATCAGTCCCTATTGCAAGATCCTACTGAGGCTTCAAGAAAGGATGGTTTCAGTATGATAGCCAGGCATATACTAGAAGAAAAATACTTTGTACTTCATGAAACAGCAATGGAGAATTAAGAGGGCTTTTCTACTCACTGCATTTGAAATTTACTTCATCTGAAGTATTTGGTAGGAGCCTCCTGAAGACACTTGTTTTATGCTATGATTCAGCCTGCCATAGAAAGCCTTCTATTTCTGTGTTTTGATATACCTTTGCACTATGCCTTTACCAAGTAGCAGAACAGTATTCAGTCTTTTATATGACTTTTTGCTCATATATTTCAAAATTCTTTCCAAATAAGAGTTACTGATGAAACTGAGACTTAAAGGAACAATTCAGTTCTTTTGGTGTTATAGAATAGAAAAAATATTCTGGGTTCTCTAGCTTCATCTAATGACTTTTTCAGTTCTTCCTGTTTAAAGGTTGACTTGGAAAATTTGTAAGTACTCTTAAGGTAATTAATTTTTTTTCCAAGAATAATTAATGTTTTCACTTGGTGCTAATGGTAAATAGTAATAATATATTTATTACACAGTTGGTATGTCTTTTGGAAATGTGAATAGTTTCAGCTTAAAGGCTCAGTGATACAGTGACAGGAAGTCTCCTTGAATTCCTTTAATCATACGGTAGACTAATAAGCTTTTTTTTTCTTCCCCTAAGGAAGATCCTGGAGCAATGGTTAATAGACTTCTGGGGATCCACAGATTGTTGGTAAGGAAGCCACAATCTTTAATTAAGTACAATAAGTTTATTATTGGTAGGATTATATTTGTTATTTACTGGAAAATGTGTAAGGGTCTGCGAATCAGAAATGACTGAAGGGTGCTACTGTAAACAGATCACTTGCTCCTGCTCCAGAACAGGTACAGAGCTAGAGAGAGCAATGACTTGCTCTTTTGTTGTGTCACCAGTAGCATACTTTGTCTTCTATGTTCAATTTTGTTTCCCCTTTTAAAACAAACAAACAAACATTGTATCCTATCCTATTTCTTTCAAGGACTAGAGAAACAATCCAAGTTGTCTGTTTGTGGATTAGTTGCATCTTTGTGATGCTGTAAATTCAGCATGCAAAATGTCTGAAAAGTGAGATGAAAGCAATATTTCTGGCAAGGAGTTCTCCAATGTTACTGCACACAGTGGCCACCAAATCAGGAGATTTGGCACGAGTCCCTTCAGACAAATTTGCCTGACGTAACAGTACATGCACAGCCTCTAAGAATAGATCTCACAGCATTGCTGGCAAGAGCTCTCATCTGAGGTAACCCTTTTTGTCATTTAAGTTGGTCCCCAACACTGGGTGATAAGTCAGAAAGTCACTGTCTCTGGACTACTTGCTGAGCTTCAGTCTAGACTTCGAATCAAAAGTCTCTAGTTTCTGTGCTGCTCCCATAAAATTAATTTCCTAGAACAATAAATAACTAGTCCAACATCTCAAATACTTTAAAAGCTACACTTAAAGTTACGGTTGGACAAATACTGCACATTTTTAATGTAAATAACTGTATAAAGTTTTAAACGGTGCACGGGTCAATCTCACACTCCTTTTACATTCATTTCTTTGGAAACATAAAAGCGATTGAGTTTTAGCAGCACTTACGTTTGTGGGAACAAATTTTTGAGGTCATATCTATTAACATATTAGCATCCGTGAAAGCTAGACTGTATATGTAACTATTCAGATCAGACAGACCTTTGGTTCACATCCCCGCTCCAGCTCAGTTTCTGTTTTTGCAGGCTAACTAAACCCAGAATTGCAAAGGTCTTTTGTTATCCCAAGGTGTACATAAGCACCTAATAAGAACTTCAAAGTTTTGAGAAATTTCACATGATACTACTTAAATTTACCTCCTTAAAGGACTTAGATATGTAAAGATTGGCTTAGGCATTCAAGTCTAAAGTGCAGATTCTCAAAATCTTCTGTAGGTGTTTATGTGTAAAAGTCTGTCGGTGCTTAGGCTTTTGATACAAAAGCTGCACAGGTGCCTGGAAAGCCACCTGCTGGATTAATAAAAGTTCTCAACAGGAGTGGCTCTCTGGTTTTCAAAAGTATGGCTTCATGTGCCAGTCTTCAAGAGACTGCTGAATAATGAATCCAAAGTAGAAAATAACAGCCCATCAAAAGAAGGTAGTAAGCCTTGCTTCTGCCAAAATGCCATTTTGTTGATGAGCTTCATTAGCTTCCAACTCTGTGCAATGTGTGAAGAGCATCTAGCTTGGAGAATGGGACCTGCTTGATGGTGCTCTGATATCAGGCTCCATAGTGCCTGTGTTCTTTAATGGGCTCAAGTCTCCACACCCACCTGCCTTTTGGGGAGCTAAATGCCTCAGCGTCTGTGCCTTTCTGAATTTCTAAGCACCTTGCTATCTTGGAAAATATGTCTAGCAAGCTTGCCTGTATCTACCCACAGATAAACCTAAGGGACCGTTTTCCTACCACATAGAGGTATTTTACTTCTTCTTTATTTTTCATAAAGCATTAAACAAAATTTCTAGTGAGAAGAGTGGGTGAGCTGACAATTACTTAACTGAACAGACCACTGCTGTATTACAGCAGAAAATTAGAAGATGCTGATTAGATGCATTTGTTCTAAATTATTCCTCAATTATGATTCACAATGTGAACACACCAGTGCGTAGCCTCTCCCCAGTCCCCACCTTGCCTCTTGGATGCTTTAAAACAAGAACATCAAAAGCAAAAGCATCTATAAGAACAGGTGCCAGTGGTGAAATTCTCCAAAAAAAAAAATATCTTACATTGATATTAATAGAGCTGTTATTTTCCTTTCAAGACTTTAATCTTGACTTTTTGGATCTTGACTTAAATACAGGACCTGAAAACTGCTAAATGAACAGCCATCCAAACTGTAAGACGTAATGATTGATCCTACAGTGTGCTGTCAACAAGGGTCTGGTGGCTTGTTGGAGTTGAGCACTTTGCTAGACTAATCTGAAAATGAAGAAAGAAAATATTTACATTGAACGCAGAGCTCAGCTTTGCTTCCCTTTGTCTTAGCAGGCAAACAATTATCAAACAATGTTGGCCAAAAAATTAAGAAGGAATAACCTATGAAGACATTTAAAGAGCCAAGTGAATGGGCATGCGAGCAAAGACCACTGGGAGTAAGGATAATGATGTAGTTTTGGAGAGGTTTTCTAAAAATACTGCAGACATTCTTGGCTGCTTGCAACCATCCAATAAGAGCCTACATGAGAATGGTGAAAAGAGTAATAACCACATTTAGAAGATTGAGAATTTGCATGCCTGGATTAATAACTCACAGCTAGAAAATGTTAAGTTGATCTGTAAGCGAGCAATATTTAGCAATTCCAATCATATCTTGAACTGGAACGTAGTTCAAATCAATGAAAAGCAATCAGTGAGTCAGTACCAGCAGCTTAGAAATGAAATGTAAGGAAGACCTGAAGTTCAAAGAAATCTCCAGGCCATGCTGAAGAGATCAAGCAGAGACAGAAATAGGTAATACAGCCTTGGCAGAACTTTGTTGTAAACAGTTTTGCCTCAGATATTGTTGGACATTCTGAAGACAAGAAGGCAAAATAGCAAGTGTTCTTTCCAAAGTGAAAATAAATCTATGATTCTGTTCACTTTGAAGTTGCACTTGGTTCCATAATCAAACAACATGAAACTCAAAAAGATGCCAAAGGTACATACAGCTGAATTTACTGCATACAGCAGTACAGAAAAAAAAAACCACAGCAAAACAGCTGGTTATAGGAAGAATAGTCGCCGGTAAAAAGTCAAGAAAACTATCATCAGGTGTGAGTCACAATAATAGAAAGGCTCTACAGTTCTTATTATTTTTAATAGTTCAGCGTTACCTGCTAATTAAACTTGAAAAGGAAAAAAAACCCCACATTATTGTTCCCACTTGACCAATGCGAGTAACTCAGTGGCAGACAGGTTGTTCTAGCTTTCGTCACCAGCAGTGCTGTCCCCTGAGACACATGGCTTATAACAGGCTGAGGCAACAGTTATCTGTAGCCACTCTTCAGTAAATTTCTAGCAGCACAGCACTGATTTGACCCTGGTTATTCAACAGTTATCATAAACCATGAACTACTCTGGGACATGCAAAGTAATATTAACTTCCTTAATCTCATTTGGCTTCAGCATTTGATGCCTGATTAGGCAAGGTAACACCTATCCTCTTCTCTCAGGAAGAGACTGATTGAAATGAAAAACTGTAAATAAAGTTTACAGGTTTATCCTTTTAAACAGGACCAAACTGAATGTAGTAAGGAGATTTTTGATCTGTTGAAACTGTCATTGGAAAGGAAAAACATCCTCTTCTAGATTGAACATGTTGCTTTAAATATCCATAATGATGCAAGAGATATTGGTAGAACCTGACTTGCTCCTGAAATAGATCATCCAAAGGGTGAAGTCCTGACATTCTTGTTTATGTTTTTAACAGAAATTTGATTTGGCAAAAAATACAAGTCAGAGGAAAAGGCCTCTGTGACTGAAAATTTAGGCTTGAATTCATTTAATGACTTCTTCTGTCCTTCAGGTGCCATTCTAAATGACCTCCATCCTTTATATTTTTAAGCAATTTCTAAGAAGATTTTAAAATCCTTTTCATATACTTGGCTTGGACAGAGAAAAATAGAAAGACACACATGGTAAAGAAACTAAAAGGACCGTTAATTTTGCCAAGTGATTTTCTGCAAATACATCAGATTCCAAGCTCTTTTGTCCATACTGAAGATGGCTGACTGGCTGCAAGCCTACGCATGATAGAAACCAGACTAGAAATTCAACATCCAAGCAGGCAGTAGATGGGTAGATGAGTGATAAAAAGCATAGAGGTGGTAAGGTAGATAGCTTAAATTTGTACAAAGTGCAGTCTGGCTTGGCAGCAGCCTTGCTTGGAATTACCTCCAGATTATCAGAAGCAATGTCTTTATACTCAGACATACACAGACATATACATATGCACAAAAAAGTTTTTCATAGTGCAACACATTAGAATTCAACGCTGATAGCAACTATGTAAAGCAGACTTCTGAGTTCTCCTCCTTACAAGACTTACAGATCATTTGCAGGCCCTCATTAAAGAGAACTTTGTTTAGCACAGTGTGCTAAGAAAGCATTGCCACTAGATGAGAGCATACTAAAGCTACAGCGAACCATTAGAATCAGGTATCACATTTTCCATTTGCAATGCAAGGTTTTCCAAGACAGTGTCTGGAATTCAAACCCAAATACGTCTGAATCTCAGATGAGGCTTTTATCTGGAGGAAAAATACTCTCATGAAACAAGATTTCAAACTAAGAAGGGGGCAGGCATAAAAATCAGGAATGATTTACCTTCAGTCTCATCTCCATAGTGACTGCTTTGCCAGAAAGATCTCAAAGACTGCAGAAGATCAATGCAAGCCTTCCCCAACAACAGCAAAAAGGCTACGAAAATACTGAATACAGAAGATTATTTTTTATTACCTATGACTGTTCTTTTGCAGCTTTTTTTTTCTATGGATGAATTCTACAAAAAGAAAAATCAGAGTGCTGTTGGCTCTAATCATTGCAAGCCCTAAAGCCTGGCAGCTGGTTGGCTTCATTATGGTGCCTCCATATATGGAATGTAATCAACATAGCGTAAGGGATTGCAAAGAACATACATTCAGTGGAATTCAACCTGCTAAAAGGTCTTTGAGGAGTCTTAGAGAATTTCCCAGACAGGACCTGCACCAAGGCAAACTGCTGCACACTGAGTTAGTGAATTTGCTCAGACGATAACTTGTACAGATGAAGCACTGTATTTCTCAATCTCACAGTAAATTTGCTACAGTATTTTTTAAGGAAACTCCAAAGGCAAATGTTCTGCTGAGCCTTTCCCAGCAACTCCCTCTCTCCACAATAAATTGAAAAGACAGAAGACATATTCCAGTTCTGGGGCCCCAACACAAGAAGGACATGGAGCTGTTGGAGCAGGTCCAGGGGATGGCCATGAAGCTTATCAGAGGGCCGGAGCACCTCCCCTACAAGGACAGGCTGGGACAGCTGGGGCTCTTCAGCCTAGAGAAGAGAGGGCTCCAAGGGGACCTTATAGCGACCTTCCAGTACCTGAAGGGGGCCTACAAGAAAGCTGGACATTTTATAAGGGCATGTAGAGACAGGACAAGGGGAAATGGTTTTAAACTGGAAGAGGGTACATTTAGACTAGGTATTAGGAAGAAACTCTTTACTCTGAGGGTGGTAACGCACTGGAACAGGTTGTCCAGCGAGGTTGTGAATGCCTCCTCCCTGGAAGCATTCAAAGCCAGGCTGGATGGGGCTGTGAGCAACCTGGTCTAGAGGGAGGTGTCCCTGCCTATAGCAGGGCGGTTGGAATTACATGATCTTAAAGGTCCCTTCCAACCTAAACCATTCTATGATACAAAGGCAGCCTTCTAAAATGAAGAGTGTTCTTTTCTCCCCAGCAAAGCTGTCCAGTGGAGGCAGGTAACTCTACAGACACTGGAGATGTCCAAAGTCATCATTAGCCCTTGGTAGAATGAAATGAAAATGAGATAAAAAGTGATTCCCAAATGTCAGCTGTAATCAGAAACAATGAAACACCTCAAATTCCTTCTTTCTTGATGTTCAGGAGTTTTCAGATAAGACTTAGAGTAAAAGCTGATTTCAGGTGTTCAAGGCCAGGTTGGATGGAGCCCTGGGCAGCCTGATCCAGTGGCTGGCAGCCCTGCCCACAGCAGAGTTGTTGGAACTGGGTGGTCTTTAACATCCCTTCCAACTCAAACCATTCTAAGATTTTATGATTCTCAGAAACACAGCAAGAAAGATGTCACATTGTACACAAGAAGAAGACCCAGCCCTCGTGACCTTTCCCAATGTCCACTAGAGAAAACATTCTGCAGTGATTATTGCACCTTCCCACTTCAGGTATTCACCGTACGTGCCCGAATTACTAGGCTAGGGACCTCCCAGGTGTCTACAGCTGATGAGGAAAGAGAGCTTCTCAGAGCAAGTAAAATGAGCTCCTCCACTGCCTTGTCCAGAAGACCTTTTTAGTTTTTCTGTTGACAAAAGAGTCGTAGATGATGAGTTGATTATTTTCTAGTGAGCTTAGACAAACTTCACTTCTATACAAAGAAGAGTAACAGAAATTCCACCTGAGAGAATGAGATCAATATGTAGTTTCATAAGTATTTCCACACACTTAACACCTTCTTCACTCCCTGTTCCCTACTTTCTCAAGGGGCCTCTGGAAAGCTTTTTCTCTTTCTTTCTTTCTTTTTTTTTAAGAAGAGCATATAAATGCTTTTCTTCTAACAGACTGTCCTGACTTAACACCTTCCTTTGCAGACCCTGGGATGGGAAATGCAGAGATTTCTCAAAGTGTCACTTTTTCAGACTGAAGAGATTTTGCTCACAGCTGAGTGCAGCTGTTGCCCAGAGGACTCAGAAGTGCTGTTTGTGAGAGATTCTATAAACAGTTACAGGTCACACTGAATTCTGAATCTTATTATTTGATAAATAATTTTAAAATACATAAAATATAGATTTACTTGAAGACATAAACACAAAGGTTCAAATTAATGCAGAGTTTTCAGACTTCATTCTACATTTCCTGCCTACTTGATTTAACAGTCTTTTCCTTGCTTTAGCATTGGTTTTGTTTAGAATAGAAGGTTCCAAAAATCATAGGTCAGACCTCTTTCTCCCCACACCACTTAAAAAAAGCCAGAAGATGGGTTTAAAATCAAAAGACTTTTGAAAGATAGCATTGCATTATCTTTTCATCTTCTTTCTTAATTTCCAGGCATTTAATGAGCCTTTCTCAGTTGGATAGGTGGCAAATTCCCAAGTACGCTCTAAGTTGGCCGCACTCCCAGGTGTCTGGCATGTTAGGATTCACAAAGACACAGTAAGGGCAAGATGGTGGGTAGGAGGAGTGGAATAAAGACGAGAACTTCTTGGGATGATATGGACTTCTTGTAGCCTAGAAACACATCCTACAGTTTTCACATGACAAAAGTTAGTGTTTCTCTAAACTGTTACATGTTTAGGACAGTATCAGACTTTTTGTTTTTAGTACCTGTTAGTCTTTGTCAATATAGTGTGTAAAGGTGAAAACAAGTTTCAGAACCATACTGGAGAAATTTGATAGCAAATCTATCTAAAGTTTGATGTTTTGTTTTTTTTTTTCCAGGGATTCCTGAGCCTGGTTGGGGAAATGGAGGAAGGCTTATAACACTAAGAAGTGCCTGGCTAGCTACTCTCATTTTTTTTATGTCATTCAGGCATCTGAAAATGTTCACTATGTCATCGTAGAAAAATATTAATATCTTGAAATATGACCACAAAATAACACAGATGATCATTTGGCATCCTTGCTATGCAATTTATGTCTCATCTGAGAAGATGAATCTATCAGATGCCTCACCCAGACGTGACTGCTTGTCAACATCCTGGTACAGTGCGTACGTACCTCAACCTCCAGTGAAGACCTGGAGTAGAAGAACAGCTGCAAGTGTAAGTGGACCTCATCCTGAGGTGCTAGTGACTTCTATTACTGTACTGTCACTCCATTACTTAGCGTATTCTAGAACTTAGCCTCTTTAATACATGTCAAAGCAAGCAGGTAGCAGCTTGTATATAGATATGAAAAGCTACCAGACACTTGGCAGTGAATTGCTCTAAGACTCAGGTCATTAGAGTGGTTTTGTAAATGAGAATGTTTTGTTGTATCTATACTGAAAGTAAAACTGAACGAGAAGAAGATAGCACACCCTCTCCAAACTTGCTGCAGCTATCTACATGATATTTCCAGTGCTTAGAAAAACACACTAAAATGATCTGAAATTACTTAAAATGGTAGTGTTTTCACTGTGTTTTATTTTGTTTGTCTTTTAAAGTTTTTTGTTTGTTTGTTTTTTAAATTTCCAGCAACTGATACTATCAAACTTCCTTTCATTAGTTGCATGCTCTCAGACCTGAGCACACCTCCCTGCTTGGGGTTTAGCTCCCTGGGCTTGAGGCTGATCAAAAAAGGAATGTGCCTCAAAAAACACCTTCTCTATACCCAGCACTGGTCTTTAGATCATTTACAGACTTTTGACCTGCTGGTCTCCTATGACTGTCAGATGGGAACATGCCACGTGGAGAGGCAATAATAATGGTGATAATTTATGAAGAGACAGAGATTGTACCATTTGCTAATGGGCTCAGAAGAAGCCACAGTGATGCACACTTTCTATGAAGAAATTCAGGAAGACCTCTATATTATATAAAATATGGCAGCCAACTTCCTAGCGGAACAAATTGCTGGGGAAGTATCAAATTACTGCTTTCTACTATAGAAATCCTCCAGTGTAACGGGCTCACATTTAAGCTGTCTGTCCTCACCAATTTAAGTTTCCTGACAGCTGAGATATAGATGCTCAGGGCACTCTCTCTCCTTGATAATCACTCTTTGAGGGGGTTGTTTTGTCCTGGAATTATAAGGCCAATCTTGTGATTTGGAAAGTAAGTACTGAACCTACCTTATGGATTTTATTCCCACAAAGAATAAGAAAAATAAGTCATTCTAATCTGCACTAGAACACCCTCACTCTTTTGACTTTCTCTCAGGAAGGATTTCAGTTGGAGCACCTGGAAGTGTCTCAGAAAAGAATGGAGCACTCTTCCCATGGTTTCTGAGTTAGGGCTGGGCTTTACAGCAGATGCTCTTCCACTAGGATGAAGCAATTACTTATTTTCTCAAAACATGAGACTTTGTATGGAACAACAAAAATGCCCCTCTGTCATGAGACAACTATCATATGGCAGTTCTACAGTAGCCCACAATGCTTCTTGAAAGAATAGAAGACATACTCTGAAAAAAAATATTTTAGGTACAATGAGCCTAAAAAAAAATCATAAAAGATAAATGATGAGGAGAGCATTTCTCGACTTCATTTTGTCTTGAACTGAATGTTTATGATTCACTCGTGACAAAAACTGCATTTCCATGTTAAATGCAAACACTGTCTGGCCTCCATATGCCTTTTAGTCTGGAGTGCATTTTTTCTTCGTATGGAATGAAAGAGCAACCTAAAATGTCAACTTGCTAAGCAGCATGAAAGAGATCACCATCTGTATTATTTTGACACATCACTATCTATGCAAAATTAGCTCTGGTTGACTAAATCACAGTTCTCCTTTTGTACTATAGTTTATTAGCATTTCCCTGTCTGCAGCATGTGTAGGACTGAATCTTTTTCTAAAAAACGGGGAGAGTTCAAAAAATGGTTATAGTTTTGACCATCAGTGTTATTTCATTATTAACTTGGCCCTGCCTGATTTTTACAGCCATGGTGCTGAGCTTGATTCTTTTGTCATCCTTCTTTATTTACTTCTCCAACAGTAGTTACTCACTGCCAGAAATTACATATGCTGGGCAGATGCGGAATCCAGATATTATTGTGAGTTTTATTTCTCTGGGATTGATATCTGATTTTACCTTTTGGTCCTTTCCTTGTTTGTCTGAAAGCCCTTTAATGCCCTTTCTGGCTGGTATCACTACTTTGTAACAGCAATTTTGTATACAGTGCCAGCTTCCGGGGTCAGCAGAAAAGAATCTGAAAGCTGTGACTCGAGACTATCTCTAAAAAATAGATGTAGAACAGAACTGTCTGCTAAAAGACCACGAAGGCCATTTTAGGGACTGCTCCTGTTCAGATTGTAATCAAGAAAGAATTTCACTGCTAATTTATTTTCAGAAACAAGATCATCCTTTTATAATCTTAGAAATTTGGAGAAAGAGTTTTCTTTCTGATTTAAATAAACTTCAGAAGAGCCTAACTATGAAGGATGGACGTAGAGCAATTTAACCATCAACCTTTGTAATCTGTTCTTTTCTTTCCTTCCCTTCATGGGCTCTGAAACAGCCTAACTAAGATGCATTAATATTCCATCATAAAGCATTTATATTTTTAGTTCAAGACAATCATCGGCATGCAACAGAAACAATTATCTCCCATAATATCCCTGAGGGCATCTGAGACAATAAACCGTCTTATTTGATTCAGGATTTGTATGTTCTTACAAACAGCTTGCTTTCTGTTTGCTAAGTAGTAGGGTTTATTTATTGCTCATTGATGTATCTCATCCCACGATAATTTGTTCCCAGTCTTACTCCTTTTTGAATTCTGACAACACTGTCACAAGATGCAGTTCTGCAATGATTCTTAAGTCCCATTGATTTTGAGAGAGCTATTTATGCTTATGCTGAGCACACGCTTGAATATCTTGCTAAATTAAGACTTTAAAGACCACTACATCACCAGTTGCTATCTTTTCTTAATACCATTTATTCTTGCATTTAAAAAAAAAAAAACCCTCTTAAATCTGATATTTGAGCATAATTTTTAAAACAGACATCTGGGACAGCTTCTGTTATAAATGTGTCATTAGGCAACTCAGTGACTGGACTTATCCAGCTTTAATAGCTTTATTCAGCTGGCATGACAAGCCATGCATTACTCTGTACTAACTTCAATGCTGCTGACTGAATTTCATAAATCATTCTTCACTATTGTCTAAATGATAAATGACTCATATCCAGGATGATGTTCTAAAGCAGGAGTAGAAGCTGAACTCCCTCAGTGTATCCAGGTAGATCTGGAAAAAATTACTGAAAGGCACACCTGGAAAGAGGTTATCCAGAGAGCTGTGAGGAGTGATGAATACAAATGTTTCATTGATTAATCCTTCCTGTGCAATCAGATAAGAATGCATAAACCATCTGAATAATAGTACTTCGAAAATTGTTGTTACTGGCAACATCTGTCTATATTTACAAAATAATAAGAGCTTAATTTCTTGTTTATCTTTAAAAAAAAAAAAGAGGTAAATTTTATTGAACTTGTCTTATAAATAGGAAATCCAAGATGCAGAGAGGTTGATATGTAGACAAAAGAGATGTGAGATTTCCTGATTCCCTGTACAACCACTAAACACGGAAACAAAATCCCCTGTGCTCACAAAGCCCCATTGTGGCAATCAGAGTAGAACAGGTGCCTCTAGGAAGCAAGTGTGGCTTACCCTCCTACTTTCATTTCTTTCCTAAGGGACAAGAAATCCTGACATAATGGTGTGGTAAAATATCTTCTGTTTCCGAATAAGGCAATAATTTCTGAGTACTTTATCTTCCTGTAGCTGCCAATTTTCCCCTTGGTTTAGTATAAAAGACTTTATCCCAAACCCGAACAATTACAATTTGTTTTGCCTTATGCAAATTAGCTAAGATAGTTGTTGTAAAGCTTGGGTTTTGGTTCTAGTAATGAGACTGAGTCATCAGTCTCAAGAGTAAAGCTATCAAACATCTCATTACAAAGTCTTTTTAACAAATAATTTATTTCCTTTTTTTTCATTTTCAGATAAATAAGCTTAACATAAATGTTAAACGTGTATTTCACCATTTCACCCTCTTTTTTGCCTCCTTAAACAATACATTTTTTCCTATCATCTGTTTCCTATCACTCTGTTCCTTTACTTTCACATGTTTATTTGCTGTGGTAGGAATTTTTTAGCACTTCCAAATCTTTGGAAAAACATGAGTGAAGATCTGATAACTCTTTCAGAATTGGAGCAGGTTGGAATAGTGGGAGATGAGCAAAGATGAAAAGTAATTGGGAAAAAAAAAACACCCTGAACATTGTTCATTTTTCTATATTTGATGGGAAAAAAGAAGTAGAAATGGGAAAAAAATGAGTATCTGAATAGTCTTTTCTGAAAGGTCACAAATATGTTGGTGGAAAAACTAAAGTCTCTACCATTAAGCGTTCTTAATCAAACAAACTTCGGAATGGCTATACATTTTTCAAAATTATTTTTCCGTTATTTGAACCAGCTCAGGACTAAATGTTCAATTCTGGACAAGGCTCACATCAACCACTGTAGTAAAGTTCAATGGTTGGAGACATTGTATGAATCATACTATGATTTACACCTTATTAGGTGCAGAGGTGCTAATAGGATGCCACAGCAGTTGTCAGGGATCTGGTATGATACCCTCCATGTAGCTTCCAGTGGGACTTACACAGTTTGGAGGATGTGTTAAAATAGCCTTACTAAATCAGAGAGATACAGCGGTAAGCTTTATAGTCCCTACCCAAGAAAAACAAACAAACAAACAAACAAAAACCAAATGCCTGACCAGATATGAATGAAAAAGCAGCATTGTGTGTGTTCAGCCACAAAATGTCTATTTTTTACAAGAAAAGATTTGTGTGAGATGTGCTATTGTCAAACTTGTGGTTCACGTTTCCTCAAATTTTGTGATGTTTGAAATCCAGAACCAGATCTGATCGATACAGTTCAAATTTAATAAAATATACAGGTGAAGTCCTTGGACCTTACGGAAATGAGTGAAAGTTTTATTATGTGCTCCAATGCAGAAAGAATTTCACTCCAAACTGCACTTGGAATCGTTGAGTCTCGTTGTATTAAAGTTATGCAAAAATGTAACTGTGCATGACTGTGAATTGGTCCGCAATCAGAGAAATGGATGAAGAATGAAAGGTCCTATTAACTCTGCCATTGAAGTCCAAGGAAAATGTATGTGGATTACATCTGTTACACTCAGGCTTTTCTAGATGAATGAACACCAGGATTAAATCAGGCTAAATTTCAGACAGCTACATGAATATGTGATGGCAGGAATGCCTCTTATCACACATTTTCATTTTTAAAAGGATTTTGGAGTTCTGCTGTTTCAGAAGGGTCACCAGGCAGTATCCTGTAAGGACAAACTGAAAACTCATGTAACGGAATTATTATAATGCATTAGCCATTACTTATCACTATTCCTGTTAGGAATTCACAGCAAAACAATTTTGATTACAGTGTGCAATACAAAAATCCACGGAAAAATGTGGCAAGAACAGTCTAGAAATCAAAACAAACTGTGTCTGGCTTTTGGTGCAAATAACTTTGTCTGTAGTCTTTCTTTCTTGTAAATAATAAATGTATTTCTAACACTTGTAGTCTTTGGATTCCTGTAGAGCTGTAACAGCAAGCCATGTGTGACTCCAATAAGACATGATAATATTCTGTCAGCTCATCAGTTGGACCTTTATACTGGAAATACCTGGCTCAGTCATTGTGTGAGAAATCGTGCCAAGGCATGAAAATAATGTGATTCTTTTAAAGACAAAAGTTGTTTTAAATGGTTTATGGGCCAAATTCCTGCACTAAACCATCCAAGAATAATTATAATACATTGGAGCTATTGGAAGGCAGATAAGCTGAAAGCGTGTTTATTTTTAAATGCTATACTATATAAAGAGCATTACATGTCTCAGTAATTTTGACACATTCGTGTTTATTTTGAGTAATTCCTTTTGCAAATTGCTTTGTAAATGCTAATCACTGTGATGTTTTGAAATCAGTCAGAGCCAGTGAACCTGACAGAGAGCTTAAAGCTGTCTGAGTATACAATTAACAGCATTTCGTGGTAACGTGACTTTAGTGTAAGTCAGCTGGCTGCGACTGACTTCAGCCAGAGCCTTTTCAGGAACATGTTGATTTTCCTATTTACCTAGCTTAACAGGACTGTGAACAACCAGTATTAACACTGTGCAGAACTCCAGGTGTTGGTGTGTGACAGCACACCAACTCGGTTAGTGTGCTGATGTGGATCTGTGTCATAGGGTGGTCTCTACCAAAAAGGCCAAAAAATGACTTTATCTGTCCAGCTCTAACTGATTGGATAGTTCTGCCTGACACTGGAAAAAAAAGGAAGCATTGATGGTTACTACATGAGAGGTCATGCCTGAAAATTCTCCTAAGTAAGACACGAACCATGTCTGTTGATAGTCTCCTGTGCTGAGAGAACCAAAGAAGCACAGATGAGATGTTAACAACTTTCCATCCATGCAATAAGTTCTGGGGGAGAAGTCAGAAAGCAACAATAACTCATGTGGTGACCATGGGTTTCCTCCATATATGGAGAAAGCCAAAGAGACTGCCCTGAAGCTCTGTGATCAGTGCAGTCCCTGGTGCCTTATGACAATGGTTAGAAAGAAAAAAATAGTGAAGGGAAGGGGATTTACAGACATTCAGTACAAGTAGATGACTGAGCCCAAGGTAGAACTGCGAGGCTTGGAAGCTAAGCTGACAGACAAGACATGGACAACAACCCTGGTGAAACTGTGAATTTAATTTTTTTATGTTCAGATTGGTCTTCTAATGTGGCTCTCTGAATCTCCCTTGGAATGTATGGCAGGTGTCTGTAATTTCCTCAGCTTGTGTTGCCTTCAGAACCAAAGCCTGGGATTCAGTCATCTTGTGCTGCCGTGGTTAGTGCCTGCAGCCTCAGGAAAACAGGTAGCTCAGGCTTGCTCTGTCTTCGTCTTTTTCAGGATTTAAAAAAGTTCTTACTCGTTTCTCTTCAGAATGTATCCACCTGGGATAAAGTTCCCCATTCACGTTAATGTATTTATCAATATTGCTGTTTTCAGCTATTTTCCTCTGAAGATAACTGCAACATCAGATTTATTACAGAGAGGTAACTGCTGCAACACCAAATTTTATACTTTTGCCTTTTTAAATTTCACAGATCTGCAGTCAATCAATCACTGATTTCTTAAGATGAGATTCTATTCCTTGAATTTGATACCTTGGATCATCTTAAGCTTTGTGATGAAATGCTGTTGTTTGAAACTTACCATATCTGTTTAATCCTGATAAACAGACAGTGTGATATGCGGAATGAAAAGGACTTTTTTATTATTGTTCTTTAAATATTGAAGAAACACTTGTCACAAAAATATAGCTAAAACTATCTGTTCTTTCACACTTTTGGAAATTAATTCTTTTTAGATTGTATGTTCTTATACTGAGATTAAATCAGCAGGGAATCGAAAAATATGTTGTTGAGGTTTTTGTTGACGTTGTTTATAAAAAGGACAATGGGATAAACCAAGATTTCTTTGCACAGCTATCAATTGTACAATTCACATAAGAAACCTTACCAGGCTATGGCACCCATTCTTCTATCCAGGTAAAAGCAAATTCATCTGTGAGTGGTGTGATTCAGCAGAATATATTCTGTCATTACTCTGTGCATCAGTTTGCTACTGACAAAGATGAAATGTGCTCATTGAAAGCAGAGCACAGTACAAAATTGCCCCCATAAATGACAGTTCTTTCTTGCATCCATGTAATCTCACTGAGATTAGTGGAAATTGCACATAAGCAAATGATAGACTATTTTGACTACAGCAACACAGAGAGGAATGTCTTGTGAATGAGAGAGGGTTTAACTCTCCTAGACAAAACACAAAAAAGCAGTCAGCATTTTTAAGGTACGTATAATATTTTTCTTGTTTATTTGTAACTATGACACTTTTTTTGCTTTTCTAGAGAAAACTCTAGCTTGCGATATTTACAAGAATGATTACTCAGTATATGTTGTTACCAAATGATATACTCACATTTTCAGCTAGGTAATACAGAGTTTGTTTATCAATAATAACATAATTTCCCTAGTGATAGCAGTCCTGCAAAAGCTCTTTGTGTCGCACTTTTTAGCCACTCAGGTATGCAAAGCCTTAGGATTGAGGACAGGATTTCTCTCTCAAATTGACTAGTCTGGAATAACTTTAGAGTACACTCTGTGTCTCCAGGCTTCAAGCTGGCAGATATATTTGTAGTGTACTTCACACCAAGCTTGAGTGCTTGCAGTAGCAACACAGGTGCAAATGTGAGCATCTAAAATGATGTTATAGTTCGGGAATGAACTACAGGTCTTGGGTAATCTTGGCATCAGACATTTTTTTTTGTCATATTCTGAGAGGATAAATAACTGCAGTTGCTAAAGGGACTGAGTGGCTTAATTAAAATAGCTTAGGGTCTCAACTGTAAATGAGCTGGAATGGGTCTGCCAGGTGGCTTGTGCAGTGTGAGTTATTTAGGTTACAGAGGTTTAGTATCATTTCAGTTTTTATGACAAAAACTTCTGTACTGGATGCATATTAACCAGGATTTGCCAGTCTGGAAAAGTGATGACAGACTGGTGATAGCATAAGTCTGTAAGCATTAGTGAAAATGGAGAAAGTGAGTAGGAAGTGATTTTTTATGGTTTCTTGCCATATTAAAAAAAAAAGGAGGAATTAACTGAATTTATCAGCAACTTACAAACAAAAAGTAGTAGTTTTTAACAGATAGTAAACTTCAACAGTAGAATCTATTGTTATACGATAATTGTGGATAACAAAGCAAACCTGTATTTAGAAAGGAATTAGAAAAATTCAAGAAAGAAAATCCATCAAACACTAAGATTTAACTTCAGATTGAGGAAGGAAACATTTTGTTACCAAACTAGCATTTGCATATACTATTTTAATACTAGAAATACATTTTCTATTTTTTTGCTAAAATATAGATGCTTATAAAACTGCTTCAGAATGTTTTTTAGGCATTTTGTATCATATATTTTTATAGATGGCTGTTTTTAATTTTAATTGAAATTATTTCTTAAAATTGACACTGAGGACATGTTTTTTCTTATTTCTTTTTTATTATTTTTTTATACTGACTTTAAAGAATATTTCTTGATCTTTCTTCCCACTGATTTTGGTTTGTTTGTTTTTTTTTTTTTGTCTGCCACAAGCAAAGAAACAGAGGTGATACAGATGTCAGGGAAAAGTCCTAGTGGACCATTCCTAACTGTAGCAGGAAGAGCAATGCCTGAATCATCACCCACACAGATGTTGACAGAAAAGGAGAGGAGAGACAGACGGTCAAAAAAAAGGAATCTCTGAAGACGATGATAAAAGTCTGTGGCTTGACAGGGTCCTGATCTCAGCCTCTTGGCCTTTAAACCTCTCTCACTGTAGCTAATCATTAGTAAATGGATTGCTCAGAAGAGGCTGAGGAGGAACACGACAAGAACAGGGCCGAGGGAGCCAGAAACACAGTGATTAATGATGTTCTGCAGGCATGCAAAAGAAAATGCATTCCATGTTCACGGCATCAACATCTGCTGCAGTCAAACAATGATTCCTTAATTGTTGTCTTGGCATATGGCACATAGCTGTTTTTCTGAAAATCATTTTATATAAAAATTCCTGGTATACCACTTACCCAGACAAGTGTGAGCTTAGCAGTGAAATGTTGAAGAAGGGATAGAGGAGAAAGGTCAATCTGGAACAAAGACAGGGGCAAGCAGGAAGGATAAGGCCAGAAGTGGCAGTTCTCCCAATCTTTAGCAAGTAGAATGATGGTATCGAATCCTCTGCTATCAATTCACATCCCTGTTATGTTGTTGGGTCTGAGTCAAGGTCTACTTTGCTTCCCCGAAGTTGGCAAGAAGCAAATAAATGCTTAGTTTTACGCTGGCATCCACCCTTCCCGAAAACATTAAACAAACTTGCACTTCTGCTGTCCTTTTGACAGTCATGTGTCACTGAGCCTATTGATAGTTGATGTTTGTCGCAGAAAAAGAACTTTGTCATTTTCCTGTTATGTTCCTTGACAGCATGGCTACCTCCCTAGAATGTTTAGGCATTACGTTTTGGAGGAATAACCTGCTGGGTTAACACATGGCCCTCAGATTGGGACCCACGTTCACCTTTCACTTGTCTAGCTCATGGAGTGCCTGCCATAGCAAGGTGCAATTTCAGTGAAGACATTTAACATAGAAAGCCCGAAAACATTATTGTGAAAACAATCTAGATGGGGAATAGTTGGTAACTTAAGCTTTTAACTGCATGGTTATTTATTCATATCTTCAGCTGTTACAGCCCTAGTTGAAGTATAAAGATGCTCTAGATTCTCTTCTGGGTTATTTTGCCCCAAAACTGCTTTGATGCTCCCTGTTCTAACATTCCACCCTGACAGTTCTTCTCTAGAATATTTTTTCCCTTTCTTAAAATGTAATTCTGCACTGTTTTTCCCAAAACACAGAGGTAAACAGAGACCTCGAGCTCTATCATAGACACGGCAGTCATTCTGCTGGAATTGGGTGGGGGAAACCAGGTGATGGTGCAGCTGTACCAGACAGTGTCACCAAATGCTCATCTTAGAGGATGGTATTAATGAAAAGGCTGTAAGCTTTGCTGTAACCCTAGCAAAACTGTAACCACAGATTGCTGCAGGCAGTAGAGATGATCTCTCAGTACAGTCACAGGGAGTTTCTCACTTCCCTGATTCTCTGAGGTTGATGCTTTGTTTTGGCACCTACTTTTCTCTTGGACTGGATGGAACTTCTGGATTGACTTTCCAGGCATGCTGCAAGATCTGCCTAAGCCTTGGGAGGGCCATGGTAAGGTCTGGAATTTGCTATTGAAGGTAATTACAGTTTGAGACTGATTTCATCTCAAGCTTATTGGTTTGTGAGAGAACAGAGCAGATGGCTTTTTTCTTTGCTGTTTTTCTACAGCAGTATAGAAAAGCACTTACAGCTCAGAAAATATCCATTTTTTATTAATGGAAAAAGGTAAATAATTGATAAAAAGGCAAAATTTACAATCTATAAGGGAGCTTTTGCAGAAAAAGTGAAATACCAACCAGTCTTGATAGAGATCAACTTTCCATTCAGCACACCCCTCTGAAAATAAAATCCAGTGGACACATCTTAATTATCAAATGATAACTCACAGCTGCAACCAGAGATTCTACCTGGCTAGAAACAGGCTGCACAAAGCATTTAACTGAAGTGTGCATCAGAAACTCTCATTTACCACACACATACATGGAGTAAAAAGGAGTCATTAAACAAATAAGTGTAGGAATGGGAAGATTTATTCTGGCGACCATTGAAAGCCTAACAGGAAAGCAGATTTTACTCTTATCAGCTGGGAAAACAATTGGAAAATATAATTTTGTTTTGCCTGGCTGGCAATACATTCTCTTTCTTTTCATTTTTAAGATGATACCAGCTTTGACTTCTGTGCAGGTCTTCCATTTGTTTCACAGTCTATTTCTTTCAGAAATCCTTTCACTGGCAGCTATCTCTACATCCCTTCAGTTTCAAAGTTGATGCTTAAAGTCCATCCTGTGGCATCAGTACAGTTAATGGTATGTTGACTTCTTTATGTTTTTTAATATTTTACAGAGATAACATGGAGCTAAGTGAATCTTTTTACAGCAGTCTGGAAGAATTACATAGCTTGCAATGTTAACTCCAACAATATATGTACTGTAATACTTAAGTCTATACGTTAACCCAGAGCATAATTTAGTTTGCAGTCAAGACCAAAGGTAATTTAAAAAAAAAAAGGGAATGTTGATTGTTGATTTGATACTTTGGAAAGTATTTCTTAGATTATGTACAATGCAATTGCAAAATAGAAAAGATAATCACTTGAACCTAAGGGCTCATTTGAAAAGTTTGTGCTTTCTCCCTTGCAAGGCATGGGCATTAACAAAAGCAAAAGCAGAACCAGTGCACCTCAACGTGCAGTTCATTGCACTATACAGGGCAACACACACCTATTCACATCCAGACAAGAGTAATAATTTTCAGTGTAGTGGAATCCCATTTTGTCTAAAATCTGGTGGGCAAGGATATAAATTGCCAGTGAGGGACTGAACACTGATAGCAGTGAGACCAGCAGGCCATGCTCCAGTGCGTGTATGATTCCCACTCCAAGCAGGAAATTTGTATGAGGCTGGTCAATTTCCAGCACTAAAAGAAAAGGTCAAAGTTTGAGAGTAGAGAGGACAGCGTCTACATTCTCTTATTTTTCATGCTGAATGTGAGATGACCCTTAGGAATTTTTTTAGGAATTTTTAGCAGAGCTTTTTAAGCTCTATTCTTGAAGCTCTGCTGGTGTACATGTGTCAGGTGGATTAATTTAAGGAGTAAATGCCACAACTGCAGATAGCAAAGACAGATACATCAGAATGAGGACATTTGTCAGCCATGCACTGGATTTTGAGAGGTGTTACATGGTAAAATGATGTGCTTTGCATGTAGACATGGGAGATGTCAACTCAGGACAATTGTCTATGGTGTGTGGTTACCCTCATTTCACATAGCAAGTTTCAGGTTTCCAAAATAAAGATTTCAGTCAATGGGGGGGGGGGGGGGGGGAGGAGGGGATTTCAGGTCATTTTCTGTACAAATCATATAGTAACTGGAAGCAAGCATCATATGCTCAGGACGAGCCAAATTTCTTGATGATATCATATGAAGTCTGCTGGCATAGTCCTGGTACTTTATGTGACCAGTGGAACTGATGCAGCTTGAGGCTGCTGGAGATCCTTCCTTATAAAAGAAGCAAAACAGGCAGTTCTGGCAATCAATAACTCCCTATCTTGCCAAGATCTTACAAGGCCATTTCATATTCACAATGCCCAGATGATTTTCCTGATCTTTTTGGAATATCCATAGTTGGAAGGGATGCTGAAAAGATTGTTTGCTGAGTACAAGCATACTGAGATCTGTCCTAACACAGAGAAGCTATCTACTTTACGTGACGAATTTTTGTTTTGAGAACAATATGCCCCTAAAGTTTAGTTTCATCTTACTATGTTTATCTGCATTAAATCTTAACTACCCATGGCATGATGACTGTGTTCAAACATACATTTGATCATACTTCTTTCTTAATGTTTTGAGTGATTCCTAGAGCAGACAGCTAAATTATTTCATTAATTTCTTCATGAAACAAAAATGACTTTGATCACAGCTAAATAAGTCTGATTAAAAATATCATGCAGTATCCAAAGACTATAACATATAATTGCTTTTATATTATTTAAATATGCATTAAATATCTTTCACCTCAGGCCAGAACAAAGGTGGGAGGATTTTGTTGAGACTAGTTCTGAATTGATGATGATCAGTAAAATGACTCTGAAAGCTGAAAATGTAAGGCAACACCAGATTTAATTTTCCTCTGGGGCCACACTCCTTCTGCTATTTCTGCCTGGACTTCAGTGAGAACCATATTACTGCAGCCAATTGATAGAGAAAGTTTTGAGGTATAGAAATCTAACTCAGACACTTCATAGCAGTGGAGTTATTTTCTGCACAGAAAAGTTATATTTATTTTAACAGTGTGAATCTTTAGTACACGCTTATCCCTTGATCACACAGCATAATATCGTAGTACATGTCACTGCTATGTATGCTCTCTTGAATCTTTCCTTGAAGAGCCTCAAAAAATGATTTTCTACCTACACTACAATACTCACTGAAGGAATTTTCATACATAATGATTACATGACAAGTTCCTGACTTAAAAGGGCTGTGTGGGTCTTGGATTTCTCCCACATTCTTACTTTTAGTGATCTTTGGTACCCACCTTGAAAATAAGAATGTGTTATAAAACATTTTTTAGTTTAAACACCATACAGTGCTATTATTGTTGGATATCTGAAAAGTGTAACACAGCAAGGTGCAAGAATCCAGGAGTTTTCTGGAGCTTAGATACAGTTCTTTACTGAAGGTGCTTGATGGGTCAACCATTGGAGGTGCTCTGCTGGGTTCCACACTAGTGGATAAGGAAGTATTCATTGAAGATGTGAGAGTCATTAACGATCTTAGCTGTGGTTACCATGAGAGAATACCATGAATCTGAGACCCCTTCAAGATGAGCAAGAAGCATGAAACTGTGGAGCTACCTGCTAGTCAGCCTAACCTCAGCCTCCAGGAAATTTATGGAGCAAATCCTCCTGGAAACCACATCCAGGCACACAAAGGACTTACGAGATGGTACTCACAGTATCTCTGTAGGAACTCATAGAGGTAGACTAGAGAAGTTGATTACTGAGTGGGTGCAACAAATGGCAGGATCATGAGGCTCTGCGTTCTGTGATCAGTGGTACAAAATCCAACTGATGTGTAGTAATTAGGTACATCCCTCAGGAAGGACCAGAGGCCGACACTGAGATTGGTTTATGTCTTCTAAAGACCTAGGCAAGATGACAGCATGCACCTTCAGCAAGTTTGCAGCCAACAGTGTATTGGCGAGCCAATAAAGAGGTGGAAGGAAAGCAGTCAGCGTGCTGGCAGGCAGGGCAGCCGTTCAGATGGGCCTCAACAGGCTGGAGAAACAGACTGTTAGAAATGTCAAGAAGCTCAGGAGAGAAAAATGCAGAGACTTGGGGCTGGAGGTTGCCTGGCTGAAAAGGAGCTCTGTGAAAAAGGACTTGTGAATCAGCAAGTGAAACAGGAATGCATGGTGAGCCCATGCAATTATAGAGGATCATCCCCTACTAGGCAGCGTTACTGCACCATGGGTCAAGGGAAGTGATTAGTGCCCTTTGCCTGGCACTTGTGAGACCATGCCTGGAGATGTGTCTGGCTTTGTCTTCTTCTGTACTGAGAGAAAAGCAAAAGTCAGAGAAAATCTCAGGAAGAGACAAGAGAGTGGTTCAGGTGAAATGCAAACAAAGCCAAGGGAATTGGGTTTATTTGGCTTGATGAAAAGAAGGTTACAGAAGGATCTAATTTCAGTCTTCAGTTACAAAGTAGACAAGTTGTAGGCTTTTTTTGAAGGTGCACAGGGACTGATTGAAAGGTTGTAAATGAGTTGTAGCTAAAAGAACAAGATAGGAATGAAAATTTATCTGCCATTTCTAAACCACTACTGACATCTAGTTTCCAACAAAAATATCAGCAGTCGTGTTAGTACTGCAACGTAGAAAATAGATCAGACTGGTTACAGTGCTAGAAATTCAGTTATTTGTATGATCTGGATAGAATAGTCCCAAATCCATAGATCTTGGTAATAAAAATATGTGCATTTAATCCTGCTCTAATAAAGGACATGAAATTTGGGAATGTGTCTTCTCAGCGGAAAGCACTGACACCATGTCATCTCAGACATTTCTACTGCTGTGTCTGTGCTGTCAGGCTAAATCATGAATTGCTCGTTAAGGGCTGACTTTCTGATTGTCCAAGCATATTGACATGCAGTGACGTGACCTTATAGGTACTGGCTCCTTAAATAGGAAATCGTGGAGTTGATTTGGCAGGTGCTGACTCGTGTGTAAGTCTTACTCTCTCAGACAAGTGATATGTAATTGGTCTGACTTCATAGAATCATAGAATGGCTTGGGTTGGAAGGAACTTTAATGATCATCTGGTTCCAAAACCCCTGCTGTGGGCAGGGTTGCTGCCCACTAGATCAGGCTGCCCAGGGGCCCAGCCAGTGCAGTCTTGAACACCTCCAGGGCTGGGGCATCTACAGCATCTCTGGGCATGCCGTTCCCGTGCCTCACCACCTACTGAGTAAAAAATTTCACCCTTTTAGTTTAAAGCCACTCACCCTTGTCCTATCACTATCAGATTATGTAAAAAGTTTGTCTCCCTCCTGTTTAAAAGCTCTCTTCAAGGCTGCAATAAGGCCTCCTTGGAGCCTTCCCTCCTCCAACCTAAAAAAGCCCCACTACCTCAGCCTTTCTTTATAGGTGTAGTGCTCAGCCCTTTGATCATCTTCATCTTCAGGGCCCAGCTCTGGATCTGCTCCAACAGCTCCATGTCTTTCTTGTACTGGGGGTCTCAAGCCTGGACGCGGTACTCCAGATAAGGCCTCACAAGGGCAGAGTAGAGGGGGATAATGACTTCCCTCTCCCTGCTGGCCACCCTTCTTTTGATGCAGCCCAGGATACTGTTGGCTTTCTGGGCTGCAAGAGCACACTGCTGGCTCATGTCCAGCTTTTTGTCCATCAAGACCCCCAAGTCCTTCTCTGCAGGGCTGCTCTCAGTGAGTTCTTCTCCCAGTCAGTACTCTCACATCTGGGATTGCTTTGACCCAAGTGCAACCTCTTGTACCTGAACTTGCTGAACCTCATTAGTTTCTTGTAGGCCCACTTTTCAAGCCTGTCCAGGTCCCTCTGGATGGCATCTCTTCTTTCTATTGTATCAACTGCACCACTAGGCTTGGTGTCATCAGCCAGCTTGAGCTGCTCTGCTTTGCATTATTCCAAAGATGCTGGAGTGCTACAAAGGCTTTGAGCCTCACACTGGCTCCAGTTCTGACCTGACATCAGTGCTAAGGAAGATATGACACAGCACACTGTCTCTGACAGCCAGAAAATGGGAAATGTCAGATGCCTTCAGGCAGCCAGTTTACCAGAATTGCTACAGCACCCTCCCTTTCTTACCCTGCTTTCAAACTTTTCTGCCTCCTGCTCATCATTTCACAAGAAAAATAAGAGTCCCACTTCCATAGAAATGAGGGGCGTTTTCTCTAAATGGGCAGCAGCTGTGGTCAGATGTGACAGGCTGGGAGAACAATCCAGTGATGAAGCACTTTGTGGCCTGGACCACCACCAGGTAATGTCAGCATGAGTGTTCACCACATTATAAGCTGTACAGGTCTGAATAAACACGGACTTTTTATTGCATTTATAGCTGACTCCCACACAGAACTGTTTTTCCATTACCTCTCTGAGACAATGTTTTGAGTCATATATGACAAAATGATACCACAGAGAACGAGTACAGCAGAGGACCACATCACTAACAACTATTAGTAAAACTGAGACACGTTAGAGTCATGCTCCTGAGGATACTGCAAAAGCAACCGAAGAACTCTATTTCTTGCACAGGCTTCCTCTCTGCATACCCTTTCCTTGTTTATTGTTCTTTGCTCAGAGAGCAGGCTCAGAAAGACTGTTTTAGGGTGAACAGATAAATATTCCTAGGAAACAGCCATCTAGCAACCACAGGTGTGATTTTATTGTGAGGAAGACAGAAGAGTTGGCAGGCATCAGAAAACACATGGATTTTATTTATGGACCCCCATGCATTCGGGGAAACTGACTACTGAAGTCATTGATATTTTTGGCAGTGCAACCGATGACTGGCATGTAGAATATATGGGTGATGGCCCTTCACATATATATAGCAGACTCTCGTAGCAGACTTTACCATCTTACTCTGCCTGCTCACTGGTCAGTACAAAGTTGGGGTTAAGCACCCTCCAGAAGAAAACAGATACACTCCTAAGCAATAAGGGTCTTCAAGACTGCCTGCTAAAATGGTAAAGCAGATGCAGGTTCACAGCACAGGTTGTTTCAGATGTCACTTTCCTCCTAAATTCATCTACCAGCACTGGCTTTTTTGGGTGTGGAAGATCAACTGTTACTTGTGTTCTCTTTTTGGTATGATGAGATTGGAAAAAAATGTTTAGCCCTCTGCCAGCTGGTACACCTTTACCTATTACAGAAGACGCAGCTTGTTGGCAGGTGGATCCAGAGCCTATTGTTCAAAGTATCACTGACCTTCTCAGCAAGCTGTATTTTGTGGAATTGGCTCTGTGTGGTCACTGATCATCTAGGATAAACAGGTTCTCATTTACAGTGAATACTGAAGGACCACACTGACACACAAGTTAATTTGAGATGCTTAAATGACATGAGAGTAATGCTGCATAGCTGGACAACCTCTCATGCTAATTTGATACAAATGAACTAAGACAAGCAACCTAAACTCTGCAGTGTTTATTTTCACTTGAGTTTGTGAAAGTACAAATCAAGCTGTACATCACTCAGCATATGTGAATAGCATAGTATGTAGACAAAGCCCAGAGTACTACTCCACAGTCCTCCTGCTCAAAGCAGAGTCACTTTATGAGGTCAGACCAGTCTGGTCCGGGCTTTATCCATCTGAGTCTTGAAAATCTGCAAGAACAGAAACCACATAACCTTACTGGGCAACCAGATCTACTGACTTGACTGTGGTGAGGGGAAAAAAAGAAAAACGCTTTTCTATGCACTTCTAGTTGGAATCTTCCATTTCAGCTTATGACGATTGTCTGACAGCCTCTCATCATGCATATCCATGAAAAGCCTTGGTCCATTTTCTCAGTAATCTCCTTGTAACTATTGGAAAGTTGCCATTAGGTTCCCCCAAAGCCTTATCCAAGTTAAAAAATAGTCTAGTTCCCTCAGTCTCTCCTTTTGGGTTCTGTGCTCCAGCCATCATGGTAGCCTTCTGCTGGACTTGCTTGCGTTTACAAGCATTTTTTCCTGAACTAGGGGAGATCAAAACTGAATGCATTATTCTAGATGTTGTTTGATGAGTGCCAAGTAAAGGTGAACAAGCTCTTCTCTCAACGCTCTGGCTACAGTATGCTGGCAGCCACCAGCTCCAAAAACCATGAGCTGAGCATACAGAATAACTGAAAAAAAATGCAGTGTCTACTCCCTACAGTTGAATGATCTCAGGGCAGTGTGTCCTCTGCTAGATCACAAACGTGAACCAGCCAATTTCCTTTTATTTAAAATAAAACTTAAATTTGCATTTTCCAAAATTTCAAAGAACGTTCTACACCTAACATCTCAATACATCACAGAATTTTCCTTTTGTTTGCAAAGACAGCATTATTTATTGTTAGGAATGTGCTTTATTGCTGTGACTAAGAGCTATATACACTCTAGGGCACATATTAATGATCCATTAATATATTGCTCAGATGTTTAAAATTACTCAGCCTAATGTTTCATGCCTTTCTGCACACCTGAGTTAATACATACCCTGGAGTGCTTCCTTGCTGAGCTACAGCACTCCCTTTACTAAGGAAAACCGGGACTTGATTGCACCCATATATTAATCACAGTGTATGTTTTCATAGTATGACTTCAGTTAGAAGTGTAATGATGAAGACGCTGGATGTACATAGCTGTTCTGCCTGAATGCCTGACACAGGAAACAGGGAAGGTTTTCTGCAGATGTCTTTACATCTCCACCACAGAGGGCTAAAGAAATCACAGAAATGCTAGGGATAAATTTTTTGATAGTACGATCTATCTTGCTGTATGAAAAATGGGAATCCCTTGCTGGACCATATATACATATCTCCGTAAGTGGTTGTTGTTAATCTCCTCAGCAACAAATAACTGCTGCCTTTCATAAATTACATTAAAAGGTGAAGTGCTTTGTGGCAGGAACTCATTATTCACCCCAAGGTTTTTGGCTCCAGTAAGCAGCTCCTGTAGCTGACTTGAATGGGCTTCTTCCTTCTATTTAAGCTTTCTTTTGTTCTCTGCCTGCAGGACTTCAAGTTGATTCTCTCCCCCCCTCTTTTTTTTTTTTTCCAATTTCTGTCAGGGATTTGCCTTCTTGTTATACAGTTAACAAATGTGTTTGATGTTTCTGAAGGAATTACTCAGATGAATTACCATCACTCAGTCAGGAATCACTTTACAGCTATGTTTCAGAGTCTTCACTTTGTGTTCCTTTGTCTGTCCTTACTGGGATATGCAACCAGGATTGTTTCCACAGATTTGGGATGTGAGGTGCACAAGCATACTGTAACAGCCAGAAAAGTATTTAAAGTGTGAAACTTCAGAAAGTGTTATACTGAGATATATTAGAGACCCTGGATGTTCTGAATGTTCACAATAAAAAAGAACTGGTAAGTCTGTGATATATTTTTGAGATCCAGGTAGCAGCAACTGGGGTGCTGGCTGACACAAATTCTCAGGCAGGAAACAAGATTAGAGAAAGCCCATTCCTCCCTTATCACTATCACATCTCCAGGATGGGACAATTTGAGAAAAAAGAAAAAGCTACAAAACAAAGATAAAAATGACAAAAAGCCTCATACAGGGCAAGATATATTCTGTTCTGAAGCAACATCAGGTTTCAGTTTATGTTTATAATAAGGAGTCACCAGGCAGAAGAGGAAAGTGTTGAATGAGTGTCTGTACCATCTTAAATTTGTACATGGCTGATGAACTACGTCTGGTAAACCACTATATACATAGACTGTTTTACTGCTCTATGTAATGAAGTCAAATAAGAGTTCCTAAATAATTCCAGTGAAGCACAGAATATTCCCAAAGCTAAATAAATCATCCAGCTACATCTCTGGACTTCAAGATAAAATGGCTTATAAAGGTGAGAGCTCTCTGGGGGGAATACCTGAGTGCCCTCAAGGAAGCAATCAAAGTTAAAATTGACTCTGAAACTAAGACATGTTCATATCATCAAACCATGAAATGAGATACTTCGGCTCTGTGAACACCAAAGTAGTCAGGTGGTGTCTACATTTTTTTTTATATAGCATATATTTCTGGACTGCGGAGGTACAGTGCTGCTCTATAGAGCAATCTCATTGAAGCCTCCAGTCTTAACTGGGGCTCAATGACTTCAGCTACACCTTCTAAAAGAAGACGATTATTTATTTATTTATCTAGCATAAACTGATTTGGATCAGCTAAATAGCACTAAAGAAAATCTCGAGAAAAGGATGTGCACGCAGATTATAAAATTCAAAAGACAACCTATGAACAAAGGCAAACAGAGTAGCCTAGCCCCAGGTGTAGGCAAAGTACTATGCTGAGTAATATGTGCAAACTGAGTGCACGAGGGGTGCCAGGCCCTCTCTGCCATGGGAAAGAAGGGAGGAAGTGAAAAGACAGCAGAGACAGAGAGCCTGCAGAAACAAATCTGTTAACTCCCACTGCTGAAACAATGGAAGAAGTGGTGCCTGCTGCTTTTGTGAGGGGCCCTCTGCTTCTTCAGCAGTACCTCAACACACTCAAGGGCAGGCTATTTTTGTGTCAGTGGTAGAAGTACTGCAGGCAACTGAGTTATGACCATTTTGTTGCCCTGGGCACTACTCTTTCAACCAATGCAAACTGCATTCTTTGCCCAGTCCTTCAGCCTCGTCTGGCTTGCCCATCTTCATGCTGCAATCTAATTTTTCCTTTTCTTGTCAGTTTCAGAGAAAAATACTTTGACACATATTACCTTATCTTTTAGTTTTCTACCTTTAAAAATACTTGGTGATAAAAAATCATGCTCAAATCTTGGGGCAGTTTCATTTTGATCATGGCTCCAAGAGCACTGGGAGCTAAGAGCAAACTTCCTGAAGGGCAAATCCAAGGAACAGGGTTCAGTGCTCTGACGATAAACTAAGGAGGTTTGGGCAGATGACAATAATAAATTACAATAATAAATACAGGCTTGTGCCTGGGAATAATTGCTTTTGGGAGAGTACTGTAGCAGAGTCAAGACACTGTGTCCCAGCATCTTGGCAAAACTCTTTTCTTTGAACTGACTGGATGACAGCAATGCTCAGGTATTTGAAAAACAAACAAACAAACAGAAACCAAGATGCAGTGATGTGGACTGGCACTTTTTTGATCCTTTTTATTTTTTTTCCACAATGCACCATCAGCCCTCCTAGTGCTTAAACACTTCCTGTGACTCTCTCAAAGTAACAGAACTCAAAACTTTCAATTGCTACTGGGGTAAAATTCCCCTCTTAAGAAAGGTTTTATGGGGATGTCCTTGGATGAGGGAAAAGGAGAAACATAAAATCTACTTTATTTATCTATAAATAAAACTACTATTAACAATAGTTATGTTATTATGAATAAATATTTATAATAAAGTATCTGTATCTTAGTATGAATAAGATTTATTTATAAATAAAAATAGCACATGTATTGTGAGTATGCTGTAGAGCCTCTAGGTAGCTTCAGTCTGAAATGTAACTGCAGCTTTTGAACATCTAGAGATTTTGGGTTCCTTGTTCTACAGAAACATCAACTAAGTAATTTCTCCACAGCCATCATCTTAAACTTGCATTGAGCTCGCCCCATTAGGAGCAGGAGAACACAGCTGATTACCACCAATCCATAGCCATCAGACAAAAGGGAAGCTCAGCATAATTTTATTCATAGGAACAGAGGAAAGGTGGTTTTACAGTTTGAACACAGGAATGGGTGAGAGAAAACATCTATTTGCATGTCTGCCCCTGTAGACATGGGACAACTTTCTAAAGGCAAGTGAATAATTCATGCATTGTTTCTAAATTAAAGCAGAGATTTTCACAACTCCACAGCAAACCAACACTCCATTGTGAATACTGCCTGACTGAGATTTACTTCACTTTGTGTAAGACTCATGGTAAATTTCCATGCACTGACTGGATAAGCATAGCTTTTAAAATTAGATTACTGATGCAAGCATTTATGATTACAAATTTAATATGTGCTATAAAGATTTATGGGGAAACTAAAATCTCAGTTTTGCTTTATAGTATAAATTATATCATGCACAGATTATAAATCACTCCCTTAGCATTTAAATATATTCATTCACAGAATAAATACCTATCTCAGGGGATTCATTCCTGTTTGTTTTTCCTTATCTTTTCTGCTTTAACTTCTAAATTTTAAAGTTAGTTGCCAAGTACTTTTTAAATTAGTCTTGTAGGTGAGAGAAATGCTTCTTGTTCCATAGTCATCCAAAAGTTTCCCCATTAATGTCAGAATACATGCCTCTCAAAAGCCATATTTGAATTGTAGGTACTAAATTACCATTCATATTTCATTTTTCTAATGCATGCATCTCTGTTAGCTCTGATATTAATTTTACTTCACTGGCCAGTTCTACTTGACCAGAGTGTCCTCTGCTGTACATAGCAAAAATAGCAATGTATTACAGTTTCTTCAATTGGTGATCAAAATGCAGTGAATTGAGAGAATATGAGGCTACTTGGAGATCTCTAAAGATCATCACTTAACTTTCTCTCTCAAGTGCACTTCTTTAAAATCCCTTCTAGATCCTCAAATGTCATCCATGCCACAGGTAAATCTGTAAATATCTCCCCAAGAACCAGTATCAGGAAAATTACCCGAAAATAATCCTCTGGGCCATCTTGTCTGAATGTCAGACATGAAATAGGGAGAAAATTTTGTTAAGTTTTAAAATATAGGGTGTTTTTTTTTTTTTCGTAACTAGCTTTCTGCTGTTTAGTGATGACAAACTGGATGTGAGAAAGGAACATCCTGTTTAAAGAGTGGATGTCTCAATAGTAATGTATATGCATGTTAGGCATGTATGAGTTTAAGTGGATTACCGCTCTTTCTGAGAAGAAATTTTTCCTAATATCCAACCTGAACCTCCCCTGGTGTAACTTCAGGCCATTACCGCCTGTCTTGTCACTGTTACCTGGGAGGAAAGGCTAATTCCCACCTCACCACAATCTCCTATCAGGTCATTGTAGAGAGTGGCAACATCTCCCCTGAGCCTTCTCATCTCTTCTCATCTCCAGACTGAACAATCCCAGTTCCTTCAGCAGCTCCCCATAAGACTTGTGCTCCAGACCCTTCACAGCTTTGTTGCCCTTCTCTGGACATGCTCTAGGGCCTCAGTGTCTTTCATGTAGTGAGGGGCCCAAAACTGCACACAGTACTCAAGGTGCGGCCTCACCAGTGCCAAGTACAGAGGGATGATTACCACCCTGCTCCTGCTGGTTGCACTACTTCTGATACAAGCCAGGATGCCATTGACTTTCTTGGCCACCTGCGCACACTGCTGGCTCATGTTCAGCCAGCTGCCACCTAACACCCCAGATCCTTTTCTCCCATGCAGTTTTCCAACTGCTCTGCCCCAAGCCTGTTGCAATGCATAGGGTCATCGTGGCCAAAGTGCAGAACTCAGCACTTGGTCTTGTTAAAACTCATACATTTGGACTCAGCCCATTGATCCAGCCTGTCCAGATCCCCCTGTAGGGCCTTTGTCCCATCAGGCAAATCAATGCTTCTTCCCAACCTGGCGTCCTCCCACAAACTGTCTGCAGGTGCACTCAATCCCCTTCTCCATGCCAACAATACAGATATCAAACAGGACTGGCCCTGATACCAACCCGCCTGTGGAACACCACCAGTGACTGGTCCCCAGCTGGATTTAGATAGTGGAATTCCATCAGAAGATAGCTAATGCCAAAGATTTATAAAAACAAAACAACACGCGCACACATAGAGAAAAAAAAAAATGAAACTTTTTAAATATGAGGCCAGACTGATTTGTGAAGGCTGTATTGCAAACATGTAGTGCTATGCGCCCTGCATCACAGGGAGCTTCTTAACCTGCAAAGTGAAAGAAGCCGGTACACCTGCATTGAATCATAGAATTGCTCAGGTTGGAAAGGACCTTCAAGATCATCAAGTCCAACGGATTTGGTTTGGATTGAGTTTCTGTTGCCTCGGGTCTTATTTGTGGCAGTTTTTTATGTTATTTCCCAGAACCAAAAGAAGACCCCTAACTCTGATTTTTCTTCTTTGCTTCCCACATGTCACAGCCCTCAGGCCTTGTCAGAGGACCTCTCCAGCACTCAGCCACACAAGAAACCCAGCTCCGCCGCCGGGAGCGAGCGCTCGGGTGGAACGATGGTCACACACTGAAGCAGCGCGAACCCAGAATCCACCGCCACCGCCACCGCCACCCTCAGAGAGGCAAGAGCCGCCGAGCCGCCCAGCCACCCAGCGCCCAGCCCCCCAGCTGCCTCTAGGGCCTCTGCCGGAAGTGAGGGAAGAAGGAGAAGGGGGGCGGGGCCGAGCGGCTCTCCGGGAGGTTCGTCCGCCGCCATTTTGCAGCGCCGGGCCCTCGGACCGTGCGGAAGTGGCGGCCGGCGAGGCGGGAAGGGACGGGGCTCCGTCAGCTCCTCCCCCGCTAGGGCGGAGAGGCGGGGACTGAGCGGGGCCGGGCCGCGCCGCGCCGCGCCGCAGCCGCGCTGGTGGGGGTGTCAGGGCCGAGCGGGGCTCGGAATGTCGGCGTTCTCGGAGGCGGCGCTGGAGCGGAAGCTGTCGGAGCTCAGCAACTCGCAGCAGAGCGTGCAGACCCTGAGCCTGTGGCTCATCCACCACCGCAAGCACTCGGCGCTCATCGTCAGCGTGTGGGAGCGGGAGCTGCGGAAAGGTGAGGCTCCGCTGCGGGGTGGGGCCTTCCCCGGGGAGGCGGCTGTGGAAGGAGCAGGCCGGCCTCGGGGCGCGGCTGCCCGGGGAAGGGGGGTCGGGCTGCGTGGGCCCTGGAGCACAGGATGGAGGCAGGGGGAGAGAAAGGGCGGGCTCGGGTGCCTGGGGAGAGCGGAGCTGCAGGGGCAGGTGTGAGCCCCTGGGTGTCAGTGTGCGGTGGCTGTGGGCTGGGAGGTGCTGCCCCTCTCTTTTTTCTCCCCTCCCTTTCCTCCTCCCTCCCTCGACGAGGTGTTTCTTAGGAGGCCGATGGTTGGCTTCCTCCTCTTACAGAGCGAGTGGAGGCAGTGAGGAAAGGGAAAGAAGGTGGTATGCAAGGGATTTAAATACTAATAGTTAAGGTTCTTCGAAGATGCCAGGTCTCAGGTAGTCTTTCATCAATAATTACGTTGTTAACTACTATCTCTTTGTCTGCTTATGCCAGCAACTATTCATGTCGGACAGCTGAGGATGGGAGTAGCAATTTAATTTGTCCTAAAGGATACTTTTGCTGTTTTTGCCAGGTGGATAATACCATTGTTAACTTTATATAGGTGTTTATTTAGCTGTAATACATACTTGATATCCAGTGTGTACACTTAGTTACTTATGTAGCTTTCCTTTTAACAGTTAAGAGCTTTCAGTTCTTTCAGGGATGGAAAGGAAGAAATGGCATGGGAGGCTTTATTTGACCCTCCTAGAAAATAACTTGATCTTGACTCATTTAAATATAAGTAAATCACTTGCATGGAGTTTGCCTTGCTCTAGAAAATGTCTTCCAGTAGCTCCCTTTGGATCCCATTAGTGTGTGGATCTTTAAAGGGAAAAGTAGGTGAATAGGTTTTCAAGTGAAGAGGAAAAATAAAGCAAAGTCACTATGGAACTCATGGAAGAGAAACCAGTGCGTTACTTTTGAGCATCTAAGAGGGCCAATTGACCTGCAGAATGGATGTGTATTAGAATACAAAGAGTGTGTGGCTGGATCATCGTTACTTCTCAGTTAGAGCACGTAACTTCATAGCAAACTAACTGAACTACCCTTAAAATAATACCTTGAGTATGAAGCAATACTTAACTTTGGAATATAGTATGGAAATAGATTCCTATCCGTTCTGTAGGTTTTCAAATGGCTACTATAATTTTATTTAAAATAGGTTTTTTTGATGAAATTTTTTTTTTTTTTAATTTTTACGCCTGTGTTAATTTTTTTGTCTCTAGAAGGATTGTCATGTTACTGGATATCTTAATCCATAAATTGAATTATTTCAATGTTACAAATGAATTCCTGAAAAGGAATACATATTGGCATATTTCATCTTACAGGAGAAAGAAACATTTTCAGCGTATGGCTCTTTGGAAGTATTTTCTTCGTGTTCTGAGCACAAATGAATGGATCTTCCATTTCCATCTGAAACATCTCACATCTCCCAGGGGGCCTAGACAAACAATTTCAATGTCTGGTGCTCTGAAAGGTATCAGAAAGATGCCTTAAACTAATTGACATTCAGCTAGAGGTCTCGTTGCTTGTCTTGATAGTATGCACAATACTAGCTTATAAAATGCTCTCAACGTCAATATTAGTATAATTTTCCTGTTATACTATTTGTGTGATTGGAGAAATGAAATGCTCAAAACATGGCTAAATGCTTAGAGATGTCATTAAGAGGCAAAGATAATGATCTTTATAAAGCAAATCATTTCTGTGAGTTCTTTTCTCAGCTTTCAATGTCTGGCTTCCAATTCTGTTTTGAAAATGTAGGTCAGGAGCTCTGGAGAAGCATAGCTGCCATGAGGGCTGCTCTGAAAATAATGCCTCCTATTTTATGATGTTGGTCCACAACATCAGAGGTGGATGTTGGTGGTATGGCAGTAAAGATTGAACCTTCCCACCAGTATTCCATTACATTTTGTTGCTGTGTGACAGATGGCAGCAGAGGGACTGTCTGACAAAATAGCATCTGACATGGAAGTGCACATGAAGCAGAAGTGCATCGTTGAACTCCTCCATGTGGACAAAATTGCACCTACTGACATTCATTGGCGCTTGCTGAATGTTGATGGAGACCAACCAGTGGATGTGAGCACAGAGAGGCAGATGGTGGAACGTTTCAGCAGTGGCAACGGTGATGTGGAAGATAAGCCATGTTCTGCACAGCCATATACAGCTGTCACGCCATGAAATGAAGAGCATCTTGATCAGCTCATCCATGTGAATCTGAAGATTACAAGCAGAGAACTGTGAACGAAGCTGAATATCGGCATCAGTGTGTTGGAGGTGGCAGTGCTGGTGTATTGTGAAGTTTGTGCCTGGTGGGTCCCATGAATGCTCAGTTTCGTAGATCGCATCATTACCAGTGATGTGACGTGGTGTCACCTCTATAAGCTGGAGTCAAAATGGCAATCCATGGTGACACATGAATTCCCCATCAAAGAAAAAGTTCAAGATGAGGCTCATAGCAGGTAAAGTGATTTGCACCATCTTTTGGGATAGGAAAGGTGTGGTCCTTCTGGATATCCAGGAACCTGGACAAACTGTAAACTGGCTGCTATGTTGTGATGCTATCTAAGCAGAAGGCACCAACTTCCAGAGTCCAGCAGGAGCAGAAGAGGACCTTTCTCTTGCAGCCATTTTGAAGACTGGGGAACATGTTGCCAGTCTTGGCTGGACTGTCCTGTCACACCCACTATATCATTTGGTGCCTTCTGTCTTGCATCTGTTTGGGCTAATGAAAAGTGGGCTGCATATAGAAAATTTTCCTAACAATGATACCATCATAGCAGCTGTGAAACCCCCTAGCAGTGGGTCACCTCCACTGGTGCAGATTTTTACAAGCGTGACGCACAGACTCTTCTTCATTGCTGGCAAAAATGCATAGCTAATGGTAATGACTGTTGAAAAACAGTGTTTTGTAGCTGAGAATTTTCTCCATCACTTACTGCTACTGTGTTCTATGTATCTGTTGTAGTTTCCATAGAAATAAATAAGAGGCATTACTTTTGGAGCGACCTACGTATAATTGTCTTTATCTTCCATTTGTTGACATGTCATCCAGCTTTTGCTGCTTCAGAGCACAATTTCTTGATGATCTCTTTGGAAGCCAGCCTTCCAGGGTATGTGAAAAGCACGTCGTAACCTAGCTCTGGCAGGAGAAGGCTCCTTTCAGGGTCCTGGTCATCTTCTGTGCTATTAAGCTGTATGTAAAGTGTTTCTTTCATGTGTTCCTCTACCATCTCATGTGAAGCTGGCATAGCTAAAACATCTCGATGCTGAGTGCTGGCAATGATGCCATGAGTAAGTTTAATGCTCCTGACTTGCCCACTCTTCAAGTTGTAGAAATATGATTTCTGTCCTAACAGAGTAAATCGGGCTCTGTTTGGGGAACATGAACACAGGAATGACTGGAATTGTCTGTGACTATTGCTAGCCTGTATTGTCCTGGAAAGGAAAATTGGACCTTGGCTTTTTCTGAATTTTATTTCCTTCAGTTGTATCACCTTTCTTAAGTCATTGCTTCCTTCTCCAGACTTTCCTTGAAGTCTGTCTCCTTTTGGGCTAGCAAAAGATTATGCTACAACATTGCGTAGTTGACTGTGTTGAACAGAATACCATGTGGTACTTAATTTTTTCTGGATGCTTTCATTTTGGTTAAAAGTTCCCTTGTTTCACACGAGATTGCTTGAACTACTTTAAGATATTCGTTAAAATAAGTTCTAGGTTCATAATTCTTTTGTTCCTAAACATTTGGTTCTAATTCTTACGCTTTCAAAATAGTTGTTGCCTTTATAATCATGTTGCAGTGGAGGCGAAGAGGCAGCATTCCTAATGTGCATGTAACTTAGGCAACACAGATGTTGGGCAACATAAAATTGTGGTTTCCTTCTGTTTACTTGGATACTTGGTAGTCTTCAGGCCCCGTGCTAGGGTGTCTTCACAGATCTTCGGTTCTTTACACCTTCCTATAGAAGTTTTTTGTACTTGAGGTTAGAGCAATTCTCCTGGTAAATTCTTGCACTTAGATGGAAACTTGGAGAATGGCCTGAACTTGCGCATCTTTGGCATAGCTTGGAGGAGTCACAGAATGTTGGATGTGTGTTACTAAATTCCGGTGTTACGTTGAGACAGTTGATGCAACTGATTACTGAAGGACTACGCATACGCTTCTTCCTAGTGCTACCCTAACTTTTATGTGAAGATCTTCTTTAAAATCCTGTAAAGTATAATTCATAGGGTCATTCTTAACAATAATAAAAAAAGCTCGTGTAACGTATTCTAGTATTGGCTGTCTGTGTTTTGCAAAAGTGTTGGTAACTCTGGATTGTCAGAGACTCCTAGTAACTTCTGCAAGAATTCTTCAAATTACAGATAAAATAAATGTTCTCTTTCCAAGGCCTGAATGTAGGGAGGGGCAAACTGTTTAATGACTGACGTCTAATATATGCTAATGAAAGATCTATGTAGTAGCTGTGTCAGTTAGAAGGGAGCTGTGGCAGAGCTGCTGCCCAGCCTGAGATATTAAGTATTCCTGATTCTTCCTCTGTGCAAAACCACTCAGATGTCACTCTGGGTACTGAGCATTTTAGCACAGGAGTGCCCAACCTTCTTGCTTGCCTAGAATATATTGTCTGAAGAGAATTGGGCTGCATATAAAATATATGATATAGTTAGTGTATGTAAGTAACAAAAGTTCTTTTAATAGGAAATATAAAAAATAAAAGATAACAAAAAGGGGGCAACAAAAACGTAAGACTAGTGGGTTGGACATGTATATTTTTGTGTGTGTAGTGTTTTTTTTGTTTTTCCAGTTAAGCAGTGTATTAACTGTCTATTTCTATGGTTAATGGAGGGTAGATTCTTTAGTTCATTGACGAATAAAATAATGACTATGCAGCAAATGTGTTTAACTTAAATTATGACTATTATAACAAAGGTTTTTCCTGTTTTGGCAGGTAAGCAGAGGTCTTCAGTGACAACAGAACAGCTTGTTTTCTGTGCTAGTGGTTAAACTTCATTTATTTAATTTTTATTGGCGGTTTCATGCACCGTGTGGCTTTCCTGTGCTCATGATCTAACAAAAACAGTAATTTATTTATTTCTAAATTCCCTAATGTAAAGCTAGTGCCTGCAGAAACAGTACTGAGGACAGTATCGCAACTTTAGGCTTTCAGCTGTGTTAGCACTGGATTACTCTGATCATGAGTCTGCATTATTTTGAATTTCATTGTTGATTTATAAAATAAACATATTGATGAGGAGGATACTCTTTCAGTACTGCATTTGTGGCACATCTTACTGGTGTCAAAAGCTGTTCTGCAGTTTGGATTTCTATTGTAGATTACTTTTTTTTCCCTGTACTTGGGGTATGGCAGCTTCATGGTTCTTTCATTGTAACTTGTGTGAGTTAACTTTAGTGATAATGTTGCCATAGTATCTCATCATTTCACGGATACCTTTGGCATATGAATTCGATTGTGAAGACTTTGGAAGAGTTTGCACTGAGGTAAATGTTCATTACATGAAATATAGCTGAAACAGGACCATTTCATGAAATCACAGAATCCTTAGAGTTGGAAGGGACCTCTAAAGGCCCTCGTCCTACTCCTCTGCAGTGAACAGGAACACCACAGCTAGATCAGTTTGCCCAGGGTCTGATCCAGGCTAACCTTGAAAGTCTCCAGAAGTGTGGTGGATACCAGTCCCTGGACAACCTGTTCCAATGCCTCACCACCCTCACTGTAAAAGACTTTTTCTGTATGTCCAACCTAATTCTCCCCTCTTTAAGCTTGAAGCCATTTCCCCTTGTTCTGTCACGACAGACCCTGCTGAAGTGTCTGTCCCCTTCTTTCCTGTAGCTCCCCTTTCGATATTGAAAGGCCACTGTCTTGACACTTGAATTTAGTTAAGTCATGAGCTTGCTTATCAATTACGTAGGACTAGTTAATTAAACATAACGTGAATACATCAACCAATCCTGAAATGCAAGTAATGGGCCTGTTAAACCTCTTCATGTTATGTGTCCTTAAAGGGATTGTCTTAGTGGGTGTTGTTTAACTGGATAGTGGCACTGCACATATACTACTGTTGTTTAAACCTGCAACTACTGCTTGGCTGGTGTAAAAAAACCTAGGAACGTTTTTATGAGGCTCTTCTGAGAGGGAGATGAAGACTTTTTTTTGTATTTGCAAATCAGGTATGTTTTCTTGCATCCATCTGTTCTTTCCAGATTTCAGGATTCTTGGCACCTGTAGATGCTGTTTTGTCAGTGTTTGTTTGGTTGTGTGTTGTTTTTTTTTTTTTAATGGAAGCTTCATTTCCATAATCTAGTGTCAGCTTTCATGGGAGTGGTAAGCACTTGTTCAGTATGTTGTCTCTTATGCTCGTAGTGGAAATTGCTAGAGGTTTGACTTCTGAGGAAGTAAATATGGTGCTTCTTATTTAATGCTCCAGTCAGTTGCATTTAATACCTTCTTTAGTGTAAACTCATTTTACTTTTGCTTTTCCAAGCCCACTTTTGTCACTTGATATTTACATCCTAGTGATTTCTTAATAGATTTGTCATGTATTATCTTTCATTTCACGTTCAGATATGTTTTCCCAGAGCCTGACATGGCATCTCATAGATAAATCAGTATCGGAAACAGATGCTGAAACTCCACATTAACACTTCATTTCTTGTTTTGGCTGTCACCTCTTTCACAACCTGGTCTTTGTCTTCACTGCAAAACTTATCCAGGTTCGCAGAACCATTGTATATCTTCTTTGTGACAGCTGCAGCTGTAAGTACTCTTACGCTAGTACATGGGGTTATATTTTTAGCATTTGACCACCGTTTTACCTGCTGTTCGAGTTAGTTACGCTCAAGCTTCTTTGTGTGTGTGCTAGGAAGTCATTCAGTGGTATAAGAAGCAAGTATTTTTGCTTATTTCTAATTTTTTGGTTTTGTATTTGTCTGCAGCCGCTGCTGTGACATACGCTTGTGTTTGGGCCCTCACTGATTCTAACTGTTGGCATTGATGCAGTATATTTTCCTGAACCTTGAAGCTGTTGTGGCGGTTGCTCAATGCTCCAGGAAATTCTAAGATAGAAGATCGTGGTATGCAGATTGAGAAGACCTAACAGCATTGACAGTATGTTTGAAAGTTGTGCTATATCTGGGTTCCTCTGATGCTCAGTCAGCTGCGTTGGAGCAGGAGCACAGCTGAAGGTGGTGAGAATACACTGCCTTGCAGATGTGAAGTAAACTTCAGTAAACAGGTTCCTGATTTTAGAGCTGTTATTTTCTATAGTAGGTAGTGTAGTTCTTCTTCCAGGAGAGGGAATCTTTCACTTCTGATGGCTGTAAAGATGTTTTACTTAATGGTGGCATTGTGTCATCAGTTAATGTAGCAGCCTTAAGAAAGTAAACAGATTTCTTTTTTCTTTCGCTTAAAAGAAAACATGATGGCTGATTTTACTGGTTAGTAGGTGTCATTGAGGAGGCTAGTAAGAGATTTAAGATGGGATGCTTGTGGGGGTCCAAACAAAGCTTCTCTTCTTTACAAAAGGGATCAGAGGTTGACTAGAAGCAGATATTCAAGGTGAATGCATGTTGCTACGTTAGAAAACTGTATTTGCTA
This sequence comes from Numida meleagris, assembly GCF_002078875.1. NCBI lineage: Eukaryota > Metazoa > Chordata > Aves > Galliformes > Numididae > Numida > Numida meleagris. The sequence goes on from NC_034410.1 coordinate 81,882,999, forward strand.
CATATGTGCTTTATAATATGATGTGCATTCGTGTGCAATAGATTGACAGTGTAGGAGGCTTTCTCGTATTTGGTTGTATAATCCAACCTGACTGGCTGAATATCTACTATTAGCACATAAGAATGTAATGTGTACAAATGTTTATATTCACAACTGTCCCACTTGTATCATTGTATCTTACCTGCACCTGCCTGGCTTTCATAATTCTGGTACTGAATATCTAATATCAGTGATTTAAAAAAAAAAAAAAGTAAACTTCCCTGTCCTAAAACTGTTGTTGATTCATATCCAGTTTGGCATTGTCCCAGGCCAGGCAGTGAGGGAATTAGTTTGGTTCTTGTATTCAGGCAATTCAAGATACGCAAAGTGCTGCAGGAAGTTTCTGCAGAGTAACTGTGTTGGAATGGTTTATTTGTTTTGTGACCCTGCATCCCTGTGGTAATTAGATGCTGGTGGCCTCTTTGCCAGCAATGGCTGTAGGCTGTTTCCTTTCACTATTAGCCTCCAAGCCCAACACCAAGATACCTGGACCATCAAACCTTGGACGTGCATTGTGTAGGTAATAACCCGCTTTGAAAAGGAAGCACAATGGTTCTCAAACCTTGATCAAATTCAACAGGAGATATAGATAAGTAGGCAATCTTGAACACTTGCTTTAACTTCTTCACAGTAGAAAAGGTTAATGAATTTTCAATTTGTTATGTGCTGGTTGTATAACAGCACTTTTATGGGTTGTCTTATCTTTAAATGTTCTTTTATGGTGGTGGCCTTTCGAGTTACTTTTTGCAGATGTACTTTCAGTCATGTCACCAGGAAGTGCTGTCCTTAGTCAGCTTGCATAAATACTCAGGTTAGTTCTCAGTGAGCTTGCACTCGCATTTCAATGCTGTTTAACTTAAAAAGATAAGCTGGTACAAAAAGCTTGAATGCTTGTCAGGTATGTAGAAAGATGTCATTCAACTTCTCATGCAAAGATATAAAGCATGTTGTGACACAGGAAATGACCTGAGGATTTGGGGAGAAGTGCTGACGTTGTTATACTCTACTGTCTATCTGTAGACTAACATAATTCAAAAGAAATTGAATGAAATTCTTATTTAAAACCATATTAGAGGACTTCAGTAAAAAATGTGGTTAGAGCTGTTAATTGATGTGGGGTTTTAACTGTTGCTCTTTTTCTCAGAACCTCTTGTTAAATATTATTTTCAGTTGAGGTCAGTTGACATTGCAAAACCATTAACATTTTCAGATGGGTCAATAGTCCATTAACTTGTATTGCGTTTTAAGTGAAACTTCGTGTTGCCTGCATGCTTTTTTGGAGTTTCTTTTAATATGTCTGGGATGGCAAATACTCACAGATGTACAGGAAGGAGTCCAGCCAAGTGCCATCAAGATGATGAGGGGAGTGGAATGCAAAGGGTGAGGGAGTTGAGACTGTTCAGCATGGAGGAGAGGAGCCTCAGGGGGAGTCTCATCAGTATCTAAAATGCCTGAAGGAGATGGTGCAGGAAAGATGGAGCCAGGCTCTTCTAAGTGGTGCCCAGCACCAGGACAAGAGACAGTGGGCACAAACTGAAACACAGAAGGTTCCCTCTGAGCAGGAGGCACTTCTGTGCTGCGTGGGTGCCATAGCACTTGCACAGGTTCCCCAGAGAGGCTGTGGATTCTCCTCCTTGGAGATTTTCAGAAGCAGCCTGGACATGAGCTTGGGCATCCTGCTCTGGATGGTCCTGCTGGAGCAGAGGTTGGAGCAGATGGACCCGGAGAGCCCTGCCAATCTTAGCCATTCCGTGAGTCTGTGAAGTATCTCTCAGTTGTAGGGAAGGAGGGGTAAAACAGCTTGAAACAAGTGGGTCTGTTTCTGGTAATCTTCATGGGAGCTTGATTTCCAGTGCCAGAAGGTAAACCTGGAGAAGGCGAATAAGTAAGTGTAATTATGCTGGCTTTAATTGCTAGAGTTAACCTTAGTGAAAATAACTGACTTACCAGGTAAAGTCCTTCCCAGAGTACTAGAGTTTCTTGCTCTGAAGTGGTGGCTCTTGGGCATTACAGTTCTCCAAGTACTGTGGGTTCAAGCATGTAATGTCAGAGCATCTGTGTTGGACGGAAGAGAACCAGGAGGACTGGGTTAAAAAGTACACATTCCTAAGAGGCGTAGATCACCCAGAGCTAAGACTTGGTAATGAAGATGCTATGTCTGTCAATGGTGGCTGCCTTATTATCCTAGTTGCAAATGAAATACTGTATCCATAGAGTATTTGGTACAATTTAAATGTAAGGTATATTTTTGAAATGGGCTTGATTTCTGTTGCTGGGTGTTGACCCTTGTAAGTGTCATTAGGAATGCTGTAAGAGAAATCTGCTTAATATGGCCCTTAGACCAGCCAGCACTACAAACCTGTTAAAAGATGTCAGAATCTGGTGCTTCTGTGAGCTGCTTTGCTGATTGTGGAAGAGGGTAGGTGTTAAATCTGAGAGGAGTAGAAGAGTTATGTGAACACTGCTCAGAGTTTCTGAAAATTGGAATCAGTCCAGTATGGATCCTTAATAATTTAATGTTTGCAGCCTGTGTTGTTAGTATACCAGTGACTCTATGGGCTAGTTACTTCTAACACTGTACTCTAGCATTATATACCAAACAGATCCTCCTTTAGCCTGAGATCATACACAGTTTTCTTCTATTTCCTTCTAACTGTTTTTTTCTTCTAGCCTTGCCTGGCACTGAGGACACTTCTTTTTGTTTAAATATGCCAGCTGCTCTGTGATCCATCTTGGTGTGTCAAATCCCAGGGTGGAAAGTTATCATCACTGCAGCTGAAGAGAGATGCTTTAAACAGAATTTTTCAGAGTAGGTCTGGTCTGGGATTTAATTTTGTATTTCAGGCATCAGTAGTTAATTTGCTGTCACGGTAGCAATAGAACACCTTGTTTTTCTCAGCTGAGAGTTGTCAACCCCATTTGCTAAAGATTGCATTGCATATTTGTGGGTAAGGCAGAGCGGTAGTAGGTCAGTATGTAACTCCTGAAGATTTGTGAAGTAAAAAGGAATGCTTCTAGAGATAGGCGCAAATTTTAAGCTTTGAATTTTGCGCATAGCATTCTCACAACAGGAGGAATTACATTTTACTTTGCAATACTTTTTATGAACATAAAGGCGGAATTCATAAAGGCTGGGTTTCTAACCGAAGCCAGAGCTGACGTAGCAGTGTTTTAAGGATCTTGGTTTACTTGATATATCTTTGTTACAGTTAAGCAGCAGGAGGAGACTGAAAAAGTAATACTAGAGGAAACAAGCTTGAAAGTGACTTGGAGTTTTAGCATGCTTTTTGTAAGCACTGTGCCTTGGTCTGTTTATTGTAGAGAATAGACGAAGCATGGTCTTTGTGAGGATTGCAGCCACCTGATTTCAAAGCACTGCGTACATCTCCAGTCTTTCTTTCATGACTCAGATGATTTGGTTACTTGCTGGAGGCAAGAAAAGCGAGATCTGTCCCAAATAAGTTGCATCACTAAGGACTGAAATGTAATTTTTCTATGAAAGGGACAGACAAGGACCTAACCTTCCTGCAGTTCAGAGCTTGTAGTATATGGCGAGCTGTGTGCTTCATTAGAATTGTAGTCCTAATTCTTAGTTCCTTTGAGAAACTGAGGGGAGTGGAGTCAGCTCTGCTAAGAAGCAGTTTATTTTGGTGCAACTGTGAGGAAAAACTGTGTTTTCTAAGACTCCTTTTTTGAATAATTCTTATCTTTCTACATGTTAGAACTGTGCTTTACCTGAAACGGGTAGAAGATGTGTTACTATATTTCCAGATTGGTGTGTTTGTACTTTTAATACAGTTTTTTTCTCTTTATCCAAATTTCCATTAACTTGTTGGATATGTCTGTCCAAGAGTATAGGAAACGTTCAATATTCCAAGCAGAAATCCCTAACAGGAGTCTTGCTGTAGTGCCAAACTTGTATTCAGAAAAATTACCTTAGAGTGGAATTATCTCAGCGTTGATTTTGTGTATGTGTGTAAAATAGGTGGTTCTCCTGTTTTCTTGAGAGATTGGAATGGAAACTAACAAAGTAAAATCATCCTGGGAACTGAACGCAAGTTCAAAAGAATAATTATAAAAATTCCTAGGTTGTTTTTCTCAACTGTGCTTGAGAGGGCAGAAACTATTAAATCTTTCTTCAAGAGAAGCTTCCTTTTAAAGAGAGTGTGCATACTGAGGTTTATGGTAGTTACAGATATTAAAGATTTTTCTGTTAGTAACACAAGATTAGAAGAATTGAAATAAGAGTTGCAGCTCTAAGGAAATCCATAAACTCATGAAAATTAGATGAGGTGTGATGGTAAATTAAAATAACTGAGTAAAAATGGAAAATACGTGAGGTGGAAGCTGTTGCAGATTGATGAGATTGGGTGAAATGCTTGAGATGCTTGGAAAGAGAGCTATAGCAGTCAGAAAGCAATTTTTCAAAATGTTTTTGTGAAGTTACAGCTGCATGCACATAAATGTTTTAGTGATTAGGCGACGAGCGGAGTATCAAAGTAGCATGGAGAACGTGATTAAAAATTGACTATTTGGTTTGCTCTAACATGAGAATGAGGAATTGTCATAAATGGCTGAGAGAAATTCAAACCAAGAAGGTGTTGTTCAGGTGAATGATAGTGGACCTGTACAGCTCCTTGTCAGAGGGCTTCAATGGGAGTAAGAAATTCATGTTGGCTTGAAGGTGAGCCAAAGTTCTTGGAAGAAATCCTTGAAGGCTTCCAAATAATGCATATACATCAGTCTCAGGAAAACACCTGGAAGCCTGAAGAACACTTTGGGATATCACATTTGTATATGGTTACTTCAGGAGATAGATGTAGAGGAAACTTGTGTCACAAAGGAGGAAGAATCTGAGCGAACAGTTGCAGCAGAAGAGAGAAAAATCAGTGTATGACCAAGATCTCGGTGCGTTTTTAAATGCAAAATTGAAGTGAAATATCGTGGTAATGAGAACAGGAAGAATGCTGTTTAATTTGGCTTTTATGATTAGTATAGAAATAGAAAAACAGATGTTCTGGATAAACTGGTATTTCTAATTACGTATTTCTAACATTCTGTTTTATTTATGCTTCTTTTTTTCATTAGCAAAACCAAATAGGAAGCTGACATTCCTGTACTTGGCCAATGATGTCATACAGAACAGCAAAAGGAAAGGACCAGAATTTACAAAAGACTTTGCTCCGGTAATAGTGGAGGCTTTTAAGCATGTGTCAAGGTACAGTACACTGTTGCATGCAGTGCCTTTCCTTATCTGCTAGTTCTGTACTGGAAGTCTTGTTATTATTTCCAGCGTTCTTTTGATCTTGAGTAGTCTTAATGCTGTTAGATAAAGTTATGTAGTAAACTCATCTGCGTTCAATCATTTTTCCCTCAGAAAACTGTTAGAAGTGCCTTAATTTAAGACTTGCAGTCTGCATTTAAATGCTTCAGCAATCTGGTATGTCTCATTACTGGTGTTCATGATTTCTTTCCAGCAGGCTATCCTTCTTGTTATCTTAGAATGATGCTAGAATTCTGATACAGAATTCTTTCCATATAGTGCTTTAGAGCTGTTAAAACAATGCAAAAAAAATTTGCAGCCTTTGCATAATAGGAATACAGACATACTATGGATTGAGCAAACAAATAGAAACGGGATGGGGCACTCAGTTTTTGTTGCTGTTGATGCACTTGCTGAAGCATTCTGAATTGGTCTTTTCTGTAAAACGAGGCTCTGATATTTTCTGAGGTTATTGAACTTCTCAGATAAGGTATGCCAAGATCCTTCTGTGAAAGATAATCATACTGTAATGTGATTGTGATGCATTTTCACCTCGTGTTCATTTTTTTTTTTTCCTGTTACAGTGAATCTGATGAAAGTTGTAAAAAGCACCTTGGCCGAGTGCTCTCTATCTGGGAAGAAAGGTCTGTTTATGAAAATGATGTATTAGAACAACTTAGGCAAGCTTTGTGTAAGTATTTTGTTTGCGTATGAAAATTCATCGTCTTGTTTGAGGAGTCGGAGGAATCAAATTTCAGTTTGTTTTCATTTAGATGGGGACAGAAAGGTGAAGAAGCGTACGTATGAACAGATAAAAGTTGATGAAAATAACTGTTCACCTCGAAGTTCTCCCACTGACCCTCCACAGGTAAAACAATGTTTATAAAATTCTGATTTTACACGTGGTTTTTATAAATAATTTTTAGGTACTCTTATTTTTGGATGGCCTCTGCTTTTCTTTTTAAAGAGTTACTTTTATGGGCAGGGATGACCATGCCCCTTTCTTTAGTGTGAGTAGCTGAACTGTGTCCCAATAGGATGTGAGATTTCCCCAGACTGTGCTCAGTTCTATTTTATGACCCGTATTAGCTTTGTAAGGAGAAACTGCTGTGCTTTTTACCTGTCCACACAACCTTCTTATATTAAGGCAAGGTGAATCTTACCAGCTACATCAGTTTGTTTCCTGATGATACCTCTTGCTGGAAATCTTCGTTCTTCTGTGGAAAAGGTAGCTTAACGTTTACATTGATATTATTTTTTTTAGGAGTATAAAGGAACTATTGGTTCTGCAACACTTTCTAACATTGAAGTTTCTGAAAAGTAATGAAAAAATTAGCCTGTCATCTTCCCCTTTGTGAGCTGTAATCCACAAAGGTTGTGTAATTACATGTGTAATCCATAGAGTTTGTGTTGTTTAACTTCAGGCCTTGTGAAACTCCTCCTTGAAGTACTTCAGGATATAAGTTGAAGCTAAGACATTGAACGTGCTTTAACTTCAGTCAGAAGGACACTAAAACAAAACATATACCAACTATATATCCTACTTCGCCCATGTTAGGATTTTTGCATTAGTTTTGATAACGCTTTAGATTCTCATTTGATTTCCAGGGTGGTAACAAATAACACATGTAGTTTGAGTAAGATTCCTAGCATTTATCAATAAAATATTTTTCAGTGTTGCAGTCATGATGCTTGCGTAAATTTCTATTTTGCCTTGCTCTGACTTTTACAATTTTTTTGGATTTTTTTTGTGGTACTGTCCCATTTCAAAAGGCTTTTGTTATAGCAAGGAAATAATCGTCATTTAGTGTGTTTCTACGTAACAGAAATGTCTAAACGTCTTTGAACATCAGTCTTAACTTCCAAAAGAAGTGCACTGATCTAGTCTGGAATAGTGAAGCAAAAGTACACGAAAATAGTTTCAAAAATGTGTAGTAAAATGAAAGGTACTGTAAAATAATTACTGTCAAAAATAAAATGTAAGTAGTCCTATGTCAAGAACTTCAATGAAAAATCTGTTTTAGGAAGGTGACCTATAAAACTAAGGAACTCTGCAGCATTCATCTGATTTTTCTTTTTGTCTGAGAGGGAATAGAGTGTTGATATAATGCTAATATGATAAATGCTTATAAAAACACCATGAAATTAATTCCATAACCTTGTTGTGAAATACTGCTTTATACTAGGATTTCTTTATTTAAACTAGTCTTCAATCTTGCATGCTTTTTCAGACCATGGATCTCATTAGAGCATTACAAGAACTAGAAAATGCTGCTTCTGGGGATGCAGCAGTTCATCAGAGGATAGCTTCTTTGCCTATAGAGGTCCAAGATGTGTCCCTGTTAGACAGGATAACAGGTGAGGGTTGGGGGTCCATTAACTGAAATGCTCTTATGCAAACTCAACAACATAGAATGAAGTCATGCTTTACCTGTTTCTCTCTGCTTGCTTTTAGATAAGGAGTCTGGAGAGCAACTTTCCAAAATGGTAGACGATGCATGTATGTTGCTGGCGGATTACAATGGCAGGTTGGCAGCTGAAATAGATGATAGGAAACAGCTAACTCGAATGTTGTCAGACTTTCTACGATGTCAAAAAGAATTTCTTGCAGAGAAGGAACATAAGCTGGAAGTGCGTATTGTTTTGTTTTAGTCCATTCTTTGATAAGGTTTGATCTTGCAAATGTTTTTAGGTTGCCTAAACAGCTTTTCTCTTCTAAGGTAAATACCAGCTAGATCTTTGTCTCCAGCACATTATTAACAAGATTTCTTTGGTTCTCACATTCCTACTCTATTAAATCAGCTGAACAATAGGTAATAGTATAATTGTGATCATTTCAGTGTTTGTCTTTGTTTTTTAGCATGTTCAGCCTGCATGACAAGTAAGGGTTCTGTTTCACTTCTACAGATAAAAAGTCTTATCCTTAGTGGTACAAATGTAATTCTTCACAGAGTAAGATTTTTCTTGTTCTTTTCATTCATTGTTGTAGATGTTGACTATGTATTATATGACTTAGTAATTTCCTTTTTGTGAAAAGGATTGATCTTTCTGATAATCGTATGTTTGTGAAGTTGCTTACAGAATAAGAATTTAATTACTGGTTTCAATATAACTTTTTAACCTGACTCAAGGGTACATTAGTAAAACACTTAGGTTTTGCAGCGTTGATTACAGTTGGCTGGCAGCATTTTCAGCAGTAGGGACAGTAGGATAGGACAAATAATTAATAAAAGAGGGGTAGAGATTGAACGGATCAATGTGAATGGATGATCTACTAAGTTATTCCAGTGTTTACTATTGTCAGTCATCTGTTTTCCTTACCTACTGCATAATAACTGCCAAGACTCCTGGTGAATTTTACACCTTTCTTGAAGAATAGGTCATAATTTTGTCTGTTGCTTCCCTAATCCGTTATCTCAAATTTGAGATGTAGGTTCAAGCCCTGACTTGGATATTATGGCAATAAAATTGAAACTGCATCATTTTGCAAGGGGAAATATCTGTACAGTTGCAGTGACCTGTAACTAGCATATGCATGTAGTCCTTATGTGGTGCGCAAATTAATTGCTTTTCAGGTTTCATGTCTAACAGGCCTGTCATAAAAGATTTTCTTCACTCTGGTTTCTTTACTGTTTTGTAATGTCTTAACTTGAACTCAAGTTTTGTAGCATCTTGGTTCAGGAAAATGCTGTTCATGATGCATCTGAAGTTGTCTTTCCTAGAGTACTGTTGTTTCCTGACCTTTGCTCTTGTGCCTCACAGAAAAGCAATTGATGAAGGTTTTTCCTGCCAACTTCACTGTATTTATCCTTACCTGGGGGAAGAATATCAACCAACTTCATGCGAGATAGATGGTATGCATGGTAGTGTTGATCGCAGTAGCAAATAATCCAACTGGTCAACGGAACCTGAAAGAACAGGAAACCTTAAGCTTTTCATCACCTGCCCTGTCTTCCGTATGTGTATGTAATGTGTTTGGAGGACACAGTCCCACTGTAGTACATTGGGATCAACTGTCTTCTTTTTGTAGATTGTTACCTGCAATTACACCTATTTAGGTATAGGCTACTGGTTTAGTGAAGTGCTCAAAAGATAGTGACTCTAGTCCTTCAGACAAGTTTATACTTCTGTGGAAACCAATGCTTGATTGATCAAGAATTACAAATGGAGTGACACTTGGAACATATGGCAGTTTTTAGCAATTATAAAACGGTTTCATTTCCCAATATTGCTAGGTCAATGAGTTCATAGCTTTAAGAAAAGTAGCCGTAGTTCATAGTTACTACCTAGGCTGTCGTGGTCCTTAAACTGAGTTGCTTGGCTGAATTACTTAAATAGTTAAAGAATCTTATTCTAATACAGCACGCTTCCAGTTTTGGACTAGTTTCAGTGGCCTTCCTTTACAAAGGAGGAGGCAGTAGTCTTTTTTTCTTTCTTTTTTTTTTTTTTTTAAATGAAGTGCTAGGATGTTGAGTTATACTCTAAGAATGTTTTTAGGCTCATCAGTATGGTATAAACTATTTAAAAAAAAAAAAACTGTGAGAAAAAGTAGTGTTAACTCAAGGTGCTAATAAAAAAGCTATGAAGCAAGAGATAGGAAAAACACAGTAAACCTTAAAAATCAAACTTCTAACCTTGTGTTAAGGTAAGTGAAATGACTTCTTTTATACTCAATACCAGTAGTGCCTTTTAGTTTGGGAACAGCAGGCTGATAAACGTTCTAAAGCTTTGAAATGCAAGTTCAGCATGTCTTCATGATAGTGTCAGTGGACTGAATTTCTCTTTTTACGTTCTTTTATGGAGCGGATGTTTTCTGGTGTAATTACCAATTGCCTGCAACTAGATGCATTCATTTTATCATGCAAGGACTGTATTTTTACAGTCTTTGGGAACAGCGTACCTCATATTCAGCCTTGTTTCTTGGCTTGTCAAGTGAAATAGCACTGGAAAAAGAGCTTGTCATCTATTTGTTTGAGAACGTATTTCCTGAACTGTGTGTTTCTAGACTTTGACTTCCAGGCTTAATTTCTGGTGAAATTCATCTGTTCTAGACAAGGACAGTTCCTTTGTTAGACTTCTGACTATTGACAGTCTTTTGAGTATAACGTGCTTTCTGGGTAGAAGCATATCAAGACTTAATTTCTTTCTGAATTAGTATTACCCAGCTGTCAGTATTTTTGAGATCCTACCCAACTGCTCTGCCCAACACCCAGCTGTGTTAAGAAACAAGTGGTTGTATTCTTTTTGATTTCTAGAAATGTCACCTGCTGTTGACCTGGTTTAACAGTATTAGGGTTAGAATTTCCAGAGAACTCTTACTGTCTGTAAACTTTAAACAGGGACTTCTTAGACCTAAATTGGCAGGTGTATTTTTTTAACCTTCTGAAGCAAATTTACAGGTAAGTAACTTGTAGTAAACAGTCTTTGCATGAGTACAGGAAATTCTGACAACAGATAAATACATGGACTGTCATGTCTGCATCAAAAGTTAACCATACTACTTAATAGGTGAATTTCGTAACTCTACTGTGGGTAAGTAGTATTGTTTTTTAACTCTTAAGTCATTTTCTTTAATATCTGTCTAGCTTCTGTTGCAGGTGGTGGCCATGGACCTATCTTCTAATGATGTCACCATCCCTTAGTATACACATCCTGCTAAAAATAAATTTAAGAATCAAAATCTTGTATTGTCTGTTGTTTTTGAAAACTTAAGGGGAGGAATTCTGCTTACTGCTCATACTAAACCTCTGCTATTGTCATCTATCTTCTCACAAACATTACTGAATTTATACCTGATCACAAACAATACTGAATTTATGCCTGAGATGGATAAGTATTTATCAGTGACGTTCTGTTTTCTTGAAGACTAAAGCTTTCACATGGTTGTTCCTAAAATTTGGAAGTTATTTTAGTTAAATCATTTAAAGTTCCAAATGCAGAAATCTGAGTGTCACTTGTGTTGAAGTTGCCATTACCCAAAGCAAAGTGCTGTGAAAACTAGCCTTTCAGACTTCAGCTTTTTAAATTACACCATACTTACTAGACCTAGTTGAACATTAGAAATAAGTGATGGATATAGAACTTATGCTTCACAAGCACAGTAAATAACTTTGATTTTATTGTTGGAAATTATTTTGTATATAGCAGAAAAGAAGTATTTTACAGTTGGTCTTATGCCCCTTCTGGAAACTCCCTCTAATGAAGGATTCTTCTGAAGAGCTTTTTCTCCCTCACTTTTGTACATTTTAAAGAAGTGTAAAGAAGGTTCTGGGTACTGTAGTTTTATCTGGAAATTTGTGTAGGATTTATAGACAGGTGTAATTCTTCCTTAACTGAAAAATGGAAATTCTTGCAGAAAGATTTTGTAAGAACTTTTTTATCAGAGCTTTGAGGACTAATATTTCCTATTTTCTACTTGTTTGTTTCACTCCTCCCTTTCTGCCTCCTCGTTGAGCCCCTGTACTGCCCCTGTCCCCATTCCCTAGCATTTGAACAGAAGTGTTGGTTAGTCCATTGGTCTTGCTGAAGCCTGGGAAGGGGCTGTTTATGTTGAGCAGGAACAGAGAATGAGCTACACCAAACCTAATACCTAGGTGTCCTCATTTCCATGTGACAAAGACTGTCCTATATACATTTTGGAAATAACATGGTCTTAGAAATACAAGGATGACGAGAGGAGTACTTGATTTACTGTTGCTTTGCTTTTGCCTTTTCTACAGTCTCATTGATTACAGAGTAGGTAGGCTCTTATTAAATTTCAAATAAGGTCTTTGATAGTGCAAAATCTCTTATGGCTTACTAGCAAGCATGGGCAGAAGGTAACACTTTTCTAAAAAAAAAAAAAAAAATTCAAGACAACACCCTCATCTTTTATTGGTTAAAAACATAACATTGCTATACCTAGCATATGCTGGATAACCCAGGTTTTTTTGTAACTATTTATACCTTAAATGTGGAAATATTCTTCTCACAAAATCCAAATTTTTATGGAGGAAGTGCTCTGCTGGGAGGCTTTCTGTGTTTTGGCAGATTACATTTAATTAAGATGTCTGATTTTTTTCTTACATTTCTTATTTTATACAGCTACACAAACAATATTCACATCCTTACACTCACATGTTGGTTATAATTGTGGTTACTTAGCATATAACGTGTTCAGTGCACTTCTGTTTCACGATTGAGCTTTATAGCTCAATATAACTTCTCAGAAAGTTTAATTTTGTTGAATTTTATGGGGAAAATGTAGCTTTGGAGTCAAAGGATTTTTTGCTCTGTTCATTTCCAGGTTAATGGTTTCAAATGCAGCAAAAAACATAAAGCTAAGAATTTAAGGATAGTAGTGGTGTATTATAACAGACCTTTGGTTTTCAATTTTTTTCCTTAGTGCGAGACTGGTCTACTGATTTCTTCCACTATGGCCTTAGTTAACATTAGGGGCATCACAGGGTACTGTGCTTTCATTTTTTTTTTTTTAATTTGTCCTTGTACCTTTTGTATGTTAGCTTGTTTCTTTCTGTGCTAAATGAACTTAGAATGGCATGTTCAGTCACGTACTTTTCAAATCCACTTGAAATAATTGGGTTTAATTCATAAACCTTGCAGCAGAGCAAATGAAGTGTTCTGCTGTCCTTTGGTTGAAATTGAGGAAGACCGATTTGTAGCGTGAGTTCTACACTGCTTTTAGTTTTAGGGTGGAATTTTCTCTGCAGCATTGTAGGTGATTTGCAAATCCTTAACTGTGGCGGAACTGCAGTAACTCAAGTTAATCTTGAATTAGAACCGAGCTGTGCTGTAACTTTTAGTAATAGTGCAATGATTACAGAGCTGTTAGTTGGGAAATATTAGGAATTTATCAAGAGGGTTCATCCATACTAAGCAGGACTGTTTTGAGTATTTAAGGTCTTCTGATACTTCCTTGGAAACATAAGTTTCTGCGTAAGAAGTGATAACTAGACCCTGCTCTCTGTGTGGTCTGTTTTGACATTTTGAATCATATTCATTTCTATCCAGAGCTAAAGCTTAAGGAATTTAATCTGGCTTGTGAATGCTTTCAGGTCAGGCAAGGTATTTCTGAGTTGAGGAGGATGGGACTTTGGACACCTTTGTAGCAAAAAAAAAAAAAAAAAAAAAAAAAAAGGAAGGAGAGGCTTCATCAGAATTTTCTTTATTTTGTAGGCCAACATCAAGTAATCTTCACTATAATTTGTTTCATTTTTTGAGGAATGTTTGTAGCTGTGATCCATCAGACGATTGTAGACCAAGGATCTCTTAACAAATGGATTCACTTTATTCTACATCTCCTTATAGGCTGTAGAAAATGAAGTTGGATTCAGAAACAGACCACTGTGTTTAGAGACTTGTGTAGACCAGTTCAAAGCCCTTATACGTTTACTTTGACATTTTGAGACGCTTCATGTAATATGAGTGTCTTGAAGTTCTGGTCATCTTAAAGTGGAGTTGAACAATGCAAATCCTTTACTGAATATAGCCACCAATGTTCAGAAAAAATAACATTCAGTGAGCTTATTGGCTTGTATTATGTACCAGAAGATGATTGGAAAGAGTGTAGCAATCACTGCAGTACCCGAAGTTTACTTGAAGTATTTCAAGGGAATGGTTTAAAAAGAAGATAGACACCTTTCTTATCTGTGGAAAAGTAGGCTAGCTAGACATGTTTAGAAATTTCTAATCTACTTTTTTGAGTGTAGTTGTTTGTATGTTTCCGTGAGCATTTTATATCTGTAGCAAAAAGTGACAGGATAAAGTTGAAAAAGTGAAGTTTTGTAGAAGTAATTTGCTGGACTGGAGTAGGAGTAGAGATCAGCAGCTCAAACACAACAAAGTGAAGTTGTCACTGGTTTTTTTTAGTTGCTCTACCCATTTTATGGGAATAGTATTTATTGGTATCATTTCTTATAACAAGCCTACAACTGCTCTGTGCTTGACCAGTGGGTATCAATATTTTATAGTGACTAGCAACTGGAGTCTGAGATGCATGGTGCATAATTTCCCAATTTGTATTTGAAGGAGTGTTACACTTCAGAGTTCTTTATTCTCAGCACAGCATAGATATTTGAAGACTTCCACTTTCTCAGTTAATTTACCAGTGATTTGAGTAAAAATCCTGGCTTTTCAAACAGATTGGGCAAGTTTTAGATTGTACTTTGCTCATTCCTGTAAAATAAGGATAACCTTTTACTGCAATTCATCATGGTTTAAAGCATTGCTTGTCATGTTATTCCAAAACCAAAGCACCTTAAATGATAAAAATGTTACAACTTCTGTATTCAAAAAACTTTTATTTAACCAATTTCCTATTTGTGAAGGGTGATTTTTTTTTAAACTTCACTCTGCAGCTCACCCTGAACTCTTTAAATAAAGAAAAATAAAGTACAAGTACACAGGTACTTATGATCTGTGGTATCTTTTGAATTCTTCTCTATAAACCTACAGAGGAAAGATAATGGTTGTATCTAGGTAGGACTTGCTGCTGTTAACGAGTCCTTTAGACAATGTTCCTGGCTGTTGCAAGCCAAAACCAAAATGAATTTATTTATGTCATCTTCAGAAGAACAAGTTTTACAGGTATGTAATGGGTTCCTTTTTTATGCAAACAGACGTCTGAGAGAATTGGAAAGTGATAATGGAATAATCAGTGCAATATGCTTTATCTAGAACTACGTCTTGAATTTTTGAAGGACAGCTGGAAAATGGTCAGTGACTTTTGGCTGGTTTCTTCAGCAGATGTTCTTTGCATTGACGAGGCACTTTGCTGAAAGAAAAGAATCTGGATTTAAGAAGCATTGAAACTGTAGCACCTGTTTCTGTTGGTGCTGACAATGTCGTTTTTTTTCTAGTAAAGATGTAGTCTTAACTAGAAGTTTTAATTTTGTTGCTGTTTAACTGAGTTTGTTTTTCTTTCCCCGATGTTTTATCAGTAGAACTGTTAAATTTTAAGAACGGGTTTTTCTTTATTTTGAATACACAGTCAACAAAACTATAAAACTGGCTTGTATTCTTCCCCCACTCCTTCCCATCCCAGCTGGAATTTGCTTTTGGAATTGTTGAAACAACTGTAAGTTAATAGAAGCATTAGAGTATGTCAGAATGACAGCTTGCTGTGTTAGAGGGGGAGGGGGAACTCTTTGCTAAATGTAATTACACAGTGTCCTTTCTCACTTGATTTGTCAGCTGCAAAGAAAGTATTTACAAACTTGCTTCAAGAAAGGAACTTTGGATGGAGAGGAAAAAGGAAGGGAAGCTTTGAGAAAACTAATCCACAATTTGAGATGACAACATAGATTTCTATCCAGCTTGCTTATATGTGTTTCTTTAGCTAATGTCTTTTGGTACTTCCATTTAATGAGAGGATAAGTCATTGTGTAGCTGGCGGTAGCTTCCGCTCAAATACTGTGCTCTTAAGTGTTCCCTCTAAATTGCGTCCTAAATAAAGCCTGTGTCATTAGGCTGATAATCACAAGTTCTGCTTGGAACTTTGTTCTGCTATCATTAAGATCTAGAAACTTTATAATAAACCTTTGTCCTAACAACCTTCTATATTCCGTTAAAAAGGAGCACTGTACTCAAGTTACTCTTTGGTATCACCTATATCTATATTTCACTGCACTTCTGATAACAGTCTGGTTGTTTGTAAAGGCTGATGAGAAATACTGCTAGATCTGACAGAAGAAGATAAATGGTTAGAACATCAGCATACCTTTTGTCAGCTTTGTTGAAAAAACACAGAGCAGATTTCATTAAATCTCAGGTGCAAACTTCTGATGTTTCCTCTCAAAAACAGTATGTCTTCAGGTACAAAAAATGTTTTGCATAAAATCTAATGGAGAACTTGATAGCACTTATGTTTCTGGATGGGGCTAATAGTTTTCTGAGGAATTTGAATGTGTGCAGTCTACTAGTGGACAACAGCTAGGTGTATATTAGCATTTTAAAGAAAATTTGCATCTGCTCTGGATCTTGTTTATAGTGCTAATACTTACGTCTGTCTTCACAAACACATAAGAAAATAATCCATTGTCTTCCCTAATTGTGTGTGGCAGTGAACATCTTCAAAGCTCATAATTAAATATGTCTAATAACATGAAATAATTTACTATTTCATTGTCAGTTTAGTCCTTACTGGAAGAAATGTTGATTAGGACAAATTAATTTGAAAGTATAAGTAAGTGTTGTCTTTATGACAAAAAACATGCTAGACTTTTTAAAAGATATATTCTTGTTCTGGAATACTTCTAAATGTTGCGGTGTGTAAGGACTGCAGTTCCCATGAGTTTTCCAAAACCCAGAACTTGAATTGAAATTGTAGATCAGTTCATCAGTGATCTGCAAATCTCATTAAAAACTAAACAAACAAACAAAAAAAACAACAAAAAACTCATGACTCAGGTAGGGACCATTTTTAGTTTTAATAATTCTGATGACAAATTGAGTTCATAGCTGAGCAGTTCTTAAGCAGGCATCAAAACAATTGTTTCCCTACTTCAAATTCATGACCATATGTAATGGTACTTCTAGTTTGTGACCATTTCGTAAGTCCTGCCTGAAGAAGCTGTGCTTGAGGCTTTGAGAAACCTCATCTAGTGGGAAGTGTCCCTGCTTATGGCAAGGAGTTGCAACCAGATGATCTTTAAGGTCCCTTCCAATGCAAACCGTTCTATGATTGCAATCTCTGATGGTGTGTGTACTCTTTTCTGATAGTTACTGATTGTCTGAAGGACAACACCTTCAGCTTTTCCATTAACGATGACCAAGACTGTATTTGCAGTTTTTTAAAAGCAGCTACCCATAACTAGACAGATATTAGCCAACAGGTAGTTCAGATAGTGTAACTGCATCGTGGTAGTGAGATTGTCTTGTTAGACCAGTAGCTCTCCACTGTGCTTTTAAGAAACCTATGCTAACTGTGTAAGTAACAGATTGTGTAGTTGGTAACTTCTCTATCTTTTCAGCAGAAGCTAAATGGAGAGGGCATAAATACTGTTTAGGGTTCAAATAAACTGAATTTTACAGATCAAAACCATCACATTTATACTGATGTCTAAGTGTATTTCACCTGTGACATTTTACTTAAACAAAATACGCATGTAATAAAATCAGTTCTGGTTCTTAAGGAGAATTCAAAGAGTAGTACTCATGAAGTGGATTGATTCATGGAGCAGTAAGCCAAGAATGCCAGCTGAGAGAAGGTGAAAACCGTTAAGGAAGACGATGGTTCTCTTGGCTGAACTGTTGTTGAAAGAAGTCAAATCCTTAAAATCTGGATCTATCCTGTTAAATCATGCAGGTGAAATCACATTTTGAAGAATCTTCCATTTCAGCTTGTCAGTAGCAACTGGAGTTTGAGTGGCTTGATTATGAAAATCAGTCTCCAAGAATGATAACCTTTTTTCCCTTGGAAAGTCAGTTTTGGAAGGCTTACCTCCTTAATGAAATGCACACAATATGCGTACTCTGAATCAAAACGCTGAGTGTGGAGAAAGGACAAAGAGAGCTTCAGGGCTTTTAATGATGCAGCTACCTTGCAGCAGTGTTCATAGTTCCTTTAATTGTAGTTGGAAGCTGAGATTTTATGGTGTTTATAAATATACGTTCTTCCTGGCACCTTCATTGGATTAGAAGGTGAATTTTCTTCTTCATACCTAGATTTCCCTGTTTGAAAGGAGGGTGTACCATACGGGGGAGAGGAGAACAACTTTGAGGATACAAATTATAAAACGTGGTCAAGGACAGTTTAAAAACTCCAGCACTCACTGTTGGCTGTTTCTGGATGCTGAATCCATACACTTTGTGCTATGTAAGGAAAAGTTAAAAGATCAGTTTCAGCAGCAATGAGGAAACAATGTAATTTGCATTTGTTGTGCCTGCCTGAGGTTATTGTTTCCGCCTGACAGCTATGGAAGGGGAGGTGGGAAGTTCTGTCATAGGAGTGCTCTTTGTCACTTGGTAAGGATGTGAAGTGATCCTTTCGCTTTCCTTAAATTTTAATTCCAGACCAAAATAAAGAACAAAAAACCCATGAGATCTGCATTCAGGCTAAAACAGCTTATGTTTTTCAGTTCTGACAAAAGAATACTGAATTAGTCTGCTTTGGAATTGTTAAAGTTTTTCCACTGTCAAAATCTGGAAAGCTGTAGACTGAAAATGGTGGAAATGAGAAGTGGAATGCAGGGAAACAACTTACGATGACATATAAATTCTGTAAATGGTAATAATATAAGTCTGTATGGTGTCTTGGAGTTTCATTCTTGTAGGTAGTATGAAAATGCATCTCCAAGATAAAAAAAAAAAAAAGTGCATTAAGTTGAGTAGAGAGGACAAAATATTTTTCTAATGCATCCCAGCTGGTGCTGGCAGTGATTAGTGGAAAAAGGGAGCACGTTGCAATTACACTAGGCTTGTAAGTATTGTTTTTATCTGACTTCTCAGGAGATGAGACTAAAGCAGTCATGCTGTCAGTCCATCAGTTCATCTTTTATTGGTCTGGGAACCAATCTTTAAAAATAACTTCTTTCCTTAGGTTTGGTGGATTTATTTTTGTAAGTGGATATGAAAACTATTCTAGTAGTGTTTCTCCCTCTATCTGCCATCCAGTCATTGTGCGTAGCTTGGAACCACCCATAGGCTCCACTGCTTTTTGCCAGAACAATCAATTGTGGGATGTAGAAGACATAAGGAGTATTAGGGTGGGGAAGGAAGAGTTGGAAGGGGCACACTGTCTGGGAGTTACAGTGAGATGGAAGGCTAAGGTAACTGGTATGGGGTTGGGAGGATAATCGTTCACTAAACATCTTTCTACCCCTGTGATGTCTCATTTTTAATAAACAGTGCTTTTGAGGGTGGAAATATTTGCATGTGATAATAGAGGTGAAAAAAAACACTTCTGAAATTGTTAGTCTGTTTTGAGCTTCTCTGCTCAACTTTGCTAGCTGCTTTATCTTTGCTAGCTGGTTTCACTATTAGATGAAATGTTGTTTTTGCAAAAGCACCTTTCTAATTTATTTTTGTCATCTGTGAAATTGACCTCATGGCATGTTCTCAGTGTTTTTGGTAATTATGGATTATTGGAAATTATGAATTCAAACTACTATTAAAAAAATGTTTCGTTGTTACCAAGTACACTGGTCTGTCAGGAAAATGAAGAAAAATCTGCTGTCATTCCTTTTTCCCAATGTAGAAGAGTTTCAGTATTTGAAATGGGTTGCTACATACTTAGCTGAGAATATCTGAAACACTTTACTATCTAAGTATTAATAAGGAAATTTTAATGCCATGTTCTTTGCACTATTACACCACCAACCCCTTTTCACTCCCCCCAAAAACTACAGAAACTCAAACCAAAGTAAACACAAAAATGCTTTTTAGGACTATTAGAATGTTATTTTTGAGATGCTTGGACAGAGGAGGAAGGTAATTGGCTTCTTAAGCAGAAAATGTATTGAAGAACAGGAGCCATACATTTTACATTTTTGTTACAAGCAAAATAAGGAGTCTGAATACATAATGTTAGCAACATTATCTGTTGCTAGAAATACAGAATAGTTTCTTGGTGCAAAAACGATTGGTTCTCTCTGCACAGCAGAGTTTGTTTGCTACAGCCTGCAGCTTTGTAAGTGAGGAAACAGTTTTGAAGTTTTGCAGCCATCACGTGCAATGGTTTTAAAGCTCTGCTGCGTGCAGTGTTTGGCTGCGGGAAACATGTAATGGCTGCTTTGTTAGTTGTTACATTGTGTAAGAGAGAATGTCAAATTTTCAAAGACAGAACTGGAAACCACTAGTACGCATTTGAGTTTTCAGTTCACCATGAAAAGATTTTTGGAGTAACTTCTGAAAACGACACATTAACAGTATGTCAAAAACAGCAACGGTTCATGAAGAAGGTTGGAGAAGCAAGATTTACATCTGTCTGTTGTGGTGCAAGTAGATGTTTCCTTTACTCTAGTTCTTCAGATGTTAGACTCTTGATACCCTTCTCCATTCCTAATTACATTTTTTTTCATCCTTTCTTTCTCTTTAATCAGTAGCTTTCGGATAAAATTCATTTTATTCTGGCCCAGATACTTACAAGACAGGAAAAAAGGTTAATTTTTGTTCAAGAGTTCTGCCTATAAATGAGTTCTTGAATTGTATGTTGAGTGTTGAGCTACTACTAACTCCTTTAAATTGAGCCTTTGAGCTATCCTAAATTGGATAAGGGTATAAGCCCTTCAGATTATGAAGACAGGTGAAAGCAGAAGACATAGCAGATGGTAGAACTTCCCTTAGTTTTACACATTATTTTGCAAGGACAAAAGTTAGAAATTCAGTTGTTCCCTACATCACATCCTAATTCACTATTTGTAATTTGTCCCGTTATGTTATTTGTTTTCTCCTCTCATTACTTTGCTTTCTCCTCATACTGGGGTCAATAAGAAAATGCTGAGCATCTCCTCTTCCTTCACCCTTCCCATCTTGGCTTTGGTTGCTTTCCTACATAACAGGACTCAACAGTGAAGCTGAATCCGATGCTGTTTGTTGCCTAAGGGATCATAGGATCAAGGTGAAATCTGGTTTAAGTTTTAGAAACATCATATAATCTCCCATTTAAAGTAGCCTGTTTTCAGATGGAGATAATTAACATCCATCAGCCATAATGATCCGTGGTCAGAAAGTGATGGTCATCTCTAACATCAGTATATTTAATAGTAAAGCAAGCTGTGACATTATGTCAACATCATTCGTGAGTGCTTGGCCTGCCAGATTCTATTAATTGTTTGATACCAGAAAAAAAAAAATTATTTAAGCACATAGTTGATGGGAAGCTTCTGGCCACATCTTTACAATTTTTCATTTGTTTATGATTCCATAATAACCAATGTAAGGAATGGATGATGTATTTGTGCCAGGAAATCACCTCTCCCTTTTCCCCCATTTTCTACTTTCTGTCCTGGGTAAGCTTTCTATTGTTAATGGCAGAGGGGGTGGCTTTATTTTATTTGTATTTAGAGGAATATATTTAAGCACCCTTTGGTTTTGATATAGAAACTGCTACTGTCATTAGTATTACATACAGTATTTAGCAAAAACACCTTAGTGTGCCATCTTGAAAGCCAGATCTTTCTTGTGCTTGCTCTTTCAGGCCAAGTAGTGAAACAAGTGCAGTTTCCAGTAGAGAAACCCATCATTTAGTATAGGAAGATACTAGGTCCAGCTCCTATGGAGATAACTGAATTCTGTTTGTGTGTGCTTATTAATTTGCTCTCTCAACCACAACACAGCTATTGCACTATATGAAGATGCAGGAGTGGCAAGTTCCTGTTTAAAATGTTCTTATCTGTGGAAGAAACTAGGTGTTTACTAAGCCATGTTATTTCAAAGCCTTTTTACCCCTACGCTGAAAGACAGAGGAATAAAGCACGAACACTGTTGTGGGTACAAACCCAAAGCATAAAGTACAGTCACTGTGCATACTGGGTTGTTCTTGGGGAACCTGTACAAACTGGCCTTGCTCCACCATCTGAGAAGCTACTGCAGTTCCATCCAGTGCATGTCCACTTCTTTTTCAGACATGTTATATTTAAGAACTTGTATTTCCTTGTTTTCTGCACTTCTTACTGTGCTATAGTGCTATCTTAGAACACAGATGGCAGGAAAAAGTTTAGTGGGGCCAGGCTACCTTCCAGAAAGTAATCTTTAACTCTCTATGCCTTTTTTTTTTGTTTTTGTTTCCTGACTCTTCTACAATTGATATGGACTGGCAGTGAATTCTGTTGCTACAGTATGAGGTCATCCCCCTGCTACTGAAAACACAACAGGCTGCTTCTTCTACAGCCATTTTATACCCTCTGTTCTCAGCATCTCTGCAAACAAAGAGCCTTGATAATATTGTTTTTTTTTCCTCCTGGATGATTAATGTCTTCTGCCTTATGCTAAGAGAAACATCAAAGATAATTTTGTGGAGCACAGATCTACCTTTATTCACAAGCCCACAGACCATTAGATTTGTTTTACCTAATTCTAATTCTTGAGTCTTGCAGGAATCCTCTATTATCAGGCTAATCAGTGCTTGTAGATTTGGACTCCAAAGTCTTATGCAACTGCTTTCAAGCCAGGTAGTTGAAAATTATTGTTTTGATGTGCAAAACAAAATAATTATTTTTCAAATCTTAAGTTTCAAGATAAAGAAGCTTACTGTCACTGTGCTGACTAGGAGCATCTCATTTATTTCATTCCTGTCCTCTGTGCTCTCTGCTTACACGTGTATAACTTGGCAGATATCCTAATCCCAAATCCTTGAAGCTATGCTGGAAAACAGCCACTGTAGTCGGTGAAAATTAATGTTCTTTTCATGCAACGTGCTCAGAGAGCGTAGTGCACAACAGTAGCTGTAGCTTTTAACTTTATGCTTCTGTTCAACAGTAAGCAATAATTCTGAGGCTTGCGTGGGTATTGCCATATGTGAGCTGTAAAACAATCCTGATGACTTGAACTTCAGTTTTGAAGTTACCTGTGAGTCTTCTCTGTGATTCATCATCTTCTTGTGTCTGAAAAACTAACAATTGGTTTAGATAATAATTAAAAAATACCAGAAATTTACAGTAGCTGGTCTTAAAAAGCATAATAAAGACAGAGATATACGATATAGGTTTTAGCTATCTTCAGTTATAAAACGCACGGACACCGCATTAGCTTCATTTGATGTACCTGGTAAAGGCTCAGCATTTAAATATGTACCTCTTTCTTAATTTCTAAAAAACGTAATTGTGCTATGAGTGAGAACAATACTGTGCTTGACAGATCTGTGAGGTCTGAACTTGCATTAAAACTGTTTCCATATGAGACATTTCTGCACTGTCTGCAAAATATTCAACATCAAAAATGATTTCTCTCAAGCTGTTACTAAAGTACACTGCCTCCTTTTTCATGGCACATGTTGTTTCAGCAACACTTTTTCTTCCAGTATGCTGGTATCTAGCAGAAATAAGCTCTGCACTGTTGCAGTTTTCAACATATGTATTAAGGACTATTGGGAAGGGTATTTTTGTTTGGTTTGATTTTAGCCCTGTTGTCTTGAATCTTTTTTGCAAAAACAGCAAGTTGCTTTCCCTTAACAGTGGCAGAAGTATGTTTGTGTAGCTGTAGCTGGTTCTTTCTAGCTGTGAGGGATGGGCAGTGTGCCCTCTCAGTGCCAGCAGCAGCTGTGCGCCCTCAGGCCGCGCTGGACTCACTGTGCTGTTGCAGTGCCAGGGACAGAACCAAGCTCCCCATAGTGACTTCAAGCCTCACCAGGCCTGCTCAGCCCCCTCAGCTCACTGTGCCTGTCTCACTTAGTTTTCCACTCTCAGGTGGCTTCACGGGGTGCCAGTAGAGAAATCACCTTTTGCTTTACAAGGTGAGATCTCCCAGAATTGCTCTTTAATACATAGTGAATTCTACAGTCATTCTTTAAATCTGCATCTCTTGCTTAAGTGCAAGACTTCGTATTTTATTGTAGATCATGATTAAATCATTTACCATGAATGTACCTTGGATTTAGAGCTGTTTGTTATTGTGTATGTCTCCACCTACACAGGGCTCTTTGCATGACAATTACATTGCAGAGTGAAAGCAAAGTGGCATACCCGTGCTTGATACTCAAGCACTGTACCTCAGAGCAGGCTGAAAAATATACCCAGAACACATACATACTGTTCTTCATAAGCACTTTCTTTGTGCCACAACTAATCGTGTCCAGCAGACCACAAATGATAGAACATGTTCTGGCAGGCTGGTTTTGCTGTGCCCTAGAGCCTCCCAGGGCAGCATGTGGCACAGAAGCCAGCCCTTTTAGCTCTTGTCTGAAACGTAGCCACAGGCTCAGACCTGCTAGTTTTGTTCTCTTCATCATCAGTAATCATCCACTGACAGTTTCCCACTCATTAAATGTGAGGCTTAGTTTATTATTTTTATTTTATTTATTTTTCTTTCTAAGTTAATAGTCGTGGGATATCTGGACGTGTTCTTAGGGACAGATCAGTCTTAATTAGTTACAGTGTAAGTAGAGAAGAAATGAACAAGTATTTAACAGAATCTGAAATTGTCCTACAACACATATATTCAGTTTGTCTTCTACTCAATTTGCCGGAGTGGTATGCCCTTTCTGCAGCAAGAGTACGGCCTACATTGCTGTTTCAGTTCTTATTTTATCCTCTGGGAATTTGAAGCAGCTTGCCAGAGAAATGAGACAAATGTAATTATTTGTTTTGTAGTCTGAATTTCAAATCTGATAAAACCCACATACTTGCCTACTTTCCTAAGCTATTGTAAGGAAAAACACAGTTTAGAGAATTTTTAGTTTTTATTTTAGTATGTAGAAATGGAAGTAGAGCCAAAGATTTTCTGGAACATTTAATACAAATGAAAATAGTATCAGGTTTGTGAGACTGGATTTTCTATGAATAAGAGAGAAATTTGGATTGTCTGTCAAGCAAAAAAAAAATCTAGGGTGGAATACTAGATGACTTGCATACTGATATGCAAGAAATACTTGGCAAGTCAAAGAATTTAAGTTATTTACTATTCTATACTACTTTTTATAACTCAGTTTTTTCAACAGCATGAAAATCAAAAGGATATACAGGAAAGGAGCTGATAAAAAAAAGTTTTGAGAGTTCAGATATTTTATTACTACCTACTGAATAATCAGAAATCGCAATTATTGGAATCTGTCAGGAAGGTTAGAAATTTGAAACTTTGTAATAATTCTTCCCTGTTTCCCTCCATTCCAAAATTACACATTTATTAAAAATGGGATGTAAATGGAAAGAACTAAAGTATCTTTTCGAATATTTACATTTTTCCTCTGTAAAACTCTGTTGATTTACTCGAGTTTTATTTGCAAGTTTCTTAGTAATAAAGTACTTAATTAATTAACTATTTTCTCCTAATGATCTGATTGTCAAATGTTACTTTGTCTATCCCTGGATAAAAATCCAGACCTATAAAACAAAACCCATAGGTATCTTAGAGCTTTTACATGAACAAGGGCAATCATTTTAAAGACCTTTTTAGTGAAGTACAGGTGGTTGGAGTGGATGAAAGATGTTTTAACAAACTAAGACAGCAGAGGTAGAAATGATTGCTAACCTTCAATACATGTTTACTTCCATTGGTAGATCACAGAAAGATGTGCATTAGTGGTGTTATCTCTGGCTGTTGGCTTTGGGGAGGAAAATAGTTCATAATGGGAAAGAAAACAGAGTAAATATTTTTCCTTGTTCAATTTGATGTTGTTTGCTTATTCTTTGTCCTGCTTTCTGATAATACTTTTTCTTCTCTGACTGTTTATGATTTCTACCATGGCAATCTCTTTCTACAGCCTCTTTATTATAAAATAAAAATATAGTTATTTGACTAATTCAGAATTTGGCAAATAATGCAAAAAAAAAAAAAAAAGAGAGAGAGGATGGACATGCTAAATTTGCTGCCTGATTATTTTCTTTTTTTTTTTTCATAGGAGGTTTAAATTTTGAGTTTTTCTTGTAACTGCTCTGTGCTCTCAGTTGACATCTCTTCCCTTATGCACAGCTTTCTTATACAATACATAACATATAAACGTCAGGATACCTACTGTTGGTGTGTAGTACTCCATTTCAATCTGGAACTACCTTTCTCATGCTCTCATACCCATCACTGAGCACTGGATTTGAAGCATCTATTTCACACTTATAAAAATAGAGACAAAATTACCATGCAGTTTGTCTTACACAGGCAGTTATTGTTATTAGTCATGTAAACTACAGCTTCATTTCTCAAGTGATGCTGAGCACTTTCTACTACCATTAAAGTAAATTGGACTTGGGAATACTCATCTTTCATCTGCAACTAAATCTTCCTTAGAATCCATATCTATAAAATGGATATATCGACCTACTTAATGAAATTGTGCAATGAATTGACAAGTATAATATGAAACTGTCTAGCTGATCAGATTTACTGGTGTACTCCCATTGAGTGATCCCCTGGTATGTCTTGGCTTAGTTTGAGAACCACTCTTTCAAATCACTAAGAAATAGACACATGCTCGTCAGGTTGAAAAAGATTAGCTTATAAAATGAGAAAATAAGATGGAGATGAAAATATGTGGTTTGAAGTTGTTAATAAGTGGTTTGATGTTTTTCCAAATGTCTTTAGACCAGTTTACCTAGATCTCCACTGGTGGGTAAATAGTATTTGGCTCAATTGTAGCATAATGTTGAGGTCTTCCACCTGTACTTTCCACTTGAAATGTAGTGAATTCCACATCTCAAGTCAGTAGAACACTTCTGATTCAAATATTTTTCGTCCCTCTTTTTCTTTTTGCCTAGTTCACAGGTGAATGGCTTTATGCAGCAGTTGGAAAAGCTGTTTACGTTGACTTGCTTTAAGCTTTCTGCTGTTCAGGTCGGGCTGCTACTACTACTTTGCCATGCTGTAATAAAACTAGATCTCATTACTTCTACTTTGTATATATGCTTTTGAAAACAGAAAAGTTAGGCCTGAAACATTTGTGTCTTGGCCAGCTATAGATAAAATCCCTACCTACTGACCTGAAGTGCTACTTTCTGTCTCAGATTCACTTTTCATCTCCAAAACACTTATCTGCATACTCTCAGATGACCATTTGTCTCTGTTAAAGACCAAATGTCAAAGCCCATGTATTTGCAGTTGGATACTGACAGGACTGGCTTTGGAAAGATGAGGTGCATGTGTGGAATCTGAAGTTGAAATCTTTGTAATGACCTGCACATGATGGCTACATGAAATGAGGAATGTGTGTGATACACAATTTTTACAATTCAGCCACTGTGTACAGTAAATATTTGAGCCTGAAGACTTCACGCAGCTGTTTCTAAATACATTAAATACATTGCTAAGGACATGTTTTTTTCCAGTAGACCGTAAAAATATTTCATGCATGGGTTCCTTTGAAGTTGAACCCTGATATACTATAATTTTAATTTCTTTCAGAGCATTTGTGAATAGGTGAAACTACGAAGTTATCTTGAAGCCTGAGGCTTCATTTTTTATTATTTTTAGAACTGTTCTGTTTTATCTCTTGTGTGTCTTTATAGAGTATCAGCTTGAATATTTGAGCTCAGTTGCACTGAATTGTACTGAAGTGCCTGATTCCTTGTCGTCAAAAGTTCTTCAGAACTCCATTCTATTAGACAAGATCTTAAGCTTAAGAATTCAGTGTAGTTTAAACATCTCTTGGAAGTGTGTACCTTCAAGTTTATTATAATGGCTTTATTTTTAACCAGGAAAAAAATCCCGTATTGGATGATAACACACAAGACCAAATTTAACTTCAAGCAGGCATCCTGAGGAACATCTGTCATTCTCAAATGTTTTCAATTAATTCATTATCCTGTAACAGATTCTCTAATCAGTGTCTCTAAATGGTTATTTATTTTATCACTATGGACCTTTTATGATTGAGTGAATGTAAATATAAACCAAGCAGACTGGTAATAATGTTTGTAAGTAAGCCTACAAGTCCCTTTGTTTTTCTTCAACTTTGCCAAACTCTTACAAACTTTTTGCCAACTCAGTTTTTGAGAACAAAGCTTAAGATGAGTTTGTAATGAAACAACCTTCAAAAAATGACCTTTACTTTGAGATGATGTTATTAATGTTCTTTCTCAAAGTATAATGGAATGGGGAAACTATTCTTTTTGTCAGGGGCACGCATTTTATTATCCTAATTAAAATCAACATGAATTTAATGAAATTACAAGCCTTTAGAAAAAAATTCTTTTAGTCTGTTTATCAGTGACTGTATGTTTATCAGTGAGAACTGGTCTCTGGGCTGGCCACAGGCCAAGCACGTGATGTGAGAACAGAGAACTTCTTCCTTGGGTGGATTGTCAGTGATTCCTGTGAGTCTAAGTAACAGGGAGGCGAAGCTGATGGGTTTGAGCAGAGAACTTGGACAAGTACCTCTAGAATTTGGCACCAGAGACCACAGAGATTAAGAAGGAAGCAGGACTAGATGTTACAGTAAAGAATGGAATAGGGTACAAAGCATGGCCATGGAAGAAAAAGAGATCAGATCGCTGAGAAGAGAGGAAGTAACTGACTAAGAAAACAAAGCATCATGACAGAGACATCTGATGTAGGTATTATATAGATAGAGAACAGGGACAGGTTGAATAAAGGGTTGTGGAGAAATACATGGAACTGGAACCAGAAGCAGCCAAGCCTACAGACCAAGTGGTAAGTGCAGACCAGGACTGGAGAGGGAAGAATTCACATGTTGGAGAAAAATGCAGGCATTGGGTCAGAGAGGCATTGAACAGCCTTGTTGGACAAAGATTTGTTCTGGGAAGAGTACCTGGGGAATGGGGATAGAGTCTAGGAGTAAAAATTGGAGTAAGAGAGGTCTGAGACCCAAGATTTGGCTGGAAGGAGGTGAACAAATAAGTTGCATTTTGGAGGAATGGGAAGAACAGTTAGTGACTGCTGTGAAGGCCTTAGTGTTTCTGGTATTTATCCTTCAGATGGGAGATGTCTTGGTAAAATGTGCAGTTTGAAGATCTGCAGTGATTTGTCATCGAAAGTTGCTTAATCAGGCCCCCAACATGGTCACTAATTTAGTTTGAGTGTTTCAGACTTCTGAGTTCATTGTTTCTTGTTGCTTCATTTGCAACCAAGCTGAGGAGTCCATAATACTTTAAGTTAACTTTTAAAATTTACTTTGAAGTGTTAAGTTCTTGGCAATTTTAGTTACTAAAAAACCTTAGATATTCAAAATTAGAGGATGCATTTGATTTTAATCTCTCATTACCAGTTCAAAGCCGTTTCCTGAAGAACAAATAGTGTTTTGTTAGGGTGAAGTATGCCTTTAGAAAACCTATAAGAATATTAGTAAGTCTATACAGAGCAGAATTTGGATAGCATACATGAGACAATGCATAGAATGACATGAGATAACCAAAGCAGTCACTGCTGCTCATTGTTTCAGTGCTGTTTATTTTGCACCAAATGTGGTAAGGCCTGATGGCAAACTGATGTGGATGGCAAACTGGCAAGTGGAAGCTTTACTTCCAGAAATCCGTTTTAGCAGCCAAAAATGGTAATGGTAACAGTAATGGAAGATTATCCAGAACAGTCTTTTCCTATGTGATTTTTTAATCTTTTGCTTGTGTGTGATGCGTGCAGATTTATCCAGGCTCTGTTCAGTGTTTTAAATGATGTTATTTTAGTATTTTGTTCATCCTTAAC
Source organism: Numida meleagris (assembly GCF_002078875.1). Lineage (NCBI taxonomy): Eukaryota > Metazoa > Chordata > Aves > Galliformes > Numididae > Numida > Numida meleagris. The sequence goes on from NC_034410.1 coordinate 81,912,541, forward strand.
AAATAAGCTGAGCTTTTAGTCATACTGGTGAATGATGTGAGCCATGCCATGTTTTTAAGGATAGCACAGAATTTAGCTCTGCTCTTACATTTTCTGGAGTGATAGCAAGGCTTACCTGGCACCTCTAAGTCTAGTTGGGCTTTCTTGCACAAAAAAGCCACGACTGGATGTAGGCTAACCTATGAATAACTACTGTGTGTCTGAACCTTAACACTGAGATATCAGGGTATTATACTTGCCTTTATCTGAACCTTTGCAGGCTGTTAGCGATGCACAGCCTGTGAGCAGCCATTGTTCCACGATGCAGCACCTATGTCTGTACCTGAGCTTGGGAGTTTGGAGCCGGCCTAGAAAGTTGGAGGTCTCAGTTTGAAACCAGTGTACCTACCACCACAGATGCATCTTTATATTCTTGCCCAAAACATTTGATAACTCTTTTTAGCCTTTTTAGCCTTGTTTTTGCCCTTTGTTATGAGTGTTGATTACCACCTTACCTGTTGGGTTCTTTTTGCTTGTTTGTTTTTTCCTGTGGCTGACAGGAGTGCAGATTAAATATTTGTGTTTTCTTTGAATCTTTTATTCCTTCTTTGGAATCAGGCATGGTGGATTTTTTTTTTCTTTTCTCCTTTTATACATTTGATGCCACACAGTATTTTGATGCATGCTGTAGCAATAGTGATCAGAAAGGAGATCAAGGTCATTTTAATGTTGAGAAGGGAAAGCATAGCCATTACGTTCCAAGTGGTTTTAGCTGTACCACATCTCTAAGATAATTGCAGAAACCCTATATTAAGATCTGTTTCAACCTATTTCAGTTGGAAAGGAAACTATGCTATGCCATGTACAGCCTATTTGGCCTTCCCACATTTTTATTTTTCATAATGTTAGTAGTATCTGATCAATCCAAAATTACTTGACTTTTTTGCCTGCTTATTTTTCTCATTAGAGAAATGCTGTTGGTATAGATGTGGGATCCATATATTCTTAGCATTAGATTCACAAAATATCCATATTCAACACTGACAAGTAATGGAGACTGTAGGAATCCATGGGATTCTAATTAGCAAAACAAGCTGTTCTCATTATCTCATTAATCTATTTTATGACTGGAAGTACCAAAAATTATTGCTTGAAAGTAGTCTTAGCTTAGGCCACTGAAGAAATTAAAGAGAATTTAATTCTATACATCAAGTTGCCCATATATCCTAGGAATAAAATTGTCCATAGACAGCCAGCAGTGGAAATTATGCACACTGTGGCAGAAGAAAACATTCTGCTTCTGCCTGTCCTTGACTGCTTGAAGTAAATAGCTTGAATCTTGCCTCATTCACATAGAGGTAATTTGAAGTATATGTTAAAATCAACATAATGAAAATGAAAATGACGTTCTCCGCAAGGATTTCTGTAGCTAGGAGTATCAGCAGTATGGGTAAATTGTTCTGTTGTATAGCATTCCGCATTTCCAGTGGAACAATATCAGAAAAACCGTATGTACTCTCATTCCTGGTCTTCTGCTTCAATTGCCAAGATAAGCTCTCAGCACATATTTTTAGGAAAATGGATTTATATACACATGTGTAATATTGTGATACAAACATAAAGCTTGTACATGCAACTAGTACTTACGTTGAGTACTTGATGCTTGCTTTCCCACTGTCCAGGATTACCTAGGTAATACCACGACTGTATCAGCAACCTTCAAAGTATATAAGCAAACTCTTTTGGAACAGATTAATGATTTTATCCAGAGTTTAACTGCAAAGCAGCCTCTTTAAAAATATCTCAAAACTACTAGGTCATGCTTTTAAAATTAGCCCTCCATTGAACCTGCTCTCAACTCATGAAAACTCAGTGATTTCTAGAATGGGTTCGGAAGGGAAAGGAAAAAATGTGCCATGGAGGAGGTGAATAGTATTTCTACCTCAGGGGGGAATTGTCAGATAAGTGTAATCTGTAGTCACAGAACTGACATATAGTTTGCATGACCAGAATTGTATTAAAATTGCATTTACTAGCTTTTAGTGCATTAGTAATATAGTGAAATCTAAAGCCCTACTTATTTTCTTATATTCTCTACTGTTGTAGTAATGCTGTGACGTTGACCAAAGTTTCTTGGTGGTCTCTATTTCTAGGAAGGCACGACAAATGTGTTTTGGCTCCCTGTGTGTGTGTGTATATTGCTAAAGGTGTTAGCCAGGGAAGAAGACTGGGTTAGTACACAGGAGGACTGAATTGATGAGATTGAGAAGGGAACCTGCTGTCAGGAATATTGATGGAGCTGATATTCACTAGGCGATAAGTCTTAGGTGAAATTTATATGGAAAATGCTGGATGTCAGAAATGTGGTGTTACTATGGAAATGATTTATTATTGGCAAAAGGCAAGTTTAATGGAGTCAAGCAACCGGTAATCTAATTTAAGGCACGTTTCAGGTTTTATAGTAAAGTCTTGAGAGAATATAGCTGCTAAGTTTGATTGGTGCATATTTGCCAAGCATCATGCTTTGAACTTAAGAAGGGGTGCTAGTTTGCTGCTTCACAGTTCTGTGCGGACAGAGTGTACTCAGTCAAGATTCAGCTGAATCAGACAGCACTCACAGGAATTAAGTGCTGGAATGATTTTATAGTTAATTTATTATTATTATTTGGGTTTTTTTTACTAATTTTAAGCTTACTGAGCATTTTGATTCTGCACAGAGTTCCACTCATCTTCTCTGTACTGCAGGGTGTCTTTCTCAGCTGAGCCCAGGAAAATATTCATTGCCTTTGGGTATGACTGTAAGGACACAGTGTCAGGATACAGTCCTTTATTTCCACAGCCACTTTCTGAAATCACTTATACCAGAGAGAATGTTTTGGATAAATGAGAATGAGTAATTGTTTTCCTAGGAACAACAGACTTGCGGTTATAAGTTATTTTTTATCATCTGCACCATGAAAGCACCAAAGAATGCTGCTTTGCCTTGTATACAGTAACTGAATGCTTAAAGTTCTGTAGGCTGTGCGTCTTTATTTTCATTATCTTTATTAACTCATAGAACTGATCTGTATGTTATAGTTAAATTTTAAACCTTGGTGACATCAAGGAGTTTGTCCTAGTTCAGGGGCACTATGTTCTTTCTATGTGGAGTTTTAATTAATTCATTTACTTATTTTAAGAAATGCATTACATTCTCATTAAGAATTTAAGATTTTTTGTGGGTCTATTACTGCCTTTGGGAAGAGGGCCACACTGCCACTTACAACAGCAAACTTTCTATTTATGTGTATTGGAGCTTGTCCAATAATTTTGAGCATGCTCAATTATGTAACATTTGTACTTCTGTATGGGATCCTACACTACCAAAAGGTCTTTTTATTGTCCTTTCTTTTTACTTCAGTCTATTAACAGTGTAGACAAGTGTTTAAATTTGTGTTTTGGCCTTGTAAATAGCATGTCTATGGCCTTCTGTAGACATTTGCTCAGTGTTTTTCTGCTTGCTGCAAATTTCCAGTATTTAATGTGTCGCATGTTTATGAAATGGTACAGAATTTTTCAACCAATTCTTTAAAGTGGTTATAATAATGGTATCTTATACAGGGGCTGATTATCCAAGTTGTAGATTAACTGTTTCCTGTTATTTCCAGCTATTCCCTAACTGCAGCAAAATTTGCAAGCAGATTAGAAAGCACCTGCATTTCGTATGTTATGAAATACAGTATATTTTCATGCTTTGCCTGCTAATGCTTAGTGTCTCCAGTGAAAAGTGTTTCCAGGTCTTTTGAGTGTAAATGATCCTATAAGGTGTAATCTGATCTTCCTACATTTTAGAATAACTGCCTTCATTTTATACACGCTGCTATTCTTCTCCATTATGTCTAGTATAGGTAAGCACTGACTATATTAAAGTGCACTGCTTTACAGTGTTAAACACTTTTTCTCGAATAATGTTTTCGTGTAAAAAGTGCCTCCAAATCGTTAAATGTATGAATTACAAGTGGTTTGATCTGTGTTTCAATACAATGTGAAGTCCTCAATCCCCAGTTCATAAAGTTTCTGAAAAATCAAGGTTAGATTCATAAAATCGATGGAACAATATGATGTTTATTATGAACGTTAATACCAAATATTTATGACTGGTCAGCTTGGTGGGGCTGATCATGGTCAAACAGTATTTGGTGGCTTTGTTTTTTTGTCATTACAAACTGAAAGTAACTTCTTTGACGTCAGTGAGTTTATCCTCCCATACTCTGTGAGCGATAGTGGAATATGTGTGTGTTTCAGCTATCCTTAACGGAGTTTCTAGGAATAATCACATTCTACTAGTTGCATGGCAAAGTGTGTAATTGTGTTAATTAGGGTTGTTTTCCTTGTTTAATGTTTATGTACTTAGAATTCAAAGCAAAAAAACCTCATAGTTACCCTCCCGAAGTCAGATGCTGAGAATATGTCAGAGCTGATGCCTCTACATCCAAAATAATCCGGTTTTTTGAGTTCTCTCCTATTTAAGGATATTCAGTCATCTAACTTGCTTAAGGAATACTTTAATTTGGAAAATGCCAAATGCAGTGAAGACAAGGGATGGTATTTGTAAATGAATCTCTTGATGAATTCTTTTACATTTCAGGAATACAAACGCAAGCTAGCCAGAGTGTCCCAAGTACGGAAAGAACTCAGGACACGCATCCAGAACCTGCCTGACCTCTCTCGACTTCCCAATGTCACGGGCAGCCACGTACACCTACCGTTTGCAGGAGACATCTACAGTGATGACTGATTGCAAGAATACCCTTCCGTAACCTCTACTTTTCTGTGAAATGAGGGGTAGGTCAGACTGATTGGTACTCTTGTAGTATTATTTTTGTATATTGTTGGAGAGTGTCAGTAAAAATACTCTAATAATTTATTTAAAAAAATGATTTAAAAAGCTGATTTGTTTACTATTTTATTGGCAAGTGGACATAAGGGTACATTTATAGAAAGTGGCATCTGCATCTATTATATTACAGAATGGGTAACTATCTTATCTTTTGTACAGATTTTGGTTGGGTGCCCTGTAAAAAAAAAAAAAAGAAAAAAAAAAAACATGCTAAGATTTTTTCCTATGTACCCTATATTTAATGTACATCAACATATAATCAAAGCATACTTCTAACTTGAAACATTTCAGTTGCTAGTGAGGGAGTGAAACGTGGAAACCACAAGCTTATGTTTGCAAGGTTAATGCAGTTTAATGCAAAGTTGAAAGTAATCTTCCTATCCATTATATTTAAACTATCCAATCTTAAAATTAAGTCAGGTGGTTTATTTTGATGTAAATGTTAGTAACCAATTTTGTATTGGAAAACATTAATCATGTTACACTGAGTAGATCTTTAAATGACTCAAAATGTTGCAATATGTTAGTATGATTTAAAAGTCAGCATAAAAAACTATACAATTGACCATTTTAATTAGGTTTCAAAATTGGAACTTTTCTTTTTATAGCTGCTTAGTTTCTAAATTGAGGAACCATTCATTTATACTCTAATCCCTTTCTGGAACACCTGTCTCAGTCTAAAAAGGTTAATTCCAGAAATGTGAAGCCATTTTACAGCTTTAATTAAATTGGAAGGTCATTCTGTGAACTATCCCAATCATTAAATGCCCATTACTAAATCTGACAATGCTATATACCATTTATGCATGCCGTAGCATGGCACAGCCAAGTTGTAAGCTGTATGGAAGCTCTGAGCCAAGCCACCCTCTTCCACTCAGAAACCCCAGGGGTCAGCATAGGCTTCCAGCCTCCTATCTCCACCTCTCCAGCAAACATTTCTACATCTCGATGGTCTTTTCTCATGAGGAAGGGAGGAGATGGTTCAGGCCAGTGTATAAGTTGAACTATGGAAAATTATTGCCTAGTGTTTTTTTTAAAACAACAAACACAACCAGACAACCCTTTGCTTGCCACAAATGTGATACTCATCTACAGGTATTCAAGCTTGTGAAAATTCCTTGTTTCCATACGATGCACCAGCTTTTAATTTCACTCAAAAACCCAAAGATTTAGACAGGCATGTAGGGAATTGACAGGAAACTTAGGTTTTTCAGTCAACTGGAATTAGACAGTTGTTGAGGAGTGATTCAAAAAATGCCTACCTGTATCCTTTGGCATTTAGATGACCTTAAAAACCTAGTCTGCAAGTGCTTTGACTTTGATGGATCATCTGAGCGTTCATTGACAGCATTTTGTTCATAGATATGCTTGTTTGCATCAGCGGAGTTCAGAGTTCACAGGCTTTTCGTTCCTTTTTACATGAAAGCAAACTTTAAAAAAATAATCTATTTTTTCCTTTTCAAAAACTGCAGTGATTGAGAATAGTCCTGGAATTAAGCTGGAGAGTGTTTTGTCACTTGTGTTTGACTTTCACAGGGCCAATCCCTAGAATGTTCTATGTGTAGAATAACATTTCTTTTTAAAATATTTACACCTGCACATAAACACCCCACCTAAGACATGAATTAGACCTCAGGTAAATAGGAAAATAAAGAAAAAAAAACGAGCTGTTGACCAAGCATTCCAGAGCACGCAATGTAGAATATTAATGACATCAAAAATTGTAGCTGCTGACAGGAAGGAATGCTAAAAATAGCACCTGGCTGCCCAAAATTTGTAAGTTAACTATCGTTAATCCAGAAGAGTGTTTCTTTTGTTTAGATCTAATATATGAAATTAAGTAACAGTTATTGCCATCTTTTCAGGTTACATTTATGCTGAGAAAATGAACGTGCAGATAATATTTATGTATTTGTAGTATTTCTGTTGTAGTATGTTAAAAACGAGCTTGTAAATTTTAGAAATCTGTGTATGTGTGTTACAGCTGTGGTTCAAGTTCAGCTTTGCTAAAGAATAGCATTGAATTTGTTACAAGTATTAAAATAATACAACCCGTTAAGAACTATAAAACAAATCGTAGAACAGGAAGGATAAATAGTGAGTCCACTGTTGAATCCCATCCGTGGAAATCTTAATTTGTACCCAGAGGTGATTACAAGTGCAGTGCCATGGCTTGCTAGAGTCCGTTGAAGGATCTAAGTCATGGATACTCAAAACCACAGGGAATTTATTAAACTTAAACTATCTTTTGCTACCTTAATTAAAATATAATAATGAAGTAGAATGCTGAATTTCCTTGATTTCTCAAGAGAATTTAAAAAGATACAACACTTACTTCACTAGGTTTGCTTTTCCTGTTCATAACGTTATCTTTGTAATAATGTTGCTTATCTAAAGATAATGCGGAACTGATAAAAGAATTAGGAAAAATCTCTTTTTTCTTGTTGTATATATGTTTTAATTTTGAGAGTGTTATTTTATGTACATATTTTTTCTTTATTTTACTGCGTTAATTGTTCACTTCAAGGAGTATTTTGTAGTTGGATTTTTGGAAATTAACCCTCAAAATTTGTTTGAAAAAGAGGGCTTACCAAAGGTAAACATCACTGTTACAGCAGGTGTCTTATATTGGTGGCTGAATGGTATGTAGTGGTTTTTGCTTGTTTGTTTTCTGTTTTATTTCTACGGGAAAGGCATTGTGTATCAACTAGTTAGAAGATTTATATTGTAACTGCAATAGCATAGTAGGAGATAACATGGTATGATACAAATGCAGCCCTGTAGTATCAGAAGATACCTCCAAATTCTCAGGTTCCAAAGCTTATTGTGTATACTTCTGACATCTCAGGAAGAAAAGAGGCTGGGTGGGGAAAGTGAGTGCCTAGAAGCTAAAAGGGGAAGAAAATGCCTGAGTAGGAATGAGAAGCAAAACAAGTGTCAGTGCTTGTCAAAATGGAAATCACAGCGTGAAACTGAGCGGCGCGATGTTTTTGACCTGTAGATGGGATTCTACAATGGGACTGCTTTGGGGGTGTTGCCACACCGTGAAAATATGTGGGTGTACCCTGCCCATCTCTTCTAATGTGGTATGACTCTACCCGCACCAGAATGCCCACCCTACAAAAGGCACAAATATGAAATATCTGGACATTTTTCATTTAATAATAAATCCTAATAGTCAGACTATTTGCTTCACTATATTGCACTTTTATTGAGCATTCTTTGAAAAAAAAAAAAAAGCAAAGACAATCCTGCAGCTCTTTGCCATATGAGAATGCTTACCTTGGAGGTCACTGGGACTGCTTGTATATTCTAGTGTTTGCAGGTTCAAGCTGTATTTTTGCAAAATGTTTTGAAAACTACCAAGAACATTACCCCGCTTCTCTGGTTTTAGAAGTAAATGTGAAACCCTTAATTATAAAAATTATGATTCTTAGAAACCGTGTTTCATTGCTCCTTTTGAAAATTAAAGTATATATTGCGGTAACATTAGCTTGTCTGTCTCACTCAGTTAATGTTTGTGGTAATACATTGAAGCACCTCAGCTAATCTCTATGAACACAAGCCAAATTTCATGCTTATTATGTATTTTATGTGAGTAGGCTTCTGAATGTCAAACAGAGATCTTTCATTATAATAAATAGACATTCCTGTTTTCCTGAAGTTTTAAAAGATAATGTTTTAGGATTTTAGCAGACTAATATTCTCTCCCTAGCCGGTGGCATCTCAGGCTGGTAATTTAGTGATTGCCCCAATTACACGTCCAGGATGCAGTAGTCCCCTGCACAGATGAACATGGAGATCACGCATAGGCTTGATTGGCCCTCTGCAGAGGAGCTCTATTTCAACCTTCTGAAACGTGAGCAAATAGATTCATGGTTTTTTTTCCTTTGGAAAGATTGGTGAAATAGGAAACCAGCACGTCTAAAATTTGGCTGCTACATTTATAAATATTTAGGGCCAGTTCTGCTCATTGCTCATGCATATAATCACAGCGACTGTTCCTGCAAGTAAAGAAAGCAGATTCAAATATAACGTCTGAAGTGGAACTGTTTTTTTTTTTTTTTAACGAATGACTGATTTTGTCTCAGCTCCTATTTCAGTGTGTCATTTACCTTGATTAAGTAGAAAATCTCTTCCATCGTGTTATTTAGAAATCTAATTCTAATTTCATTTTTACAACATTTAAAGTATCCTACTAAGCATGATGTTTTTGTGGGAATTTGCAGAAGTTCAATAGCACTCTTGTTACTTGTCTGCAACAGAAATAGACACATTTGTTAAAAGCTAACCAGAAAAGTTTGAAATGTAAAGATGTTTCATTATTGTGCTCTTCTGACAGATTGTGTAATCCTTGTGTAATTTATGTCCTCAAAATAACACCTGTATGTATGCTCTTTCATATTTAATAGAATAAAACATTGTTGTAAAATATCTTTGACATCACTATTTATTTCTTGCTTATTCAAACTCATTTTCTGTAGTGGTCTTAATGCAAGCTGCTGCCTATACTTAAGAGGAAACCAAAGCCACATAGCGATGCTGAGGAAATAACTAGTATTTTTTAATTTTGAAGTTCATTACTTTCTGTATTTTTATTTTCTACAAAAGCTGACACTTTTCAGTGAGGAGAAGCAATACATTAAGAAGTCTGGGATCATATTTCTAAAACGGTAATTATTTTAAAAAGAAATATTGCTGATAGACCATCTAGCTTGGTCAAAGTTTGTGTCTCTTTGAAGTGGGAACTGGGTGTGAGGTACTGCTTGTGCTATGGCAGTTTGAGATTCCCAATGTATAAGAATGGGAAAATGACTCAAAAATGGTGTTTCAAAATAAATAAGCTTTAATTGTGGTTATATCAAGCCACATTTTGTAACATTTTCAATAAATGGTATTATCACTCTTCTAGTATCAAAGCTAAGGCAATATAATTGCACAAATAGGATCGTATGAGCTTGGAAATAACTAGCTCCAATCTGTAATTAAATAACTGTATGCAAAGGTGTATGCCAAATTCTGAATCTTTTTGGTTTTGCTTTACAAAGTCTTGGTAAAGCACTCAAAAAAAAAGCCTCACTGAAATCAGTGTCATTTCCTCTCGATAGGGAAGTTCTTCTAGCTGTGCACACATAAATGAGTAACACTGCATGGCAGGCATTTAACGGGGAGGCTCAGTAATAGTCTGTTGCAGACAACAATTAACCTTCCGTGTTTCATCAAGTACAGGAATGTAATATACTGATACGTGCACCAGATGGATATGTTTGTACATATGCATATATACGCAGTGAATGTGTTATATGGGTAATGTATTTGTATATACACCACGTACAGACTAGAAGGGGTGGAGCCACCCTGGGCACATATAAGGGCCTAGACTGCTTCCTGAGAAGGAACGCTGCATGGCTAGAGCTCCATCAGTTGGGTGAGTTCTGTTCTTTGTGTATATGACTGTTGGCCTACCTGTAAATGCTTTATCTCGTATCCCTAAGAACCTGTCAGAAGCAATTTTGTGTCTTCGTAAGCAGAACAGACCATACAAAAATACATCTGCTGTGAAAAATACCCAAAGCTCGGTGCCTAGCATCCGCCTTACGCTTTTTTGGGGCGGTGTAATTCAGTCTAATTCAAATGGTGCTGTGGACAGATCACCATTACTAGTAGGACCACATTAGCTGTAACATCCGAGCACGCCTTCCTTGTTTTTATTCATAATCTGTTGTAGTATCTAAAAAAATAGTGGTTTATGTACTCTAGGACCATTCAATGTTGCATAAAATGCACAGTAAGGAGGGACATTTAGCAGATACACTTCAAGGACATATTCCTCATTTGACCTAAACCAGCATCATATAGTAGAGCAGATAAATAGATACCCACACGTTTTTGCATAAGCAGAACAGTAGATTAAGTAACGTGCACAACTTAAAAATTTATTTGTAAGATCTGTCTTACAAACACTTTTTTTTTTGTAATACAAATTCTCCATCAACAAGATGGAAGTGTTTTTACACAGGACCGGATTGTAAACATAGCAGCAATGGATGGATTAATGCAAAGCACTTCGCTGCAAAAGGTGCTAACTAGTCCATATTTTGATCCAAGAATTGAGTTACTTTAATCCTACAAGTAAGAAACCCACTGGAGTGAACGTTTCAAAACTACTGTGTAAGAGCGTAGGAAACACAAAAAAGGTTACATGGTGATCTTTGAGACTGTCAGTAGAGTTTGCAACGCGCTATTCTCCCCTGCCAGGAACTGCTTTTAAGTCTGCAAATATACTTGCTGGTCCTGTTTCTTAAATAGCATGCCCTGAATCCTAAATACTTAAAGGAAACAATTATTGAAAATTATTTAAAAAATCCACAGATCTTTAAAACCAAGAACTGAAATGTTCTTAACTAGTTGAGCCTTTTTTTTTCAGAGGGGAAGCCATAAGCACAGCTATAAGGCCATAAAATCACTCCTGAATAGTGACATTCTATTGTCCTTTCTCCCCTCTATACAGAACTGAACACGTAAAATTAAACAGTGGAGACCGCTTTAACCTTGACAATCTTCTACTCGCATCATAATGTTCAGTACAAGGAGCTGACTGCTGTGCAGGGCAAACCTAGTTTTCCAGACCAAAGTTCAGGAAGCAAGTAATTGTGAAGCCTGCTGCCTGACAAAACTGAAAGACAGTCTCTCCTTAGCTCTTTTTAGAAGAGACAAAAGCGACCCATTTTGGTAGCACTAGAGCAGTTAGAAAGGAAACATCCTGCATTCTTATGAGCATGCTACTCTCACAGCAGTAACAGTTTAGTGTGGAGCTGGGAGTAGGTACCAAGAGCAAGCTGCAGCACTGTGCAGTTTTAGCAGGCTCTGTGTTACCCCCCAGGGGTAACAGTCCAAATCACAGAGAACATTCATAAGAAAATCACCAGTCGTTTATTAAAATTGGAACGGTACTTATTGCTGTAATCATTATTACTCTGAGATAATGACTAACTAAAGTAAAGTCAGGAAGGTTTTCAAATCCACCTTCTGGCTTTTCTCTTTTTCTTCTAGGTTAAGCATCCGTTTTAGCTTAGTAAAGTGAAATTTGGAGCTTCGGGGAGTCTTGGAAATGGAACTGGTTGTCGCCTGTCCAGATACGCGTGTTCTGAAAAAACAAAGACACAAATATCTTAAAAGGTGAGAAATCACGATTTATATTAAGTAGCTGTGAAAGTGGATAAACGTAACGTTAAGTTAAACTTTTGAATGTAAATAGTGTGTTTTCATATGAAGGTGAGCAGTTGGAAGTATAATTTTGTTAAGCAAATTTTAAGCTGGACCTTTCACATTAATGACAAAAACATCACCGTGCATTCTTTGCACGTGGTCACTTTTCATTAGAACCTTTAAGAACTGTACAGTCAGAGTGGATCTCCTTAACAGACATCTAGTTACCAACTAAAAGTTTAAGTGACAGACATTCAATCAGTACATGAATTCCCTTCCCAGCAAGATGTATTCCATTCTATTCGGTCAAGAGCCAGTTAAAATAGAGAGAAACAGGTACCTGGGAAGTGATGAGGGAGTGTTCCCTTTGGATCCCAACCTACTGCAGCTTGCAGGTGTCACTTTGTTTGCAGACTGGATTTTTACATCTGGTGTCTTCAGGCTAGATTTAATAGTGGGAGTGCCCGAATTGTGGGTCTTGGTAGCCAGAAAATCCCTGCTTTTACCGTAATGTCTTGTTGTTTTGTTGCATGAGGTACAAGTAACAAGCTATGGACAGAATAAAGAAAGTATCAACCACTCTAACAGTCTTTTCCCTTTTATTTTTCAAAGCCATTGTAAGAATTATTCCAACTGTTCTTCAATTATCAGAACATACTTGCTTAATTGAAATACAGAGATTTTTAAAAGACAGTATTTACACTTAATGTTTTCATTCTGACTTCCTAAGCCAAAGACATCCCATGGATTTATCTAGAAATGACTCCAATCCCTCAGGAGACCCTTAACTGAATGTAATATAGTGCACTGACACAGAAAGCAATCCTGTCAAAAACAACAACAGAAAAAAATGAAATGCCATACATCCAGTTCAGGTGCTATCTTAAATATATATTCGTGGTATTCACATTTTGCTGAAAAATGTGATATATAAATTGATCAAAACTTACTGGCATGTTCTACCTCCACTGAAGTTCAATTACACAATCTCCAGAGTCTAGAGATAAAATATTTAAATTACCAAACTCTCAAAAATAGCCATCTATAACTAGGAACAGCAAGAAGAGGCTTCCTAACAATGCAAAAATACTTACTACAATACATAGGAAGTTTTATCTATCTTCTGTGTGTTTACTTCTAGTCTGCAAGGACCCTCCAGAAGCACAGCGTGCTGCAGAGGTGCAGCAGAACAGATAACATCAGAGAGTCTCAGAGACTGCCACACATTCCTAATATTACTTACTACCATGGCAACCCCTCTTATTAAGGGACTTGGGAGTAATACATTCAGGCAAGTTTTTGAGGCACACAGTTACACTGACTGAAAAACACAAGACGTTTCTGGTTTAAAAATAAAAAAAAATCAGAAGAGCGTCACCAGAAAACCTACATGATTTTAAAATCATCTATTTCAAATCGGTGTTCATTTAAATGTGCATAAACTTAGCTCAATTCAGAACGCTTAGAAACAATTCAATGTAAAAATGTCCAAGTGAAGTGTTTTTAGGTAAGTGTTTTGGGTATGTCTATATTGTCAGACTAACAAACTGAAAAAGAGAGTTAATCAATCAACTAATACAGCTCGGGTCTGATGTACTTTTAGCTCTCCTGAAATTCAGAGGGGAAAAAACAATAACACAGCATCACACGATCATTTAGTGCTCTATGGAATATAAGTGGAGGTGAATGCCTAACAGTGCAGGAATCAGCGGACTACCATAGCTGCACAGCCACTTTTCACTCCCTGAAGAGCATATACAGTTAACTCCAGAAAGGTATCACGGGCACAGCCTGTGATATTGTTGCTTGGATTAATTCTCAGTTATACTTGAATTCTCATTTTCTCAAGGCTCAGGTATAAGACTACTGGGATCTACACTGCTAATTTTGCAAGCTGTCAGTTTCTGACAGTATTTTAAATACTTAATACCAGAAATACTTAAATCATAATCCACAGCACAAATGCAAACAGAACTGAGCAGAACACAAGTGCAGCAAATCGTAATTACCTCCCAAGATTAGAATATTATCCAGACTTTAAACTGTCCTTATTTAAAACTGAATCTTAAACTACTCATCTGAATGCACAACACATCCTAAGAATCTGTCCAGCTACAGAATAAATCTAAGATCCCACAGTAATTTCTTAGCATACTGTTCATCAGCTGTCTAAAGAGACAGTTCTGCACACTAAACATTTGTGATCCTGCAGCAAAGAAATAAAGCAAAGCATTTGGCTGCTCAGATAACCTTTATCTTGCTCTTTTTGCTGGTCAACTATGATGTAAAATTTGGAAAGAGTAATACTAAGGGTGCCTATCTGAAGTGCCCTTTTAGCCGTGAGATGTGGTGACATCTATGGTACTTCCTCAGTTTGTGTTATTGATTCTTTAATAATTTTTGGTTTAACAAATGTTACTCCCTAAGCCTGCAGGCTCTCTTCAGAGAAAATACCAAATGTGCCACAGTAGCGCGCTGCCTTGTTTATTAAGACATCCATTCGCAGAAATTATTTACATAGTAGTGCAACATTAAATGTACGTTACTGTTCTTCAAAGCATTACACCATAATCTTCAGTCATTTTAGGAAAAAGAACTGAAGCTCCACAAGCAACATTAATTAAATTCCCCATGTGGTTTAGTTTTGAAAGACCTCTTACAGATTTTAACACCCAGCCAAATTAAAAAATTCTTTTTGTTCAAAAGTTAACAATGATCTTTTGTAGCCACGATTGCTACATAAATGAGATAAATGAAGCCAAGCTTGTACACTGAGTAAAGACACTTTTAGATGACTGGTAAAACTGAGAAAAACCTGACCATCTGTCACTCAAGCCCTTCTTCAGAGCTGAAACAAAGGCAATAAATGTCAAGCTTAATCATACTGGCAAAACCAGCCTTGCTTCAGTCAATGGCACGTTCTTCTTCTCAGGTAAGTTTTGTGGGACTCCTAGGAATAGATTTGTAAGAATTCTAATGGATTCTTAGCATCTGCACTGCTAAATTAAGGCTCTGCATCTACTGGAGTTGTATGGTCCCAGTTTTACCATATAAATAGAAAAAAAATACAACACCAACAGTCAAAAATCAGTCACTTTCGCAAAGTTATGCAAATGATACAGTAGCTGATAGTTAAAATGCTGGAGCTTCCTGGCAGGAAGAAATGATTGAATTTTCAGCAAGATCTCAAGACATCTGCACAGTTTACCCAGACTGGTGCAAAGAGAACGAGATCACAAGAAATACAGAGCTGTTTGCATAGATTCTTTGATGAAAGGGGAGGAGGATGGGGGAGAGAAGAAAATAAAAGATTTCCACTTTTATCATTTTGCTCTTGATCTATTGTAGAGAGTAGATTTCAAACATTTTGATTGTGAATGTGAACAGAAGTTATTCCAAAAGGAAAAAAAAAAATTACATGCTTGTGAAAAAAGAAATACATGTGAGCTCCACTTCTAAGAGAAAATTTCTCATATCTTCTTTTTTTTATGCAACTAAAAGGTTTCAAGGAAATCTCCAATATATGGCAGTTTGAAGTAAATACCCTTACCAGAACGCTTTTGGAGTCCCTGTACTTTTTCAAAAGCTTTATCTGTTTCATATTGAGTTTGTAGTTCTTTGCCTCTCGTTTAAGAATTTTCTCTATCTGTGGGGTCACTTTCATCTTTGGCTTGAGCCGCACCCGGTAGCTGTCAGGAACCAAGAACTGGAAGCAGTAAGGACATATCCTCTCTTTTCTGAATTCTTCATCTACAGATAAACAAAGTTAAAAGAGTAAAACTTAAAATGAAGTAATTATGTTCTGTAGGCAAACACTAAAAAGGGTACACTTTCATTTTAACAGTACCTAAATTGTTGTGTTTTTACTGTATGTTTCAGCTGGAACATGAGGACATGCTGAGCATGAGTAAGTTTTAACAAAGTTCTAAACCACAACCTCCCCTACAAGGACAGGCTGAGAGAGCTGGGGCTTTTCAGCCTGGAGAAGAAAAGTCTCTGGAGGTACTTACAGCAGCCTTCTAGTACCTGAAGGGGGCCTACAGGAAAGCTGGGGAGGGACTTTTTATAAGGGCAGGTAGTGATAGGGTGAGGGGAAATGGCTTTAAACTGGAAGAGGGTAGATTTACAACAGATATTAGGAAGAAATTCTTTACTGTGAGTGTGGTGAGACACTGGAACAGGTTGCCCAGCGAGGTTGTGGATGCCCCCTCCTTGGAAATATTCAAGGCCAGGCTGGATGAGGCTGTGAGCAACCTGGTCTAGAGGGAGGTGTCCCTGCCTATAGCAGGGGGGTTGGAACTAAATGATCTTAAAGGTCCTTTCCAACCTAAACCATTCTATGATTCTATGAATTCATGCTAAGTCTGTGCATTGCACCAGTTCACACAAGAAATAATAGTATATTTAACTCAAAAAATGCAATCCTTTCCTAAAAGTGTTTAATGACAGAAGCTCACAACACCACATGGAGCTCCTGAAAGCCCTTTTTTTTTTTTTCCCTGATCAGTGACACCAAAGCACTGTGAAGCATTTTGCCTCTTTCATGGAATCATGTGAGGTGGAAGATAACTTTAAAGGCCATCTAGTCCAACTCCCCAGCAATGAACAGGGACACCTATAGCAGGTCAGACTGCTCAGAGCCCCGTGCAGCCTGACCTTGAGTGTCTCCAAGGATGGGGCACCCACCACCTCTCTGGGCAGCCTGTTACAGTGCTTCGCTGTCCTTACTGTAAATAACTGTTTATATTCAATCTAAACGTCTCTTCTTTTAGTTTGAAACCATTTCCCCTTGTCCTATCACAACAAACCGTGCTAAAGAGTCTGTCCCTTTTGTCCTACAGCCTCAAGTGCAAGAAGGTGATAGTAGCTCAGATTGGCAAGAAAACTGACAAAAAAAAACCACCCAGAATGTTAAATCTGAAGGGTGTGTGGCTGCACCTGCCTCAGTATTTCCTGCTGCCAGAACCGCACCCAGGCAGCATTCCTCACCCCCCAACAAAACACCTGGATTCTGCTGCCTAGCAAGCACATCATTCCTAACACAGGCCCTGAATGTGCTGTGGGGACAGAGCAGAAGAAACGGGAATACGGAGAAAAGGGGTAAATCAGTCCCCATCCTCAAAGCTACGCTTGTGCTGTCCGGCTGTCCGCACATCACCGTCTGCCCCGAGCCCCTCACTCGCCTCGGCAGCTGCTCAGCGTCCACCTGTGGGGAAACACACACTGTTAGGCCGGCCCCACCCGATCCGCTTCCCCTCACGCTCCCCCGCCCCTGCCGCTCACAGCAGGAACCGCGCCTGGCCCGGGCAGATGCCCGCCAGCTCCCTCGCGGCCGCCTCCAAGAAGCGTGGCCCCATGCCGCCCAGCTGCCGGAAGCCGGTGCTAGGCAGCTCCGGCGGCGCGGTGTGCAGCGCTCCGGCGAGCCTGGCGGGTACCGCGGCTGCAGCTCCGTGGTTCCGGGCCCGGTGCGGCGGGCTGCGTGCCGCCGGCGGCCGCTGGGAAGGGGCCGGCTGCAAGGCCTGGACTGGGGTGCAGCCCTCGTATCGCGGGCCGTTTGCGTTTCAGGGTTTATCTGTAGAAACTGTGGAAACTTCTACCTCAGCTGTGTCCCACGCTGCTGAGCTGCCTGCTTGCACGCTCCTCTCTGTAAACGTGCACCCATTAAAACGCTTCGGCTTCTCCACGTTTGATGTGTGTTTTATTAATTCCCTCGGCCCTGTTCATTTGCCAGACATCCTTTTTCTTTGATCTATTGGTAATGGTGCTCACTTAGGAGAAGCGTTCATCTGAGCAGGGTTCGAGGAATTTGAATAAATATAATTATTTCTTATTTTCTAACACAGAGTAGCTGAGGGCTTCAGAAGAGGAGAGAAAAAAGAATTCTCTGTGCTTTCTTTGAAAGGAGAGCTTTACAGTACAGTCAGTAACTCTGGAGTTGGTGATGAAACGTTCATAATGATGACAATTAGAGCCCCTGCTGGCTTTATTTTTGATTTAATATAAATTTTGGAATGGACTTTTCCACATTACTTCCACTACTTGTTCAGCATGGAGAAGAGAAGGCTGAGAAGAGACCTCATTTGCACCCCTCCAGTATTTAAAAGGGTATTATAAAAAGGAGGGGAATCAACTTTTTACTCGGGTAGATGGTGATAGGACAAGGGGGAATGGTTTTAAGCTCAAGGAGATAAGGTTTGGATTGGAAGTCAGAGGGAAGCTCTACACAGAGAGAGTGGTGAGGTGCTGGCACAGGCTGCCCAGAGAGGCTGTGGATGCTTTGTCCCTGGAGGTGTTCAGGTTGGAATGGGGCCCTGGGCAACCTGGTCTATTACCAGATCTGGAGGTTGGTGGCCCTGCTTGTGGCAGGGGGGTTGGAACTTGGTGATCCTTAGGGTCCCTTCCAACCCAAGACATTCTATGATTACATGTTTTTTTGTCACAGAGTCAATGACAGTTTGGCATCCTGGCTTTCCTGAGCCACAGAGCAGGAAAGCCTCGTTACACCTGTGTAAAATCCAACCTTCATCAGCCAACATATCCTGGGCAAAAAAAAAAATAAAAAAAATACACCCCGTTATTAGTAATGGGGGGAAACTGAAAAAGAAAAAAAAAAAAAAGGTCTTTTTGGAACTCGGGTAAGCAAAAATAATGTCATCACTTGATTAAGGTGCCGCCCTGCCTTGGCTAACAAGCACTGTGCTACAATAGTTCAGCACAGACTGATGCAACACAAGGGGTTAATTTGTATGTCTTTTCCTGCACCTGGTCTTGCCCTCCTCTTACCCCTCCTTTTTGCTTCCCCTTAGTCTTTTCCAGTCTCTCTGAAACACAAATAAATTTTATTCTTCTGCTCCTCCAACTGGGTTCAGCCATTCCCCTTCTCACTCTAGTTCTCTCTGCGTTATAGATGATCTTTGTCGTAAAAGCAGAGGAAACAGCATCTCGCAGTGCCAGCCCGTGTTGCTTGCCCTAGTGCATGCCTCATGAGATAGAAACGGCGTTCCTCACCTACGCTGCTAACTGCTTCCTGCTGTTGTTTGGTGTTCTGTAGTTAGCACGGCTGACCGTCAAGCTGTAAATCTTGCCCGGTGTTCTGTTACAGAGGAAAAAACAGAATGATTTGTGTTGGCTCTGGGACGTCGTGCATCATTATTGATCGGAGGGAGGCGGTGAGAAAAGCGTGCCGTCTATCTGTTGCTCGCCGCTCGTCCCGGAAGGTGGTGGTAGCTGGCAGTCAGTAGAGGGCAATAGAGAAATACGGTTCGTGGTACCTAAAGGATTTGAAGCAGTGATTATGTGTTTACAAAAAAAAAAAAAAGAAAGAAAGAAAGAAAGAAAGAAAGGAAAAAAAAAAAAGAAAAAGAAGAAAAGAAGAGCCGGGAGGATAGGTTGTTCAGTTTACTACTGGAGACCTGACTGTGACAGAGCATCGGGAAAACATTTTAAAGGGAGGAAGGAAGAGCTGCTGCAGCATCTTGGAGTCTCTCCTTTTTTCCTCAGAGTTACATAGGATAACTTGGCCAGAACTTACTGATGACTGCACGGTCAGCAGAGCCGGGAATGGGAAATGCAGGAAGGCACTCTTTGGCTGCAACAGAAGAGGAGACATTTCAAAGATCCTGCAAGTGACTGAGGTGAGCAAACTAACAGCTTCTCTTTGAGTGAGACCATAGGTGTTCAGTCAGCTGCGTAAAGTCATGAGCAAATGGAGCGGTTGAAATTATGTGAGAATTTTGCTTTTTCTGGCACGCTGGTGCAAGACTCATTTTATCTTGGAAAAAAGCAGGTAGTGATGCTTCAGGGATGAGCACTTTTGGGCATATGTTATTTTGCTTAAACTGGTGACTTGTTCTGTGTACAACATTTTATATTAGCACTGTTTGAAACATGGTTATCATTTTACAATGTTTGTGGACTATACTTCCTAGACTCTAGCTTGCAGGAAAATATATAGAGAATACAAGACTATTGTTCCTTTTAGAGGGGATTTTTAATAAGCTTTTGGAAAAAACGTGACTTGGAGATTTAGAGAAATTTATTAAGAGATTTTGGATGAATGGTGAGAATGGTCTCAGATTTTCCAAAGGCTTTATTGTCAGAGGGATACTGAGAAGTGGTAGCAAATACTATAGCAGTAGCAAAAAGAGTTAAGCTACAAAAATAAGCAGGCTAATGGAAGGTTTGGGAAGCAGGAAAAAAAAAACCAGCCAAACGACTAAGTTAAGAATTAAGCATATGAATTACTTTTCTGTTGCCAAGATCTCAGCTGGTGTCACCATAACACTTGGAAAATATCCTCAGGATGCTAGGAGCCATTAAAGCAGTGCAGATTATCAGAGGATAAACTTCCACTTCTGCTGCCACTGGTACCAGAAGTGACCAATAAGAAGCACCTGAGAAATGAAAGATGAAGAACTGGAGCATTGACATTCTGGGGATATCACAGAGCAAGTGCAAGGGTATCTAGAGGTCAGCCAGACAGTACCCATCTGAAATAAGGCAGGATGATAAATAAAAGAGGTAAATCATATTCTAAAAACATACGACCAGCTTCAAAAAGCTAATTAAGGAAAATACTATCTTATCTTCTTTCTGAACTGGAATTTATTTTGTAAGTGGCATGATAGGTAAGGAAATGACATGGTGATTTGTCTGTGTTTTGTGTGTCAAAATGTGTAAAAGATTAACATGTTGATTGTTTGTTTATTCATTGTTTAGAACACAGCTTCCTTAGAGCATGTGCCTGAGGGAAGCGAAAGATAACATATATAGAACTTGTCACTATTTTCTGTGGGTTGGCAACATCCATCTGACAGGGAAGGGACTCAATGAATATCATAATCCCCTCTGTCTTGAAACCTACAAGTTCCAACTCCAGTCTCCATTTTTTCCTTTTTTCATTCTGTTTCCAGTGCTCCAGATTTTCTTGTAAACCTGCATATATGTTCTCTGAAAAGATAATAGAAATTAGCAACAGTCTTGAACAAAAACCCCAGGGAGAGGGATAACTGCAGTTTGAGGAAATCCATACTTGTGTACCAACTCCTCTTTAAAGCAGTCTGTGGTGGGAGTGATTAGTTCCTGATCTAAAATGGGAAGCTCTGGGACAACAAACATTCTCTTACAGCTGATACCTATTTTTGGCATAATTAACACAATTGCTTGGTGGTGTTTGCTGTAGAGTTTTCTCTTGGGTTGTTTCATAACAGGTGTGACCAAAGGGATTCTTGTAGTGGGGAGCCACATGGATCAGTGGCTGGGACTGAGAAATGAGAGCTAGTGCTTTTTTGTGTGACTTTGTGGTATGTGTTAGGCCTCTTTCTGGTCAACTTATGAAGTGGCACGTTGCCCACAGTAAGGGCCAGGCCTTGAATGGCAGGCTGCAGATGTGCAAGGAGCCTTGCTGTATGGAAGTCATGGGACAGGCCATGGTCTGGATGCAGTGTCTTCCATGATGTAGTAAAAGATGTGCCTGTGCCAGTTTTGGATGTGAGTTCTTGTTACCTTGAGGCATAAGAAATTATTTCTTAATCTTCATTTACAAAATTGTTGTCTAAAAATGTTGACATTTCAAGCAGAAGTTCCACTTGCAAGTAAAGGTGCTGCTAATTAATGTGTTAATTGTCATGTTAACCTGTTTGCCTAATGAGATGTGAAATGGTCCCTACTGTTAGGAACATCGCTGTGCACAAGAGTTTGTCCCAAACTCTCAGGGTCATTTACTGCAGTGCTGCAGAACGACCCAGGGCTGCTACTTCAGCCTTTTGCCAAAATAGGAACACTTCATTTTCTGATGAGTCATCTGGGTTTCACTCAGATCCCGTAAGATTCCACCACCCTGTTCTTCCTTGCTGTGCAGTCCAGCCTCTGCCCTAGAGACCCCGCTTTCCTGGCCAAGAGATCGATGGCACCCTCTCCAGCAGCTGTTGGCTCCCTTCCTTAATTAATCTGGACAGGACTGCTCACAAGCGATATGGGGCATTTCCTCTCTCACTGGAGCAGGTCGTGCAGCATTCCTGGCCTGCAGTGTGGCAGAGCAGTGCTGGCAACTGAGCTGGAGTTTGCCACATGCTGTGCTAAATGCTACCTGCTTTGAGTCACATAGGGAACTAGGTCAACCAAAGGGGGTGGCTGTAGACGTTTTCCAAATTGGCTGTATTTACTGATAAACAACACAGAAGAGCTATCTGTTTCAGGAAAAAAGGTCTTCCTTTCTTATCTTTTCCTTCTGGTGCAGGATGGGAATAGGGGACGTCTTCATTTTTACATTTCTTTTCACTTCAGATTTGTTTCCTTTTTATTCTGAGTCACCTGTTCTAAGGTGGCACAAGTTTGAGCAAGAGGCTGGATCAGACGGCCTCTAGATGTTTCCATCCTTAACCTGTAATTTTCAACACTCATGCTGTAATTTCTGACTCTTTCTGACTTCACGTTATCTGGGAGAGGAAAAAAAAAAGGTATTTTGTGGTCTTTTTTTCCTGAGTAATATTTTATTTATTTAAAAATGAACAAGAGATAACAAAAACCAGGTACTTTGAATAGATAGCTGTGCCACAGAATATGTATTTGCAGTTGTTGGTCTTGGTGTTTGTACGTTTTGTCAGAAAACTATCATGTTCAGGCTGATTAACAGAATGTTTTTACGCAGAAATTTAGTCAGCTGAGGGATAAACAGGTAGAAGGCTGCACTTCCTGCTGCAATAGAAAAGTGGCTTCTCACACCTATTTATAGTGTTCAAAGTTGGTCTTATGTCTGAGAAGCTGCCATCAGTGCTGATTCTTCCAGTTATATTCTTGGAGAGTCAGGTGGCAAGAAGGGATGGAATATTTACTGCTAAAGTATGTGAAGCAATCTGAACTTGAAAGATTCCTGGCAGTTTTAGAGTAATCAGTTTTGGCTGAATTCATTCAAATTTAAACTGTTTGCCCAGCTGACATCCTTGATTCATCATCCTAGCTGAGACGAGATCTTCAAAGCCATTTACAAAATCTAAACAAACCTATCTTCCATTAGCTCCAATCATAAAGGTGGTAAATATGCAGAAAACCTGGATCTTTAGAGATGACAAAGGTGGATATAATTTAGAAACAAGGGAGGTAACAGCAAGTACCAAACTGATGCTTAGAGCGAAATTTAAACCGGAGTTTCACAGTCAAATGCGAGTGGGTGATGCAGTGCTCCTTATTTCCTTTTCAAAGCTGCTGCTGAGGCTCAGTGGTAACACAGCATATTTTATCTGCATTGGAAAGACAGCACATGGGTCTTTGCTATTAATGTGGCACCGCCACCAAAACTTATTCCTCTCTTAAAGGAAAAACTAAAGTGAGGAGGATGTAACTACTTTGTGAGCCTGAAGCATCTAAAGAGGAAAAACTCCACATGGTAGTGATTCAGTCAGTCTCTGCAGTATTAGTGTCCTGACCGCTGACAGAAAATGTTTTCAGAGAGGCTTGTACTGCAGCCGTACAGTTCTCAAGCATGGAAGGGAGCTCACCTTTCTAAAGTTGGCCTGCATGCAATGCCCTCATCTTTACTGTGCTCACTATGCACACGTGTTAATCAAAACTGCCATCAGAGTTCCCATTAACTTAGCACTTACTTGGAGCATGGGGAGGGCCTGAGACAATCTCAGTTCTTTTTCAGAAGGCTCATAGCCATATGTTTTCATGTGTTCTTTTCATTATTATTAGATAAGGCTAAGAGCAGTATTCACATACAGTCTGCATCAGACTCCTGAAAGGACATTTTTGCCCTGTGTGAAGAAAAGATCTGTTTTCCCTCTTTTGAAAAGTCACTTTAAAGTGACCTCCCTGATGGCATGGCAGGAATAACAGATTTTGACAATTCATAACATGCTTAGTTTGTGCAAATGAATATTATTTTTTCCTTACTGCGTATGCAGTAGCATAATCAATGTTTTCCTGATGAAAATATCTGCTCTATTGGTCCCACTCTTCCTCCTAAGCTAGTCTGATAGCTCTGTATCCCTTAGAACTGTTTGGAAGAATAAAGCTGCTTATCATGAGAGAATAGGTAAAAGAAAAGGCAGTGGAAAGCCTAAAGGAGTAAAGGTCCAGATAGAGATATACTCACAGGCCCACTTGTCACAGTGCCTGGTGGCTCTCTGCTGCTGTTCCGTTTGCTCTGCTGGTTAATCATTTGCTTGAGTGCCCAGGTACCATGGAGAGGGACACAACACCAGTGCCACAGACCCAGCATGCGGCATATTCATTAAAACATTATTTTTGAAAGGAAACCCAAAATAAACACAGCTTCTGAAAATCCTCAGCATAGCAAACACTGCAGTTTACTTTCCTCTCTAACAATACAGATTAACATTTTAGGATATAGGCTTCTTGCTCCCATTTTATGCTTTTCTTTCTGCTGTTGATATTCACAGCTTTCCCATGAAAATGTAAGTAGTCTGAAAGGCTTCAGACTTCTTCCGTATGTCAAGTATAGTACTTTTGTGCACTGGCCCTTCTGTGTAGCTATTGTGATGTTTGTTCCATTGTCATCAGTATTCAAATCAGAGAAAGAGCCTTAAAAGAAGATCCAAAAGCATCTTTGGTCTATTAAACCCCAAGAGTTAGCTAGTGAGACCTATGTGAAACAAGAGCTATAAAGTGCTACTTTGAAAGTCCTGGCCAGCAACTAAGTAAAATAACTGTTGGAATGCCAACTGGCCAACTCTTCTTCCTGCTCCAAATACAAAGCCTTCTGCCTGAAATGCTCCTATGAAGCATCTCTTCTGTAGTGTCACGTTTTCAGGTCTAATCCTTACACAGACCTCTGTTGCTGCTGTTGCTTTTTATAGAGCCATGCTATTTATAGCTCTGTTTGAATATTTATGGTGGCCACCACCGGAAAGTTAGTACTGAGCAATAGGTTTCTACTGAGGACGTTATGTATTAGCATCCCTCCGAGATAACTGCATAAAATATAAAAACAAATTTACATCTTTATCATGATTACTGTACGAGTTTTCTCCTGCTTCTGGTATTTTGCTCATTTGCTTCACAGTGCTTTTCTCTGAATGCTAGTGCGTGGAGCAGATTGAACTGGCAGTGTGTGAGCTTCCAGCACGTGACATGCCCAGCACACGGGCTGAGTGACAGAGGAGGGAACCAGAGCTAGATGCATCAACTGGAGCTGGGAGATTGTTCCTCAGACTCCACCGATCATAAAAGCTAGCTTTAATTTTTGTTGCAGCTCTCAGGAAATGGGAAAAACATCCTTTCTCTCCTATATTTCCCTTACATGATTAAAAAGTGCCAAATATTTTGTTCAGGCCTATCTTACCATCTGCTCTGTCAGCAATTAGCTCACCAATTGGTGTGGGCCGAGTTCCATTAATATCTAGCAAAAGCACACAGAAAAGCTCAAAACTCAGACAGTAAGGCAGAGATGTTGGTTCTGTTTGTCTGCCTGGCATGAGGTAGGAAAAGCCTGTGATGCACTACTTGCCTACGGTTGGAGACATAAGTGGTTCGCCATTTGAGTCAACCATCCTAGTGATACCAACACCAAAAACCTACAGTAATGTCAATCCTATTAACATTTCTGAGCAAATGGTGAAGTTTGTGAGGCTTGTGGGTCAGGTCAGCAGTCTCCTCCCTAGCCTTCTTCCTAGAAGGTCCAAGGTCATGTCACTGCAGCGAGGATTTCCCTCTTAAGGATTTCATTTGGAAGAAGTTGGAAGTATCTTCTCGATCCTTTTGTGGCATTAAAATTTTCCACCTTGGAACAACACTTCAGCTTTCTACGGATCCACCAATCCTTATAAACTGTACAGGTGCAGAAAAAACAGCCCTAGAGGAAAGCAGAGAACAAGCATTGCTTGCCGCCTGTGTTTCTGCAGGCTCTAGGAGCCTGCAGGTAGAATCACTCCCCTCTCCTAGTAGAAAATTGGGCCAGACTACACAGGAAGGCACCAAAGAGGTTGCCCGTTAATACTGGAGGGCATCAAAGTAATAACACCTTAACAATTCTGGTGTTTGTAGTATGATTGCAAAACTGAGCTGTGGTATCAGAATCAGCAGACCACTGCTATTGTGATGACAAATGTCTACAGAGCAGAAGTTTTCCTTTAAAAGACTTTTCTTGCTGTGATATTGCCAGCCATGCAGGCCCTCTTTCCTGCCACCCACATCTTTTCCGTTATTCTGATGTAGTTTCTTTGGTGTTTCTTTGCATCAAATCTGAGGAGTATTCAGTGATGCTCACAGGTACAGTTCAATCAATTCCTCCATCCTCCCCTTTCCAAAAGTGTTCCATTTTTGAGAACCACTTTAGGAACACCTGCAAGTTGAGCCCGGATAAAGGTGTCTCTTCCTGCCAGCAGATCTGTGCACTCATATTTTCCATGGGCTATTATCTGGAACTTGGCAGGCCTTTGCAATCTTTCCTAGGTATACAGTTCTCTGTTAATCACCATTATTTTGTGGGCTGAAGTGAAAATAAACCAGAGCTGAGAATGCTGAGCTATACTCAAATCCAGTCTTCCCCAAGCCTGAAGCTAGGAGTTTTGATTTGGTCCTTAATGGGCTATGATCCAGATACAGGATTAAGTTTTGAACCAGAAGGACATCTAGGTTCTGTGACATTCATATAAATATGCCAGCTTAGTGTTCATCATGTGTTTACAGCCTGCTATTCATTTCTAACTAGTGGCATTTTCCTTTTTAACTACAGAGAGAGAAGCTATATTTTTACCATTGATGTTACTTTGATACTATATGATGGTGACAAAATCTGAAGATGGAAAAACACAGTAAACGCTCAGATACAACTATCCAATGTGATGAACAGAGAAAGTGTTTATATAGATTGCACAAGTTCAAAGATTTGTTATTCACCTTTCTATCCTCTAACAGCAGTTTCAGATTAAGACAGTAGGCCCAAATCAAACTGAGTTCAAGTTTTCCAAATAGCTTGTAAACAACAGGCATTGATACACTTGCAATTAAATACAGATAAAGAAAGGAAAACAGTAACCTGGTGTAGAGCTGAAAGAGTCTATAAAGAATTAAGAAATAATTAAGAATTAATAAAGAATTAAGAAAGAACTGCTGAAGTTGCATTTAATTTTCCAGTTTCTTTTCTGTCTGCCAGTCCTCTACATAAGTGCGAAAAAAATTCAGTTAAAAATAAAAATATATTTTAAGGACCAATTTAAGAATTAGAGCATGCAATACAAGCTTTGGAAAACTGCAGCTCTATTTCTGACATCATCTTACACTTGTGGTTAAGAGAAAACTCCATTATTTTTGTGGATTGCTAGAAAAATAGTTGTGAATCTCACTTCATCCATCCTCATCCTGACAGGTTGACTTGGAAATCTTCAGTTTCAATGAATGTAAATATGTCTGAGTGAGTTCATATGGAGCAGATGGGTTTTCTGGAAAAGGCGTCCAATTTGATAGACTTCCAGGAAAAAAAAAAAACAAAAAACCAACCCACAGAACTGGCAGAAGACAAAGTACCTTTGTTGTGAATGTTTGCTGGTCCCAATGAAGTTGATGCTACTTTGGGAATTGACTTCAGTTGAGATCAAGGCTTTGGTTATAGGCTTGTGTGAGTGTTGCAAATGAAGGTACTGATCATTAAAGCTGTGTCAGCTTCTCAGCAATGAACTGATGTTCTTTTTGGCTTAAGTTCAATGTTCTTTGAACAAGGAGCCCTGATTTACATTAAGTGTTTCTCAACTATTCTTGTGGGGATATTAAGCTGATGTCTTGCTACTGTTTGTGGAGGCACCAAAGAAACAAGAAAAAAGGAAAGGAAGAACAAAAAACAAACAACAACAAAATGCAACAACCAAACAAGCCAGAGAACACTGATGTAAGTCTGGTGGCTGCTGTTGAATGTGCTTGTCCCAAAACTTGCAGCATTGCAGGTGGGTCACCCTTACAGCTCTCTTTCAGACTGTTGCCAATCTTGCTTCACAGATCAGCCAACAACTGCATCCTAAACCATGCTTTCACCTGTTTCCTCTTCCTCTGGAATAAACAGTGATGTCTGAAAAGGGCATTGTCAAAAGCCAGAGTTCCACACCTCGCCTAGCCCAGTGATATGAATGAAATCACATTTTCTTGATGCTTGTGGAATGAAAGTGGCAGCTGTTACCATGGAAATAGTCAATTTCTGAAAGAAGAAGTTTTCAGGAGGCAGAATATAACCACTAATCTAAGAGATTGCAGTCAAGACAAAAGGTTAAAGTTGGAGATGCACTAATTAGGAGTTAGCTGTGTCCCTGGTAATGTGAGGATGGATACAAAGGAATTCTATTTAGTAAAATGCTGTTGCCCTGCCTAATCACTTGAACCTATTGTTTTGGATACAGAACGCTGATTAGATTCATCCTTAGTATAAATCTGCTAATCTGTGTTAAAATAGGTATACATTTAATGGGTATAAATAGGTACTATATCCTAGGAGGATTCTTTTAAACACTTTGTTAAAAAAAAACCAACTTTTTAAGGGTTAAGTGTTCCCATCCCCTTTTTAGATACGTTTTGCTAGGCTTTGTTCTATATTTTGCAAGCAGTTATGTCCTCTCTGTCCTTTTCTCTGTCCTCAACACATTTTCTGAGGTGCTGAAATTACTGTGGTTCTTCAGATTTCTCCTTAAATGTGCTAAAATTGTTATCAGCAAACAGAGAAAAGGCTTTGTTATTTCCACTGTGCTTCCTCTGTTGATTGACTGTGCCATGACAAAGTGAATAATATAGCAAAATCATCATCGACAAACAGGAATTTTTTCAGCTAGATTCTCTCTGTTCTTACCAAGTACCAGATATTCCCTGACTTCAGGAGGGCTGCATTTCTCCACAATAGCTAGGAGTATGGCAACATACTACTTCTTTGAATTTTCTCAGCTTAAGAGCACTGAAATGCCATCTGACAAACTGTTAAAGCATCTAATAACAATTTTAAAACAATTCCACAATTTGCCCTGGATTATTTCACGAAAGGCTTAATTGTTCTTAATTAAAACTCCTGTTGATTAAATTGGTGTGAGCTCTAGCTACTCAAGTAGTCTTGGGCCCAGCATTTTTCTATTTATTCATTTCACTTACAACTAGCCTGCATTATTGCAAAAGCCTTTATCTGTGTAATTAGTTTTACATGGATTTTTTAATGAAGACAGTACGTGAAAATGGAATATAGTAAATGTTGTTAGATATGTCAAAATGACACCAGCAGCATGTCAAGGCAGAAAACATATTGCCATGACATTATCCTTGGAAGGGCTAAGGGATGTTCCATGACTCGTGGATGCAAACAATATATCTAGACAGTTATAAATAGTGACATTGTCATAGCATGTGATACTTCCAACAATAGATCAAGCTCCACATTGAAGGCTGTAGTTTTGCCCTAGCTCTTCAAGCTTGAAGACTGTTGGAGAAACTCATAGCCATGTTGCTAGGCCCCTTCTTTACAACCTTAACGAATTTTTGGATTGTATACTGGTATTTTTTTTTCTCATGCTGTCACTACTCTCTGTATTAAATTGCACTTTTTCACCTGTATTTCTCCTCCTCAAAGCATTTCTGGGCAGTAATTATTTCCTTTGCTCTTCTATTGCTGAACAACTATAGAGTAAGAAACTTGGTTCTGTTAGTATCTTTGGATGGAGGATCTCCATTCGCTCACTCATTTTAGAAGCTCTCTTCTGCATTGTTCCCCATCTGAAATCATCTTTCTTGAATGTCTATAGGATTCCAGGTGTGGTATGACCACACTTTGGACATCATCCAAATCCTAGGTTCTCCTGGAAGTCTCCCTCTTCATGCCTACAAGTCCCACTTGCTTTTGTCACTGAAGCATCATGTTACCCATTTAATTATCTTCATTTGTCTCTACCTGGTCATCTCCTCACTTGCAATTGAACTTTCTGCACATGGCTCTGCTGATTACCCCATTTCTATGGCTCTCATCTTCAAGCTGTTTTACTTGTGTAGTTTCACTACTCCTCTGCACTGAGAGTACAAGAGTACCCACGTACAAGAGCATCTGGATCTCAAAGATCGAGAGCTGTGAAAGGACAGCAGAGAAGCCACAGATGAATCCTGAAGACCTTCACTGCCAGACCCCCATTTATTTTATTTGATGTATCCCTTTTTTAATGGCACTTACATGTTATTTCTTCTCTTTTAGCTGTTTTACAATCATCAAGTAGGTCTCTTCCTTAGTTTTCACCTCCCTTAATAGTATCTAGCTGTGTCAAATCTAGTGGATGGCAACCCTGCCCACAGCAGAGGAGTTGGAACTGCATGATTGTTAAGGTTCCTTCCAAGCCAAGCCATTCCATGATTCTGTGAAAATGTGTTTTAAGGCCTTTCATACTACTGAGTTCAAATGGAATAAACTTGTCGTGTTCCATCTGCTGCCTTCTCTTATTTTTCTTACAATTTCTCTTTTAATGTAAAGAAACTGTATTTACTGTTTTTCAGTTTCACTACTAACATGATGGTGCTATTAAAAATATGTGCCACAGGATCAGCACTACCTGTGTCAGTATTGTTTAGAACTCATAGACAATGATTAACCAGACTGCAAGCTTGATGCATTTTACTTTTTGATTTATGTTTCCATGCTAGCTGTGGTGATTTCTGTTTGCATACCCACATCTATTCACCTTATTTTTGTCTTTAAATTCAATTTAATCCTTTCTATTGAAAACTACGGCAAAATTCTTATTCAGAGCCTTTCCTTATCTAGTGTTTAGCATCTGCTCCGTCTTTCCTCCATGGTAGCACAGCATTTTTCCTTGTCTTTTTTATTTATCTTACTGAGAGCCCTTTAATATTTGTTTTCATATCCTTTGCAAGATCTAACTCAGCTCGGTTCTTGGCAGTTCAAACTTTATCTTCGTACTTCCTGACATCTCAGATGTTTTTAGCTTGTGGACAGTACCTTTGGCATTCTGTGCGGACTCTGCTTATTTCCAGTACCTTCTTTTTGACACAGTTATTCAAGGAGGTTATGTGTGGGATCTTTTCGCGTAAGGTCCTGCTAGCTGCTAGCTGCCACTTTGTAAAAGCTACTTGTTCAGTTTACTGTCTCTTTTCTCTACTACAGTATAGACATAATGAGAAATCTTAAACGTCCCTTTTATTGCCCTTTTACAATGTGAGTGCAGTTCTTAAGTTCATATGCCAACCTTGATTCTCTCTTACATAAATAATCCTACTAATGTCATAATTAAAACTGTGAAGGTTATTTGTGTGAGAAAAAAAGGTCTACATTCCTTCAAGTGCCTTGACCAGGTGCAGTATTTTCTCACAGTGATGACTTTTTTAGCTGAACTGCAAAAGCTGTCTACGAGGTGCACATGCAGTATCAAAAGAGCAGAATATTTTGGAAGGTGAGACTGATTGGAAACAGTTCCGCCGAAGGATGCAGGCAGTTTTCCAAGTGTCTAGTATTCCTCTAATAGCCTTTTAGCCACTTGACTTGGGTTTTATATCTATATTATTAGATTTTCTTTTAGCATTCTGGTGATTGCCAAATGTACAAGTACTGCACTGAGTGCTCAGCAAAATGGTCTTTAACACAACTAAACTGTTATATGGAGAAAGGTCACAAAATCACAGCATGGATGGGGTGAGAAGAGTCCTCTGGAGTTCATCTGGGCCAACCCCTGCTCCAGCGGGAACACCCAGAGCAGGGTGCCCAGGCTCACGTCCAGACGGCTTTTGAAGATCTCCAAGGAGGAGACTCCACAGCTTCTGGGCAGCTTGTGCCAGTGCTCTGTCACCCACACAGCACAGATGTCAGTGGGTGGTCTCCTGCATTCCAGTTTGTGCCCATGACCTCTTGAACTGGCGCTGGGCACCACTGAAAAGAGCCTGACTGTCTTCATTGAATTCTCCCTTTAGATATAGGCATTAATAAGGTTAATTTCTTACTTGGAGTTTTGTTAAGTCTCAAGATATGTCATTGCTGAGTTTCACGAACACTGGAAAAACATAATCAGCAGCAGACTCTGCCCCAAAAATCTTGCAGTTGAAATGGTTAAAACACATTCAGGACCAAAGAGAGCAAACATTTTTTGCAGTCACTGTAAAATGTGGGAAATGAGCTAGAGTCACCCATCTAGGGCATGACCAGCAGCTGAACTCTGTCTCCTTGCCTTCTCGATCTCTTAATTGCAGGAAGTTTTTTTCCCAGTTTCGTCCACTATAACCATTAACAGGAGTAGGAAATTTCAGCATAGTTCTGGGAATGAAAAGAGACAACATTTCATTTATTTTCCTACTGTTTCACTTACTTTAATAATCTGTCACTGTGTGACAAAGTAGTTGGTAGAAGGAGAAAGCATGGTACGTTCTCTATCGATGATGCATTGCATTATTTAGCCACTCTTGTAGAGGAGCATATATTAGCTATTAATCAGTTACTGGGAAAAGACAGCAGATGGGTAAAAACCTGATTTGGCTGTTAATTTACAAATTTTGAGCAACAGGTATAAAGCAAACAAGGAAGTAGATGACAATGCTGAAAATATTTTTTGCTGCATAAAAAGCTTCCTTTTACTAGATTGAGCATGGGATCATAAGTAATATTACACACAATTTTGAGAAGATATTAAGAAGTTTCGGTACATTTACATTTTCAGATTAGCTGGTGAGCTTCACAACTGTGACCTGAATTATGACTCTCCTGTGGTTTCTATTCATAAACTTTTTCCACTACATATAAATTATGAAATTTAAAACTTTCACATTTAAAAGTCATGAGTTAATGAAAAAAAAATCAAAAGTGTGATGGGCACAGCTGTTTGCAATAGTGTCATTTTTTGCTGTCATAATAATAATAATAAAAGCCTCTAAATCTCTTCCTTGTATAAATGTATCCTTCTTCTTCCTCAGCATCTCAGTGAATGTAAGTTTGACCAAGAAAATTTATCTGGAATGTCACTCCTATGTGTGTCAGTAAGGATCAAGAAAGATTAGTGAAGAATCTGTATGTGATTCAATGCTTACCACATTGTCAGCTTCTCAGGAAAGCAGGATCCTGGGTCACAGAAAAGAAAAGGAAATAGAATTTTGTTTTGAAGAGTGTCATCTTGTGTATTAACGATGCTATTAATTACTTACCTCTCTGGCAGCAAAACTACCAGGAACTCTGTAAAAAGATTTACATATTGTATTTACCATAAAAAAACAAGTCTCATAGAAGTGCTCACATAAGTGTTGTATTTAGAGGATTTCAAAGAAAATTTTGTCAAGATTTAGGTTACAAATACCTACATAATTTTCAGATACTGGCTCTGTTGTAGCTACTCACACCACAGATTTTGTTCTCAGTAATTCATCTCCACAGGAAAAAAATGATAATAATTTTACCACCGGAAGTCAAAGGATTGTCTAAATTGGAAAAGACTCTCAAGATCACCAAGTTCAACCATCAGCCTGACATACTGAGTCCCATCAATAAAACCTGTCCCTAGTGCTGCATCCACACATCCCTTCTGGAGTGGGGACTCCACCACCTCCCTGAGCAGCCTATTCCAATGCTTGACTACCCTCTCTGTGTGGAAATTCTTCCTAACGTCCAATCTAAACCTCCCGTGGCACAGTTTGTGGCTGTTAGCTTGTCTCCTATCGCTTGTCACCTGAGAAAAAGAGACCAACACCCTTCTCACTGCAACCTCCTTTTAGGTTGTAGTGAGCAATGAGGCCCCCCCTCAGCCTTCTCTTCTCCTAACTAAACAAGCTCACTTCCCTCAGCCACTCATTATTATTTTCTAGTCCCTTCACCAGCTTGTTATTCTTCTCTGTATGCACTCCTTGCAGTGAGGGGCCCAGACTCAACACGGCATTTGAGGTGCAGTCTCACTCACAGTGCCTGTACAGTGAGACGTACTCATGCACAGAGCTTTTCAGGAAAACAATTCAACCACATCAGGTACACGCCCTCTGTTTATAGCCTGTTAGGGTGATGGATATTGACTAAAATTCCAGAGAAAGAAAACTGGTTTAATTTTCGAAAATGTGAAATGTGCAGATCATTAGTTGAAGAACCATATAATTTTCCTCCATGTTTACTTCTTACAAATAATGCATATTTTCAGCTTATGCCTATGTTGATTTTTCTTAGCTGGGGAGAAGGAGCTGCGGTACAAATAACATGGCATAGGTATTTACTCAGCAGTCCCTCCAAACAAAGTGACCTGATTAAGGTGAAAATTTTTCATTGCGGCAGTTTTCTGTTGGTGCATTAGAGGATTTGTGGTGAAAGATGTTCTTTTCACAGATTTATTTTAATAAGAAACAAAAACACCTTCTAAACCCAAATATTCAACCATGAAATCACATTCTTTTGAATTCCAAAATGCTCCATAATACCTACTGAGTAGCACAATTGAGATGCTCCTGGCTCCTGTTCTATTCGGGGGCCTGTTCTCCTATCTGTACTTAATCTCCTGTGACCTGCCACTATCTCAGCTTTATGGCTATGGACTTAACCTCATCTCTTATGAACTGAGGAAAATACAGTCTAATAATGTAGCTACACGAGGGAATGAGAATATGAATCACTCAAACTTTAATATCTGTGAGGGCCAGAAGTTTGTATTCAGAGCTCCCCTGGAAAATTCTCTGCTAAGGAAAAAAAAATCAGAAATATTTTTAATTATTTCTAGACACATAGATCTCATTTGCTTTTGAATAAATACGGTGACTTTAGTTAAATTAGCTTAGAATTTTATCTGTGCATAAACCTAGCGATGTGTGTGAAAGGCTTAGTCTGAGGTTTGTATAGAAGTGACTTCATCGGGTAGGACGAGGGGGGGCAATGCTGTGCTCAAACCGCACTGGAGCTGTTGGTATGTTTAAGCAATACAGAGAAGTTTTTTGTTGATGGCTTTATTAATCCTTTCTCTCAGTTGGTAGCATTTGAGACAAAGCATTTTTTACACACGAGTTGTATATGTGGCATGGCCTGTGCAACTGAAATCCGTCTGTGAACTACAGTGTCAGCTTGACATCAATTACTGTCTGTGGCTCTAGGATAGGTCTCTTCAAGCATCAAACAACACGAAGTAGTTGTATTTCAAAGCCTTGAAACCAGAAGTGCGTCTGAAAGCTCTCCAATTTGGATGGAATATTCTCAGTTTAGATTGCTTAATCAATGCTCTGACTTCACTTCATCGGCATACAATAATATAAAAATAAAGCTTCTCCATTAAAAAATTGCTTGTCATTTCCAGTCTGGCTGCAAAGGTCTGTGCAGTCATGTCTGCCGAACTGCTAAATCTTTATGCCTCCTCCTCTTTGGAGAGTCATTAAGCTTAGAAGAAGTCTAAGCCTCTCCAGGGCTGATAGGATGGCTTGTTTTAAAACATGTCAAAACTGTTGGACAGCAGCTTGTTAAAAACTTCCACATTATGGATCATTCTGATTGACTGGCCATAAATTAATGCCAGTTCTGTTGTTGTTATTTTTAACACATGTTGCAAAGGTACTTATATGTCATAACCGAACCTTTAAGCGTGGGCTGGCATAGGTACTTAATGCATGTAAGCTCTTCTATTTTTATTTTTATTAACCTGCACTCTTCTATATAATCTTATAGTAGTTGGAAATCTGAATAACTCTTCCTCAGTGTAACTGCAAGACATTAAGAGGCTGATTTTCAGATAGGCCACATTTTCACTGGGTTTAGCTCAACAGTGTCACTGCTTCTTAAACTTACATTTGCGAAGGGTACACCACAGCTCTGCAGTTAACTCACAGCCCTGCAAGAGGCTGTTAACTACAAGCCAGCACTGTACACCGATGCTTCAGACCAAATCGCTTTGACAGTTGTTCATATCCACACAGAGAGTAAAGGATGAGTGTGCCCTACACCCATCACGATTCTATCTAAGTCCTTTGCTGGAAGCTAGGGCTTAAGCCACGGAGGTGACCAAATGCATTCCATCATACCTTTATGTTTCATCTGCTTTAAGATGGTGACCTGTGACTTGGAGTGGGTATGGAGCAGCAGTTCAGCTCACATGGCTTCTTTCGAAGAGACAGATAGACACAACCCATGGGAAACCATGATGCTAGAATTCACCCAAGCTCAAACATGAGAACTGCTTATTCTTTTGGTGGGCACAGGGAGCAGGAGGTAGAGAAGAGGGGAGCAATACGATCCTCCCTTCTCCCCCTGTATTTCAGGGTCATTAGTTCCTGTCAGGGAGAAAGGGGGTAACTGTTTCTGTCCACAGGAAGAGCTTTTTGCTCTCTTCCTTTGCATGCACCAAGTGAGTGTGTGAACCATGTCTTTCCTCTCATTCCCCTCCCTGTTATACCACAAAGACGGGCTATCCCTTTCCCTTATAACTAGCTTGTCAGAGCTCAAGAGCAAGGATGCAGACCAAGTTCTGTCAAAATGTGACATGATATTTTATTTGCATCAGAGAGAATTGGACCCTAGTGTCCAAAGACAGATTTTAGGTATTTTTTAAGACTATGGCCCAAGCTAAACCATTTTTTTGTCCTACCAATTCACAGAGAAGAATGACATATCTATTTTCTTTCTTGTACGCTATAAATACGAATTGAGTCTATTACATTTATTATACTTTGAACTTTAAGTATTTCCTGCAATTTCTGGGAAGACATCATTTAAAAAATAATAATAATCTAGTGGCCAAGAATTATATGTAGAAATGATTTGGCAGTTTATTCTGGGTAATGGAGAAGGTCCAAAGAAAAAAAATCATTGTCTACTTGGAACAATTTATAAGGAAGAAAAAATAGGAGGAAAATAATCAGGAAAAAGTGACATATAATTCACTTCGATATAATTTGGGATTGACAGATCTTGAACACTTCTTAATCTGACTTGCAGGTGGTGATCTGCTGCCAGAATAAATAAATTTCAGAAAGTGCCAAAGCTGCTCAGCCGTTTGCTGTGATATCACTCCTACATAAGGAACTTGTATCACCAACTTTCTTCAAGTATCTCCTCCATTATGGTAAGTATTTAAGATGTGTGATTTTCTGTGTCAGGAGTTTTTCTGTGTCAGGATTTTTAGAAAGTAAGAATGAGGTGAGTTCTGGAAGGTCCAACTCCAGTCCCAGATTTTGCTGGCAGAACTAGAATCTTAGCACAGGCATGTTAAACATTTGTAAGGCTTGGTAAATCTCTGGATTATAGTAAATAGCACAGAATTAAATTACAGTTATCAGAATCTGTAGCTTGTATTTTTCTCATCCCTATGAAGTGGACCACGTTTGCAGAGTAAGATTTTTCTACTTGTCTTATTACCTGAAATTAATTTTTTTAATAGTTGCCTCTGTATTTGTAACTTTCAAATCAATGTCAGTCACTTTCAATCATTCAAAAAAAGAGCCCCTCATCCAATATCAAAAGCAAACAAACAAAAATCCGTTGATAATTCCAACAACTAGGCTTTGGAGTAGAGACCTAATTAGTTCTTATTGAGCTTGATCCAAAGTTCAATGAAGTAATTTGGAGGCTTTCAATTAAAGTTAATTGACTTTAGAACAAAGTTCTTTCTCAAGCACACTGAATTAGCAGTATTGGGTAGCAAACAGTTGCCCTATCCTCTATCAGGAACATCACCCACAGACATTAGGTGTGCATTCAGTGTTCTGTTTCACATTGTTTCTGGGAAAACTGTTGCCTAAGTTGATGATGCCCCTGTGGCCATGTAGAGGGCATGGAAAAAGCTTTATGTCCTGGGTACGCATTTATGTGGCAGTCACCAAAGCCTGCAGGTTTCACTCCTTCTGGCTTCACTGCAGAGTTTTCATCAGAAGTGTCAACATTAACAAGATTTTAAACTGCAGGCGAATATAGAACATCATTTGATCCTGGCAAAGAACTGTTTGCCTCAGCACTTGCGGGATAATGTAGAGTAAGCAGCAAATCATTGATGAATTTGTAATGCAACTCCAGTCCCAGGAGTGCTCAGGCAAAATTGCTGCAAAGAAGAAGGAAAGACACCAAAAGTGATCAAATGCAGAGACAGATTCAGACCTTGGGAGACCTCCAGGGAGACTCCTTTCTTTTCTTTAAAAAAAAAAAAGAAAAAAAAAAAGAGAAAAATAAAGGAAAAAGAAAATGAGGTACAGAATGATGTACTTAACTCTTTCATGCTGTCTATTCTGTCTCAGTAAAAATCAACAGGAGCCAACAGGTGATGCATGTTTATGGAACCTTAACTGGTCTGGAATTGCCCTTGCAGTTACTCTAATTTTACGTGTATGGTTCTGCTGACTATGGATTGTTGTCCACTCTTCAAGTGAAACTTTAGCATATCGTATCAGGCCATTAACTCTCATCACTGTTAAATGCCGTATTTGCTTTTGATGACATACACATAATTAATGAACATATGCTAAAATCTGTGTTCATAGAACTAGGTTTTTAATCTTTGTACAGTTAAAAATGCAGCAAATCCACTAACAATATTCACCAATACTAAATGGAGATCAGAGATCTTCAGTGAAGTTGCATTATTGTCATAACAGTACAACATATCTATCAACATGGGCATTTGTTCCTTAGAATAACATTTCAGTGGATGAGTGGAGAAACCGGTACTTGGGATGTCCATGATCATTTTCCATCTTTACTATATATTTGCACTCTGAACATGGGTGAGCATCTCATGGACCAGACATAAAAGGGCTGACAGTGCTTTTCTCATATGCCCTGGCTGCTTGGATAGTCTGGTTTGTGATGCGGCTTTGTCTCCTACTGTATTTCTGTACCTAGGAAGTAGTGCTCCAGTTCCATTTGGCATCCCAGGTTACCTAAAGTAACAAATTTAAGTTGATTTTAAATAATGACATCAAGATAAAAAAACCTCTCCCTGTTGCATTAGCAATCCCAAGAGTATTCCACTCCCTTTGTAAATTTATTTTGACTAAGCAAGGTTATGCTGCAATATGAAAGACAGTGATCCGTTTGGATAAATGTAGTTGCAAAGATCTGGCTAACGTCTGCATAAAGTTGAAATTAGAGAGTACGTTCCACCTACTGATAGCAAAATTACCAAGTCTATGTACCAAAAATAAATCCTCACTTAAGGGAAATGAAGTAGCTTCTAAGTGATTGTTCTGAAAATTTCAGTGCCATTTTGAAGTCATTTCTGTTGAATGATTTGTACTTGAAATGTTATATCCTACTTTTTCTTAAATATGTTTCTGTATTGTTTAAAGGTAAGATGCTTTTACGTTGCTGTGGCTGTTGTTTTGGAAGTAGATAGGGATGATTCTTACTCTTTTATGATATGCTGCAGTGGGGATGTCACTTCAAACTACACTGGCCCAAGATGCTGTAAGGATCTTTAGCTGCATGCTTATATCCAGACCAGGGGACATCCAAAAGAATTTTAGCCTCCAAAGTACCATCAGAAAAGTGGTGGGCAACGTAGATGGGCGAAGAAGCCCATATGTGGGCAATGAATCTCTGCCTGTTTCATGACAAATAGGTACACCACACAGCTTTTTGAATCTGTAGTAAAGCACATGCTGAAGGGATTAGGCAGGAAGGAAGAGGAGAACCTACTTTTTTTTTTTCTCCTACTCATAAAATAAAAAAAAAGTTATCTCCTGGGCATAACCTAAGTAAAAGGCAATGCCTTGCTGACAGAGAAACATATTTAGCACCATGATTTGTTGGGAGTGTTTGTACCTGTTTCCTGAGAAATACATTTAGCTCCTTGATAACACTAGATGATAGCGTTCTGCCCTGCGGGCAGATGTGCACGTAATAGATGGTGCCTAAGGCATATCTGCCCACGTTTGGTGGACTCCCTTTTGTTAATGTGACCAGATAGCTTAGTTTTATTATATTAACTGTTGAGAACAATCTCTCCTTAGTGTCAGAAATCAATATGTTATTTATAATCATGCGGATTTTAGGTATGCACCACTTGCAATAACTGTGATGATTTTTTTAAATGTATGGTAAAAATAATGTGTCACTTCTCCCTGTTGTTGAAGATACTTTAAAATTGGTGGACTGGTCATACGGATTCTGAAATAATCTATTTTTACTGTTGTTTCAAATGATGTAAATTCAAGGAAAATGAATTTGGCTGGAAGTTGCTTTTGCTTGTTTGAGTGTCTGTGCACTATGTTTGAGAGTCTTGCTCTGTACTCTCATTTTCCTTGAAGTTTTGTTGTTAAGGTTCCAGATCAATAGAGACGTTGTGTTTGTATGTATTCAGGTACACAAGTAGTCCTTCTGAAGCCTGTTGGTAAAATCCTGACTCCATTGTTGTCAGTGCTAAAACTCCCACTCACGTCAGTGAGGCCAAACTGATCATCTTTTTCAGTGGAACAGTTTTGCAGAAGGGGAAGGAAATTGTTTTGGGTTTATTTGTTTATTTGTTGTCTTTCCAGCGAATGAGGGGTAGTCCATATTTTAAGATTTTATAACAGATGTGGTGCACGTAGCCATGGAGAACTGTCTGAAATAATTATTTCAGTTTAGTAAAAGTCATCTGGTTTAGTAATGCCAGCTTTATATTTTACCCTGACTTTTACATTACATATTAATGATAACTATATTGCTATGTTGACGTGAAATGTAATCTGAAGTGGTTTCAGTAGCATTTAGATACAATTCATATAAAGCTTCTTACTACATCAAACTAAAACCATTCAATCATATAAAAATAAACTGACTAATCATTATCAAAATGCTTTTGTTTTAGATTCCTGAATCTATTTTCTTCAAGACATATGTTTAATAGGAAATTCTGAAGTAGTGGAATTCTTTCTGATATGGGGCGTAATCAAATTCTGAAGGGTCAGGATTTTCTGCAGAACACAAATTTTCTTTTTGACTATCTCTAAATGCAGCCAGTTCTTAACTCAGTGTATCTTTTTACCAATGCAGTGGAAAGCTGTGCACTAAAATGCTATGCAAATTTGGAGCTTAGTAGTCTGTTCTTTTTATTCTTGATCAAA
Organism: Numida meleagris; assembly: GCF_002078875.1. Lineage (NCBI taxonomy): Eukaryota > Metazoa > Chordata > Aves > Galliformes > Numididae > Numida > Numida meleagris. Next base: position 81,953,564 of record NC_034410.1, read on the forward strand.
ATGACATGAACATATGATCATACTGCTGGTCAAATATATTGTGCCCCATGTCTCAATTTATTTTTTTTTTTCAGAAGATAATGGCTATTTTTATGGTTGCTTTTACTCAGACACTCCTCCTCATTTCTGGTGACAAGGTTTTTTAAATAGAATCCAAGCTTTTGTACAAAATAGCATGTTTATTTTATCCTCCTCCTGCCCTCAGAAAATGATTTCATGACATACAGTCACAAATAAGTCATAGTTTTAGTACTAAAAGCTTTTGCATTAGACTGATGTGCAATGCAGCTTCTTTTCTTTATTATTTTATTTGCTCCTACTTATTTCTTAATTTCTTGGTAGTCTTAAGTTCGTGGCAGACTATAATATACCAACATATCTTTATCTCTTTGCCTGCTAACTTTACCTACAGAACCACACTGTTTGTTTTAATGTCGCTTTAATGGCAATTGACTGGGATTGTCTCTGGCTTTACATTTTTTTATACAAATATAATGCCCTTGGGTTAAGTGGAATGCATCCTGGTTTATACTTGTGGCTGCAAAAAAAATGATTTTTGGACATGTAATTGCATATTGAAAATGTTAAACCCCTGGGTAATATAAATACCTGACTGGTGATAATATCCTCAGAAGGTTTCTGCTTCTTTCCTATAATATCTGCATTATAAAAAGTTTTGTTCACACAGAGTCATGCAAGCCATTTGTTTGAATAGGGATGACAGTGGTATAATAACTATCCCCAGCTGTTTGATGGGAACCTTTCTCGTACAAGCTAAGTGATGAGTAGCAACATAAACCTTCTTTTACTGTTGTACTGGACAATGAAAATCTGCTAAGACCAAGGAGGACAAAGGAAGTCAAGGACAGGCAGGACGTAAAAAATAATATTTAAACATATCATAAGCGGAAACAAACATAGTGAGTTTTGCATTTAAATGAAATTTTATATACTCACAGGAAGCATCATCTAGTGGTTAAAGTATAGAACTGGGAGTTGAGCAATGCCACTTCTATTCTTGGACACAGTGCTGCAGATTTTGTTCTAAATAGGGAAGAGCAGAGGTCAAAAATATACCTGTATAAAAGAGCTTTCCATTTTTAATAATAGCATGAGATAAGGCCATATCCCAGAGCATTAAAGAGAATAAGAACTTTGATTGTAGATAAGATTTTTATGAAAACCAGCTCAGAATTTCAAAAAAGGGACAGATCAGAGTTAGATGAAAATGGGTATGAGAGGAAAGTCATATTCAATCTGAAATCATGTGAACAGAGGTATGTAAGTATAGTATGGGGTCAGCAAATGTAGAAACTACGACAGGTAGCAATGGCACAGTAATTAGTTAAAAGGTCTTAAAATGTGTCCACCTCATACACCCATGAGATTTCAGTAGCAGTGTAGCATGGGATGTTAAAAGCTTCTTTCTATAATTACTTATATAGAGAGATTTGTGCAAAATTCATAGTAAAATTTATGGTGTCCACAGGGTTTGTGCTTGATATTGAATGGGAATTCAGACGAATTCATACCCAAATTGTGCTCAGCTGCACAGGTAACATATGCACGTGAAGCTGCCATATCAAAAAATTAATTTCAGCTGAGAGAACTTGGAAAGTTTGACTCCAATTAGGCATATCTGTAGTCCCTCATTTGCTATCTCCTAGCACACCTTCATGCCATCACCAGGTTCTCCACATACCTGCAGCATCCAGGATCTTATTGAACAGTTTAGCTGTTAATTTACAAAGCCCAAATGAATGTATCCTAGATTTCTCTTCTGTTAAAGCCAGCTGCTCTGTGTTCTAGATTCTGAAGCTGAAGGTACTTGGATATGTTGTAGGTGTGAAGAAGTATGTCTTCACAATCATGTAGGTGCAGAACAACTTGTCTCTAAAATGAACATCAGATGTAGTTTAAGTTTCTAATTTTAAGGACATCAATGTATACTTTAAGTCTTGGTTCTCTACAAGCCCAGCATGTCTTGCACTTCAGGTGTGTTAGGATTTCAAACTTAGAAATGAATGCCTCATCTGCAGGATACAACATAAAAAACATTCTTTGAGCATGGTGTTGACGCTCTCTGTTTGATCTAGTGGCATTTGTCCAGTAGGGAGATCCTGTTTCAAATCCCACCTCTGTCTCAGTAGATATGTGTAGATATGAACTTGCTTGCATTTTCTACCTCGCGCAAGAAGCAGCTTAAAGACTAAGTTACAGAGTAAGTTTTGAGGAGAGGTAATGGGTCAGAAAGTTTGGGCTTTCATTCCCTTAGTTCCAATTTCTACAAAGTGATTATACACTCATTGGATTAAAGAGAGATGGAGAGAGAAAGGAAGAGTATGAATGAATGAATTGCACAAAGGAGTGGAGGACATGATGTCAAATACTTTCAGACTTTGGAAGGATTGGAAGTCTAGATCTCAAGTGAGAGCTCCAAGTATGTTGGAGAGGATCTTGTCTGTATTTTGTGAGAAAGGAACGGCTTAAGTGTCCATCTTCAGGAGAGCTTCATAACTATGAATTGCAAGAGAAATGGCAGCTGCAGCTCAGAATAGTAGCTGTCCTAGGGAATAGGGTGAGAAAAAGTCACCTCTGTCTCCAGCACCACCACTTCGTCAGCCTCAGCAAGCTGCCCTTCCATATGTCACATTCTGAGGCACCTAACTGTCCGCATGCAATATCTAATAACACATCGGTATCCAATTCAGGATAGGGATGCTGAAGCATCAAAGTATCAAGGAATGTGTAGCTTTCTGAGGATGTAGGCCATTATACTTTTTACATCAAGAATTGCAGGGACATCTGTAAACTTCTTTGTGAAGCTATTTAAAATCTCTGAATGAAAAACGAAATGGCAGTAGTTCTCCAATTCAGAATGGATTAAAAAGAGAGGCAAGGTTTTAGGGGAGAGATTATCTTTTATTAGATCATCAGCTATATTTGAAGAAGCAGACCAGTTTTCAGGAATGAATCCCTCTCCATTGTAATTGTGATCACTGCTCATTACCACAAGATATTGCAAAAATCAAACTGCTAGTTGTCTCTATCTTTCTATCACTTTCTCATTTTATTGCAGGAAGCTATTTTTCTCATGTTAGAGCTGGAAGTTTGGGTGGGTTTTGTTTTTGGTTTTGGTTGGTTTTGTTGTTGTTGTTATTGTTTTGTTTTGTTTTTGCTGATTTTGCGATTATTCTAGTTAATCATTTTGCCTGAGGTACAAATTTCAGAAGCTGGACTATGCTACCTTTACAGCTCCAGGGACTTCTTTGCAGCAGCAGAATACCCATCTGCCTTGTTCCATCTGGTTTCCACTTCTGCCTCTGCCACCCGAAGGCACAAACGTGGAGAGGCAAGCCCAGCATTTTGCAGCTTAGCATTCATACAAGTATGGAGTGTATTAAATGATAAAATATTTAAGAGTGGATTACTGTATTTTAAAAGATAGGGCTCTAAGAACAGCTGATGCATATTGTATTGAAGTTAAGGTACCTCACAGCATTTGGGTTCATGGCTAAAAAAATTAGTTCCTTGAGGGTTAAAAAGAGGAGAGAAATTAGGGACTTCTTAATTGTGTGTGTTTCTAAAATTACAGTCGGCTTTCAGTGGAAAGTCAATCTGCAGTGTCAGTCTCTATGCCCATTCTCCTGCACTACTTTGACTTCAATGTTTATAGTTAGGCACCCATTAATTTCTGCAAGTGTTCTGCAGAGGGACTGAACCTGTTCATTTTCTGTTTTCTCTTTAAAATCTTCACTGGCTTTCAGAATTCAAACATGGAAATGCATTAATTAGAAAGCAAAGTTGAGGAAAAAATGAAGATTTCACTGAGTTTTGGCTGTAGCAATCATACCCAGTAACGTGGAAACTCTACTGAAAGATGTCCCCAGGACCCAGTCCAGTTTAGCATCTGTCCAAATTCAGGAGGTTCTGAGGGAAGCTTTTGTCTCAGGTTGAGTCCTCAGCTAGGGTTCAGCTACTGAAATGCTAATGTACCTTTTTCCTTTTAAACAGTTTTCTTGAATTTTTGTTCATTTTGCTGTTTTCAGCAAGTCTCTTCACAGCCCCAAGAGTTCATGAATACACTGGTTATATCCGTATGAGTCTAAACTGTGACAAGCTAACACCTGTACCTTCTGCTACAAGCTCAATGAGATAGTTACGGAGTAAAACATTATTCACATATATGAACAAGAGTAATGACACTTTGGCCTTTTGTTTTCCCCTTTTCTTCCTGATCCTTCTAATAAATATACAAAATATAAGGATTGCCTCATGAAACTTTATAGCTTTGAATGGAAAATTATGAATTGTGAAGAGGCAACTTTTAAAACTACCAGTGAGAATAACAGGGTATAAAAAGTCAATTAGTTGCAAGGCATTGAGATTTTGGGAAGAAAGTATCATAATAGTACCATGTAATAGCCCCATTATAAAACTATAGATCCTTTGCAGAGCAGTGTTAATGAGCTCCTTTGAAACTTCAAGGAAGGTTACAACAGTCTAAACTCACTTGCTGCCTTAGTCTCATTTAGGCATACCTTGATGTTTCTACAGACACTTGATGCTGAGTAATGGAAGGAAACTTCATAGTCTACTAAATGTGAAGCTGACTTTACAAAACGTATCAGCCTTAATAATAATTAATAAAAGCCTAAATATATCACATAATGAGGTAGAATTACAAAACAAAGTGTATAATAAAGCATAATTCAGTAAATCAAAATAATACAAAATGCAAATAAGTAAAAATAAAGTAAAATATTACATTTAAGGGTAGAAGAAACCAAAACATTAACATCTTACATTTGTTTGTTTTTTAGAAATTGCTGAATTAAGATTTTAGGAGTTTAGGCAAATTGTATTGGCTTCCAAGTCTTTCAGGAGCACGACATCATTGTTTATTCTACTATCAGTGCATTCATTACAAAGAAGCATGAATGTACAAAATTTCCTGGTAATGCTGAGTGCTCTGAGCTTGGATAGTGTCATCAGCAGAGCCCTCTCCACCCATTCTTCTGCCTCCACTCCATTCAGATATGCTGCTACATGTCACCAGGACACATTAAAATGTAGCACATTTCTTAAAAGCTATTCAATTCCTTCCCTTTTCTGCAGGTGCATTAAAAATGCTTTTGTTGGCTCAGGCATTGATAAAGTAATAGCAATTTCTGCAAGCTTAACTCTTCAACTTCATTATTTATTTGGAGAAATTTTATGGAACTGGGCATGGAAAGTGAAACTGAGGAAAATGTATTGCAGTTTACAGCTAAAAGAACTTGGTAATTAGCATGGAGTAAGAAAGAAAAAACATAACAGAGAACATGCCTGTGTTTAGATACAGGCAAGCTTTTTTTTTTAATTATTATTTTTATTTTTAATAGAAATGTTCCTTTCTTTCCTTTCACAGAGGATTTCAGTGGGCAGCCCATAGCTCTCTGAGAGGCTAACCGCTGCTCCTAAGACATCTGTAGAACTTTGCTTAGAAAATCAACTCTGTTGTAAGTAAACTGTAAGGAGCTGCAATAAAAAATGCTGAAAACTAATGCTATATGGTAGTACTTCTACTAGTTAGGCATTTTTTTTTTAATATCACAGTTAGGCTCCTAAGGACCTACCCTAAACACCATGAAGTCAATAGGAAAAGTGCTTATGACTTCCAGAGCCTTAGGATCAGCACTTCAGTCTGTTGCGTTTTGTTTGTTTTTTCCTTGTATGAAATGTGCATAAGAAGATGCTTGAATGGCGAGGATTGGAGTTTTCTAACATGGTCATTCAGCAGACAAGAAGCATTGGAAACTGGAACTTCTAAGTGCTGTTGCTGCGCTTTTCCATAGACCGGCTGTGTGACTTTTGCATGCTGGCTTCCACTGGAAGCCAGCTTTCTCGTTGCTAATCTATTGTTAAGAGTTAGAAAATAAATATGTGAAATCGATTTATTTTCCTTCCTGAGACCAGCAGCTTTGAAATTTCAAATTAAGCATCTTTGAGGGTTCTGAAACAGTGCTTGAAGGCAGCAAAATAGGCATTCCTAGGCCTGCAGACAGATCCACCTTGGCCAGAAAGAGAAAAAAGAATTGCATGCGAAGATATCTTCACAAAAGCATTTCTCCTTAGAATAATAATTTATTCTTTCAGGTACAATAGAGTGTAGAATAACTCTGCTGAAGACAACACTATTACTGCAAGAGTAAAGCTGAGTTTGGCTCCTGAGGAGCAGAGATCTTTCCCATTCTCCCTTATGGAAACTGTCATTCACGAGAAGACACAGGGAGGAAAAAGGAACGATGTTAGGGAAAAAAGAAGGTATAGGAGTGGGAGGCTGCCATGGTGATGACCAACCTTCCACTGCTTTAAGTCCTTAAGTGTATTACACTCTGTATTCTGGATTTAATTACGGTGCTGGAGTGTAGCACTAATAACACTGCACAGTTTTATCTTCTCTTTCTGTCTGATGTACATCTAATTAAAATAGGCATTAATTAATATGTGCTGAACTTTAGGTGATTAAAGTATTATAAATAATATATTATAAATTATAGCACATGGATCATTGTAAAACAGTTTAAATTAATGTCACTAACTAAAATGTGGCAATTCTTGAATGCCTTGCCTGGCAGGGAGCAGAGCAGTGTAAAGTGACCGCCTACATCTTCAGGACCCAACACTCTGTAAGAGGTCAGTTTAGCTGCCAGTCCCTGGGCTTCCTTCTCAAGCCATCTGCTCTATATAAGTTGCGGGTTTTGTGCAAGACATTTTTTATGCCTTTGTGCTTTTAGTTCTCTAATTATCCCACAGCATCAATGTCCTTTTGTTGTGGGTGATACATGGGAGATAATTAATTGAATATTGAAATCATTTTTGCTAACTTCACAGTGGCTTATGTAAGTTTTATCTTTGCATCCATAGGAGAGTTATGATTAAGCATGTGCACTGTCAGCAAACTAGATCTCTTGGTCTTGAGTACCTACTTAGGAGATAAATCAAACAGGATCTAAATATGGTTGTGAATGTTAATAAAATCCACTAGTACTAGGTCTGTGCAAGAGCTAAGGGTACCTTACTGCTAAATAGGGAAATTCGTGGTCAAAGCAGACAGACTTTAAATGATCAGCACAGTAGTACTACCCTTACATACACCTCCGGGATGACAATCTCTTCTCCTTCATGCTCCTGCTGAGAGGAGAAGGCTCACCTCCCTACCAGGAGTAATCTCCTTCAGATCTCCTTCAGGTAAATTATTACATCAGACAGCCCTTTAGCTTTCAGGAAAAGGGTTAAAGATCTGCTTTTCAAAATGACCTCTCTGTTCTGGCCTTCCACTCCCATGCCCTCCATACACACAGTAAAAGCTTCCTGTTAGAAAAGCCTCAAATCAAATACTCTGGCTACTGAGAGTTTTGTGAATCTATGTCCAGTTTTCTAGACTGCTGTTGGGTAGTGATTCCTTCTTATAATCACCATGGCAGCAATACTTAACTCATCCTGGTAAAAAAAAAAAAAAAAAAAAAAAAGCTTTTTAGGCACTTTGTCTATGAAGCACCATGCCAATAAAAAAGAAGATAAATTTTGTAATTTATTTCACGACGACACAGAATTGGAAGCCTGCAATCAGTGGGAAGTAAAAGCCTTCAAAAATAAAGCTACAAGGTGATAAGTTAAAATTGCTGGTTGTCACATCTATCCTACTGCTTTTACCCATAACTGTTCAGTTCCCTGTGTAAAAGTGTGGCTTTATTAGTGTGCACTGGGGGCCTTTAGACAACATAAAGACCTCGGGGCTCCCAAGTTAATGACTGGTATTAATTACCACCAATGTATAAATTTCCAAAACCACATACCAGTTGCTGTGTTTCATCTGAGGTGTATGTAAAATTCTAGTCTCTTACCTCGGCTTCATGTAGCAAGAGTTCCTCTAAGATAAGGCCACTTACAGGTGCCTCAGATAGATGGATTTCTGTTTGGCTGCTAAAAGGGTCAGAGGTTTTGCAGCAAAATGTGCCTTTACACAGTCTTCAAGGGGGGGGAAAGGGAGCTGCTGCTTTGTTTAGCCTCCTCTCCGAATGCACAGTCATTCCAAATGTTGCAGAAATTAAGGAACAGGTTGGTTAATCACATATATAAAGCGTAAGGAACAAATGTACAACTTTCTAGCCTTCTTTCTAGTCTAGCAGTATCTCTCTGTATTTTCTTCTATTTGAAATCTAACTTGTCTCTGTATTCCCCTTCCCGAGCCTTTCTTTAGTGCTACGGTCTCACAGTAACTCATTCCTTGGAAGGTCTGAGGCAGTCATCGGTGCCACCTCTTTGATGGCAACCCAATAGTTTGGTCCAGACTACAGGCTCTCTTTAACAGACATAAAAGTTTGTAAGCAGACACTCCAAGCTTTCTCCTCTGATATATCTCATGCTGAGGGTCTGCGTTTTGTAAATACCCATCAACGCCTACTTCACCATTACGCTTCAAAATTATTTTCTTCTGTAGTTCTTACTAGTTACTAGTTGTACACAGGACAATATTGATAGCCAGTGGACTACTGTTACTTCTCACTGGCTAGAGCTGTCTCATTCTGTTCTTCTCACAAGAGGAAGTGGACTTGTAAAACCCCTTGCCAAAAGGCATGATAGATGCAAAAAATTTCAAAGGACTGACTGAAGCTCATAAAAATAAATAAATCCACTGGGCATTACTAAATACATAAAAACCATATTCAAATAAGTAAGATCCTGGGATAAAATCATTAAAGGCAGATAGAGAAGCAAAAAAGCAAGAATTTTGACTTATGGTTGTCCTGTTTTTACTGCTCCATAAGCATCCACTTTTGGCCATGCTTTCTGTTTTGTTGTTGCTGTTGTTGTTGTTTTGCTTTTTTTTAAAATTTTATTATCTTTTGACACTAGAACAAAAGATTGTCAAAATTTACAGGAGTAAAAACTGTGTTCAGGTATCTCTCAATGTCAATTCTATAAAAGCAGGATGAGACAAAGGCCTTCTTGCTCTACTCAAGTGGGCAGACCTTTGGTCTAACCCACTGTGATCACTCTTACATTATGCTTTTATGTATTTAAAATGGGAATCAAAATCAGCGTGTCTAGCACTCTGTGACTCTTTTTTTCTGCTTTCCCTGTAACACAACTAAAGTAGATACAAACACAATTTTAAAACAGTGGCACCTGGGCCAAAAAAACAACTCAAGTTTTACCCCAAGTCTTTGATAACTGAAGTGCTCTGTTAAGATGTGAGCTGGAGAAGGTCAATGACATCTTGAACCACAGTGTTATCTTAAACAATGGTCTTTTCAACCAGAAGAGGGTGAAGCAGGCCCCAGTGCATCCTTTACAAAGAATTGTGATGGTTTCCTTGTGATTTATTCAATGGCACAGTATGAGAGATACTACTACAGGTTTTAGGTATTTTGTCCAGTGCATTTTCTACCAGTAGAAATTTAATAGAATCATTTTCTGCCTTTTTGAGGCACCAGATGCCATATTGATCTTTCTCTTATAAATGCTGTTATTATGGTTTTCGATAACTCCCTGCTTCTAACAAGACAAGGAGATTTGTTGTAGAGCATGTTTCTGTATGTGCTTTGTAAATGAGCATAATTTTGAGAAATGGAGATTGCTTTTCTTTTTCACTGAGGTTTCAGCTAGAAAAACAGTATTTACAGGAGGAAGAATTTTTGAACATTTGAAACCCAGATAAGTTTTTTATTCAATAGTTAGTGTTGCCTTTATCTGCATTCTTTTATGTGGAACTACAAAGGTAATCTTTCTGTCTGAATACTAGAACAGCTACAAGATCTAATTTTACCTGACTGCAGTCTCTTAAGGAGGACTACAAGTCCTCATTTGCCAAATGCTACTGTTCTCTTTATTGTAATTTTTGTTGTTGTTTATACAAATACATTGCTTTACAAAATTCCTGGACTTCTAACTTCTCCCACCTCTATAAAGCAGTATTTTCCAGGCTGAATATGAAGACTTCCCCAGGTGGAATGGCAAATGACTGCAGTAATGCCATTTTATACCCAAATCCTCAAAGGTTATTTAAGCACATATTCTCTTGTTGAAGCTGACTGGACATTGGTGCCTGGTGAATCTTAACCCTGCTGCACCAAAGATTTATGACTCATCACCAGCTCCCTGACGAGGGCCAGCCTTCAGCACTGTATTCCCCTGCTGTACCCGCAATCTACAGGCAACACTGGTTGTCACGTGCTACGTTTCACACACAGACAGCTCAGACTCCTGTGAACATCTCACAGAAAAGTGGCAGTTACTCTCCCTTCCTTTCTCTCATGCATGGACAGTTGTGAAACTTAACCAGCTCTGTCCTGTCATCTGACTGAAGGTAGAAAACGTACAGTGCTTCAAGCTTGTGTCACACCCCACCAGAAACTTCTCTGCTGTTCCTCATCCAACTCAGCTGTTAGTGCTTTCTCCATACAGCCTTCGATCTAAAGCTCAGCCTACGCTGAACCAAGCATTTCAGACTGCTTTAATCAGCATGTGCAGTCTTTAAATTAATTTCCAATTCACTTGAATTAAAATGGGACCAACTCTAGTCTAGATTTACTCAGAGACATTTCATGCAGATGGCATAGCCAGTCTGTATAAATGCATGACGCTGATTAATCTAAGCTTTTTTAATTAACCTGTGTCCAAAGTCCAACCAAAAGATTTTTCTGTTGCTGTTGCTCTTTACTAACAACAATGCAGATGAACTAGCGACATCTGTAGCAAATGAAGACTATATTGCCAATGATTCCTGTAAGGAATGCATAGTCTCAATTTCTTTGTTTTTCATTTCCTTTTTCCCATCTTCATTCCCACATTGCTATTTGTAGGAACCTTCTGTTTTATTATCTGTTCATTTCATTCCCAGTATTGAAAACACGGTGCCCTTAATGTTGCCCAGAATTTGAGGTTTTCACCCAAAGCACCTGTAGCCCTAGGAAAATGTGAAAAGCATTAAACAAAATTCAAGAAATCCAGTTGGGCGTCTTTAATCTATCTACATTGCTTTGAAAGGATTGTTTCCAGAGTGCGTACAAGGGTGATGTCCTTTGCCTCCTTCTCACCTCCTTTTACACAGCTGCCTCAGAGGCAGGCATTGGACGATGGGCATAAGCAAGCTGTGAAAACCACACACTAATGTGCTGGCCTAGCTAGGGCAGATGTTCTGGAGGGCATTTCCCAGATGTATGTGAACATACTTTCAAGCTTGCACCCTGAAGAGTAGATATGTTTAGTTTTGAGAATATTTAAGCTTTGAGGCTGTCCTTACCAGACATCGTAGCCATGGACTGTGTGACCTTGGACTAGTTACTTACTATTTCTGCATGACTTCTTTTGCAGCTATCTGCAAGAATTGTATTGAAGAATTATTGAATTATATTGGATTATATTGAAGAATCATTGAATTATATTGAAAAAATATATTGAATTATATTGACATATATGAGGTGTTCCAATACTGCACTTCAGTAGTCTGAACTTCAAACAAACAAACACACAAACAAAAATGAACCCCTATATGTAATTCCTTCTGTATGTTAACGCTTTTGTTCTTGGAGAGGGCTGGGTAATAGAAGGTTGTTTGGATGGACAGGATGGTAGTACAGTCTTTTACATTCTTCCAAACTGGAAGGGGCATATT